>NW_027515711.1:0-600000 GCF_048772815.1 Callospermophilus lateralis | reverse complement strand
GATTTCCAAGTAATATTTATTGTCTCAGTGGCCCTTTCTGAAAATCAACCCATATCTATCTGTTCCTTGATCTTTTTGTATTGGTGTTGCTATACCTTGTTCTTGCTTTTCTAATCTTTTTCCTTTCCTAAAATCTTGTCTAGCCATAATAGTGGGTGAATTTTGATTGATGTTATTTGTTAATGTCAAACCTAATTGATCTAGGACATCTCATCCTTATAAATTTACGGGAAGATGTTCCAATACATATGGCTGTATAGTTCCTTCACATCCTTCAGGATTCTTCCAATCTAATACCGTTGCACTTTTATGGGGATTAGTCGCCACTCCTAGGCCTCGAAGCGTTTGAGTGGCTTGTTGTAATGGCCAATGTTTTGGCCATTCTTGACGACAGATGATGCTAAGGTCTGCACCTGTATCCAGTAGCCCATTGAATTCATGTCCTTGAATATTTAGTTTTAGCATGGGGCGACAATATAAATTTAAAGAAAGCATAGCCCAATCTACACCTGTGGAGCCTAATCCTTTGGAACCCCTTTCTACAGCATAACTGTAAAATTTATCATGTGGGCTGGGTATTATTATTAATTGTGCTATTCTATCTCCTGGAGAAATTACTGATATACCCTTTGGAAAACTGGCTATAATTTTTATTTCACCTTCATAATCGGGATCAATTACCCCAGGACTCATCATAAGTCCTTTTAGAGTAGAAGAGCTGCATCCCAATAATAAGCCTACTGTTCTTTTGGGAAGAGGTCGTTTCACCCCTGTGGGAATGATTTGAACTCCCATCTCTGGAGTTAGTATTGATCTGGCGGAGGCACAGATGTCCAACCCTGCGCTCCCTCTGGTTTGTCTGATGAGGGATCTGATGAACAATGTGTCGTGGGCACTACACTGATGGGGTTGCTGGTTTCCTCCAGTGCTCTATATATTTGCGGTTTCGGGCCCCAGAGCTTTGGGCCCCCCTGTCCATTTTTTGGCAATGGAGCCGGATGCCTTTCTTCATGATATCGTGGATAAACACCTGGTGCTTGTTTGTTTTTTGATAATGAAGTACCCTCTATGGTGGTTTGAGAATGGTATTCATTAGCCCAATGTCTCCCTCTACGTCATTGTGGCCAAATACCCGGTATTCTAGTCCTTTGATACCTAGTTTTGTTAAACCCTCCTCCTATGGGGCAATTCCTTTTAAAAAGTCCTGTTTGTTCACAATTGTAGCATGTTCTTGGCCTGTCTTCTAAAGCCTGTTTTACTAAAGCTGCCACAATTTGCCCTTTTTCATTAATGTCTCTGGCATCTAAAGCCTGTTTTATTGCAGCTGCCACGACTTGCTCTTGTTCATTAATGTCTCTACCAAATTTAATAAATGTGTTTAAATCTTCATGTTTCCATGGTCTAATGATACCTCTGCAGCAATGATTCGCTTGGTCATAAGCCAGTTGTTTTAATAATGGCATTGCTTGTTCTGTATTTCCAAAAACTCTGTAGCTGTTTCAATAAGCCTATCTACAAATCCAGCGTAAGATTCATTAGCTCCTTGTATTACCTTAGATAATTGACCTTGTAAACCTCCATGTCCTTGTAAAGTCTTCCATGCCCTAACTGCCTCTACAGCAATTTGTGCGTATATGCCAGGATCATATGGAATTTGTTGTTGCTGATCCTCATAAGGTCTCTTTTCTAACAACAAATCTAGATTTCTCTGAGGATAACCAGCTGCTGCATTTCGCCTAGACATCTCTTTGCAAAATTCCTCACTGGCAACCTTCCATAATAGGTATTGACCTCCATTTAGCACAGCTTTACACATATTAGCCCAATCTGCTGGCGTCATGTTCAAGGTGTTAATGGATTCGACCAAGCTTACAATGAAGTGTGCTTGAGGACCATATGTTGTTACAGCCTCTTTTAGCTGCTTCACTATTTTGAAATTTAAAGCATGGTGAATTCGCTGCCCTCCTACCTCAAATACAGGGCATGTTAATACTTGAGATCCTGTCTCAGGATCCGAACTATGAACTGTTGGTGTTGGGGGCCTCCCAGCACATGGAGGTGGCCTTGTTAGTTGGACATTTACATCCTCTGGTGACAGAAAGGTGTTAGTAGCAGTCTCCTTTTTTAACTTTGCCCCTGATTGCTTTTTATGCTCTAAACTTGGTTCCTCTATCTTTGTCTGAACTGAAGGCTTTGGACTAAGCAAACCAGATATGAACGTCCACAATGGCAATGTGCCAACTGGCATAGTCCCTCGGCTGCTCTTTTCTAATCCTTTTAAATCTTCACCATGATGGTTCCATTGTGATATATTTAATGACTCCTCCTTCAAAAGCCATGGGCTACATTTTTGTATTGTATCAACAAATGCCCTGACTGTCCTTGATATTTCTGAGATGCCTCCTTTCTCTAACAATTTATTTAACACTCTTTCAGTTTGTTTTTTTACTAATTTCTGATCCCGTATTTCTATTATAATACAACCCAACAAGATGACGCCAAACAAAACTGAGACAGAATGAATTAAAAAGGGAACAACAAAAAGTCATTATAGCCTTTCTATCCTCCTGACATGTGCATCCGTCCTTTATACCTATCTGTTCCTCAGACGTAAATAGTTTTTTCTCAGATGTGAGTGGTTTTTCTTCCATCCCACTCATCTCCAGGAACAGGCAACTTAAAACAAAAGTGAAGCAAAACAAAGGAGTCATCTTAAAATGGCTACCCATCCTTTCACCTTGCCCACAGGGGCAAGCAGCTTACCTTATCACTTACCCTCAGTCGTTCCCCATGTGAGCCACAAAATGCTGCAGTCTGGCTGGGCATGATTCAGGAGCCACTTGTCAAAAAAAAAAAAAAAACTAACTTTATTTTTAGAACCACACACGGCAAACAAAACAACTCCTCAGGAAAAACCCTCAGAGCCCAACTGCCACTACTGGCTTCCTTGTAAAGTCTCTCTCACACACACAAGCCTCTCCACCTGCCACAATCCTACTGCTCTTGAGGCCGATTGGCTGGGTGGAGCCAAAAAAGTTCCCCAAGGAGCAGCTCCATGGTCTGAAAGGGCAGGGAAACAGCCCAATGAGCATCACCACAGAGGAGCCAATCAGCTAGATGATGCTGAGGTCGCTGTGAGCCAATAATCAGCCGGCAGCTGGAAATTTGCTGGCAGCTGGAAGTTTGCTGGGGCCCCTTCAGCTGTGGCTCTCAACAAATTCCTGTCTCATTTCTCTGTAGCCTATTCAGCACATGTATTTTTATATGCACATATAGTATCCTATCTGTTATCACATGTACATTTTTGTGAGGTGGCTGACTTGGCAGATACAAATTATGAGAAGAGATCACTCCTCCTAAACATTGTTGGAACTGAAAATTCAAAATATGGGTGAGCTTCCTAGTAGAATAACATTATACATAAATCCATTTTCGGTGAAATAAATATTTTTGCATCTGTGGATGACATATATATTTCATGATGAATTTTGATTGGAATACACACTCTACAAATTTTTCAAAATATGAAATATATGAGTCTTATTATACACTCCTTAAAATCATTCATATTCATGTATGTGGATTTATGATCAACTTTTCACAAGATAATTCTCAGAAATATTCATCAACCTGAAATACATATTTGTTACCTAGTACTGAAAGATAACTTCAGTGGATGGTGCATACAAATCCTAATATTTCTACAGTAATACCCAGTTTAATATCAATGCAAGTAGTTTCCTATGGGACATGATGTGTATTTTCCGGTTCATTTTTATTCAACAGTGGTACATTACTATTTTCTCAGTTTATGCACATCATAGGATATATATTTCATCCACAAGTTCACAAATTTATAGGCATTTGTTTCAATTTCAATCACTTCCTGCTTCAGAACACATATATTCCTCCAAATTTTTTGACTGGTCTTTTCATGAGACTTCTTTTCAAACACATTATTTTTGATTTCCATAATCACTTTTGAAGCAAAACTCACACATTCTTCTTGATAAACCATAACCCTAATATTACCGTTAGATTTATGACTGGTTATAATGAATGTATGTATATCAATTTAAGATTTCCTTTACATTTTCAGATATTAATTAAATCAATTATTTAAAGTTGGAACCAGTTACATTATTTGTTCACAGTATGGTCTATTCATGCATTATTTCTATAATCATAGACACATGGTACACCTCTTTGTTCCCCCAATACGAATTTATACGTCTTCAAAATATTGCTCCCACTAATGGTGGAAGAAATACTCATGTCACCTAATCTACATATACATTTTATCACAGTAACATTCTGGACACAGAAAACAAAGGTCACTCTTATGATTGTACCAAAGCCTAAAAGGAAAGTGAGCATGCATTACTAAAAACATCCATGTCCAGGTTGCCTAATGCTCTCAAATGTAAATCCTATTGTTGACTATATATTTGTTTCTTCCTAAGATTATATATTCAATCTCAAGCCTGTTGAAAATATCTCATCCTATCCCTCACTTTAAACTTTGCCTGATTTCTTAAAGTCTCTATTGACATCTGCTTTCCTACATATTTTCCCCAGTTCTCATTGTGACTGACTCTTCACATGTGCTGATATTTACATTCACTCTCTACTTGAAAACCTATTGCTAGAGAACTTTTTGTCCAAATCCTATACTCACTCTTGTTTCTAAACCTAGCAACTATCTTCCTAATCCTACGGACTTTCTTTTTTTAATTGGATGTTCTCTTCAACATTCAATCATCCAAGGTACAAGGTCCTATGCCATTGAATATCGATTTATCTGAGACATCTGGGCAGGACATAACTCAAAGCTAAGTAACCCACTCAAGGGCCCAATGCCCTTCTGGGCTTCAAATTGTACCTAGATTTCTGTTTTCATACTTGTATTTCACCTATATATTCTTGTAAATATCCCAGTCTCCCAATACCATTATTCATCCTTCAGAATGATTCCTAACCAAAATCGAATATGTTATTAACCCTAACCATAGACTTTTCCCTCAATCTAACTTTACACGTGAGCTGGGAGAGTGTGATCAGGAAAGTCTCAGTGGAGAAACCCTGCTTTGGGCCATTTGCTTACCTATTGTTCTGTTGCCCAGAATATCAGGAAGTTCTTTGCCTCAGGTCACCCCTTTGTGAAGCCTGAAGAAAGCTGTTTTCAAACGGAAATGAATGAGCATCACTTGTGGCTCTTTGGGTCAAATGAGTTCTTCAAGCCATGAAGAGGTGCTTGGGTTTTCTCATGACGCCAAATCACATAAAGAATCTATACCTATCAGTCAGTAGTAGTCAGTCAATATTGCTCCTAAAAATGGTGGAGAAATACTCATGTCAAATGATCTACATATATATATATATATTTAATCACAGAAATATTCTGGGCACAGAATTCAAAGTTCACATTTATGATTGTACCAAAGCCTAAATGGAAAGTGAACATGGATTACTAAAAATATCATGTTCAGGTTGCCTAATGCTCTCAAATGGAAATCCTATTGGTGACTACATATTTGTTTCTTCCTAAGATAATATATTCAACCTCAACCCTGTTGAAAATGTCTAATCCTATCACTCACTATATACTTTGCCTGATTACCTAATGTCTCTATTTATATCTGCTTTCCTACATATTTTCCCAATTTCATCATTGTGACTGACTCTTCACATGTGCTGACATTTAAATTCATTCTCTAACCGAAAACCTATTGCTAAAGAACTTTTGTTGCAAATTCTACATGCACTCTCCTTCCTAATCCTAACTACTATCTTTCTAATCCTACTGACTATCCCTTTTTGACTGGATGTTCTTTTCTACATTCAATCATCCAAGGTACAAGGTCATATGCCATTGTATATCGATTTATCTGAGACATCTGTTCAGAAGTTAATTCAATGCTAAGTATCCCAAGCAAGGGCCCAATGCCCTTCTGGGCTTCAAATCATACTTAGATTTCTGTTTTCATGCATACATTTCACCTCTATATTGTTATAAATATCGCAGGTTCCCAATACCATTATTCACCCAGCAAAATGATTCCTAACCCAAATCGAACCTGTTATTAACCCTAACCATACAGTATTCCCTCAATCTTACTTTACAGAAAAGCAGGGAAAGAGTTGGTCTTATAATAGTGGAATGTAATGGATCTTCCACCTGGTGATAACCTCAAATGTCCATGGCGAAATGATCCCTGGAGAATATGTAGGCAGCTATGAAGGACCTGAGAGAGCAAAAGGCATCTTCCATGGCAAACGGCTTGGTCAGGATAAAGGGTTGTGTCTGAATCAGCTTCTATTCTTAAAGCAGAGAACATGAGCCAACCCAGGCCTGTGTGTAGATCTGTTCCTGGGAGATTATGGTTGATATACAATTCAAACTTGTTAAAGTGTCACAGGAATTAGGGCCAGCCTCCATCTCATGGGAACCTTGGAAGCAACGTTTGGACAAAGTGGTTGCCAAGAGAGTGACCTCATTCAGGTCCTGAAGGAGGAACTAAAAACAGTTCCATCACACTTCAGTGGTGATGGAACTCTCTGAACTTGGGATCCAGGATGCCAGGCACCCATAGCCAGTCCCAGTCCCAGCCCCAGTGGTCTCACTTGTTTGGATTTACAAAGACAGAGTCAGTCTTTCTTGGTACCTACAGATGTGAGGAAGGCCAAATGCAAGAAAGCTCTGAAGCAGAGCTTTTCCTGAGAAAGCAAGTAGAGGCTCACCGCTGGCTCCTGACAACTTCACGGAGTTGGCCAAGGAGACCAGATCTAAGACAGGACAGGCCATTTCGGGGGAACATTATTGGCCCACAAGTCAGAGGACACTCTGGATAGTCACAGACCTACCTGGGCGAAGGAGGTGCCTTTTTTTTGTGGTTATGAGTTTGTGGTCTTGTGTCATGTTCTTAGAATAGGTAGAAAAGTAGGTTTGTTTAGTTTGGAGTGGACTGTTTCTAGTAAGTCGTTTGACAAGGCGAGTGTTTCTATGTCTGTGTATCACATTGTGTCCGGGGTTGTAGACATTAAAAAAAATGCATCAATGGATGTGTCCTATCTAGTAGAAAGCTTCACAGCATTTATCCAGCCAAATTGATGAATGGACTGTAGCTTGCCTTATGGATGGGCAACACCTACTATCTTTCTAAGTTCCTGTTTTCTTCCTGAATTCTGGCCACTCTCCAGAATAAGCCCATGGTTTTGTGTCCAAGATATGTACCCCCTCCAAACTCTGTAACATGGCCATGAACTGGATAGCTGAAGTGAATGGCGAGCATCTCAGAAAACTCAGATATCAGTGTGACCAGGAAAGTCTCAGTGGAGAAACCCTGCTTTGGGCCTTTTGCTTACCTATTGTTCTGTTGCACTGAATGTCAGGAAGGTCTTTGACTCAGGCCATCCCTTTGTGAAGCCTGAAGAAAACAGTTTTCAAATGGAAATGAATGGGTATACCTGTGGCTCTTTGCTTAATTGCTTTGGAAAGGGATTGTCTGAATCAGCCCCTTGGCCCTGAGTGAGGCTGTGGCTTAGATTCTCAACACCTGATGGATTTAAAGAAATTTCCCATGTGTGCATCCCAAACCAAAATGGCCAAAAGAGCAGTCTTTGGGATGAAGTCTGTCGCCTTCCTCTGTAAGGTTCCTGACCTCCATCAAGTGAGAATAGGGATTCTTTGAGTGAAATGAATTTTTCCAACTTACAGAGGCTAGGCTATAGGTGCTTGGGTTTTCCATGACTCCAATTCAAATAAAGATTCTAAACCCCACGGTCAGTTGGCCTCAAATTGGAGAAGTGGACCTGAATTAATGACAGGAGTATTTGATTACTCCAGGTTCACAGCAAGTGTCCAGGCCACCCTGACTTTAGGCAAATGAGAGGAAAGGGAACATATTTTGGACACTCTCTTGGTCTGCGCACCTCATGGAAACCTCCAGCCAGTGGTTATGATGAGTGTCTATATAAAAGAAGATGAGGGCCATATGGGAGTGTTTTGGTTTTAACTGTGGTCATTTGTGTGGTGGTTGGAAGAGATGACTTTGTCCACCTGGGCTTGAACTCTGGTATGATTCCCCTTAGAGACTGAGTTTTAGAACTGACCTCAGAGAAGTATTGCAATAAATAGTGTTGCAATTTTAGGAGGCCATGCATGAGAATCGCCCTTGGAAAATGAGATCTATTCCCAGGATGGCTTTCCACAGAGCTTGGGAAATCTAAGCCACGATATCCCAATATTTTATTCTTAAAGACTTTGCAGCCATAGTTGAGATTCCAAACACTCATGGACCTCACATTTTAGACCTCAATGGTCCTGGATTCATGTGACCTTTTGGCCACTCTTTGGAAAGGCTTGCCTGTGAGAGTTCTCCAGAGCTTTCATTTAAATAAGCTTCCTCACCATTTAATGGTTCCTGAATGAATTGAAACCCACAGTGCCTCAAACTTCATCTTTGAAAAATGGTGATATAAATACCATGAAACTTTTGAAATTCCCATGACCAGGTGGCACTGGAGAACCTGTGGATGTCCGGTTGCTGATCATGAGTGTACCAGACAGGGCCTTGATTGACTGGGTTTCGTGATAATGGTGTAGAACAGAGATGCCAATAAGTTGGAGCCTGCTGAGTAGTGAGTGTAGAGCAGTGGACTGTAGGTGTGTGAATAAATATTTTTGGTAGGACCACCTGGATCTGCCATTGGCTTCCAAAGACATGTGACTTGCATGGTGCAGGCAGCAGATCCTTATATGTAAAGGCATCTTGTTGTATGGAGAGGTTTCAGGGCAATGTTCAGAATCAGGTTGCTATAGTCAAGGGGAAAACTATTTGGAATAGAAGCATGGTTTGTACATTCTCTTGGAGACCTTGACAAACCACACGTGACAGAACTCCCTCCAGCATTTTGTCCCAGTTCAACTCCTTGTATTTCGTGAAGCCAATGTCAAACTCCCAGTGCAGCAGTAAGAAACACCACTAAAAGTGGAGGATGACCAACTGACTTCACAGACAACACGGGGAGACACTTAGCTCCCAGTGGCCACAGTTTACCGACAAAGAGAGAATTCATAACTGCTGTCTCATGTTCATTAGAAAATAAGTAACCATGTCATCCAGGTCACATAAATGCAGACCCAGATTTGATGGGGTCACTACAAATGAAGCTAATTCTCCTAACAATTACATATATTTCATGTGCCCAACCTCAGAGGAAGTTTCTCAAGAAGTCTTTAGGCCAGCACAGCTCCATGTTTGTGGAGTATTTACTCTCTCCCTTACTTTTGGAAACTGTTCTACCACCTCCAGTGTTGTGAACTCCTGAGCATTTTCCATTCCACATATGTATTCACATATTTTCTAACTCCTCTCAACTAATTGTGTCTTACTTGGAGCAATGGTTATGTCAAGGCTTCGTTCTGGATGAGAGTGGGAAGATTTTTGTGTAGCACATGTTTGCATACACATTAGATTCATTTTCCTATTTTCCATTTGAAATACTGAATCCCTGACACTAACCCATACCCTACTAGACTCTGACTACTAATCTTAATATAATGGAGAAAAAGAAACCTAACTAAATAGAAATACAGGCCTTTCATAGGAAGCATGGTGTATGCTTGGATTTGCCTTCTGCTTTATCAAGAGTATGTGTTATAAATCTAGTCAAGTTTTCATTGTAGTATTTTTCCCTGAGCTTTTAAAGTTAACATATATGTAAATTCCTGTCTCTCTTTTTCTGTAGCCTATTGAGTACATGTATTTTTTTAAGCATATATAGTATCCTACCTGGTAACACACGTATATTCTGGTGAGCTCACTGACTTTGGATATAAAAATTGTGAGAAGAGATTACTTCCCCTAAATACTGATGGAACTGAAAATTCAACCTATGGGTGAGCTTCCTAGTGAAAAACATTATACATAAATCCACGTTCAGTAAAATGAATATTTTTGGATATGTGGATGTATTATATTTCGTGATGAATTTCAATTGGCATATATATTGCTAAATATTAATGTGTGTGTGTGTGTGTGTGTGTATATATATATATATATATATATATATATATACTCTCCAGATTTTCCAAAATATGAAATAAGTGTGTCTTATTATACATTCCCTAAATTCATTCATGTTCCTGTATGAGTCAGTCTTTCTTGGTACCTACAGATGTGAGGAAGGCCAAATGCAAGAAAGCTCTGAAGCGGGGCTATTCCTGGGAAAGCAGGTAGTGGCTCACCGCTGGCTCCTGACAACTTCACAGAGTTGGCCAAGTGAAACCGCTGTTGACCGGTGACGAGTTCTTGCTTCCCCAATGTTGAAGAATAACACCAAAGAAGCACGCCGAGGCAAGGTCAGAATAGAAATTAGAAATTTATTAAAGGACAGCAGAAAAGACTTCTCCCGGAGGAAGAAGGGGACCCAAGAGGTGGAATCCGTGGAAGGGCTGTTCTTTCCCCTTTTTATAGTTCTTTCAGTGATGGAATGTAGGTTGGAGGCCTACAGGTGGGCTTAATTATCACCTTTTGGGATGGGCTATCTCCAAGTCTGTTGGGGCTGTTTTCCGGGCTCCATTAACATTTCTTTGAGGTGGACTTTGGCCTAGGGCCTTTTCAGGACTTCATTAACATTCCATGAGTTGTCCTGCGTTTTCCCTGAGTCATTCCCAGCATGGCCTCCATTTTAGATTTCACTCGATATTAGACCCAATTTACCTGACTACACTGACTACCTAACTTTAAATCTGGCTTCATTCCCCCCTCTAATTTGGGAACTCCTTACTGCTGTAAGGAAGGGGGGCGAAGAAAATCTCTCTGGCTTCTTCAGGCTGAAAAGGGACGGTGTAGGGCAAGCAGTTTGGAGTCCCCCTTTAAAAATTGGGTCTATCGAGTGGGTCCATGATAGAAGTCTGATTGAGAAGTAATAGGCTGGAGGGCCATTTGAGTGATGGGTGGTCTATAAGAGAAACAAGAATTCATTAGTACTGGAACCAGATTGATGCAGCAATAAATCCCATAGCACAGGAATATGCCAATGAGTATGATGGCAAAGACAAAGACTAACAATGTTTTCCACCAGGAAGTACCAAGGAGCCAAGATATTGTTTCCATGACAAAGTTGCTGAGGACATGGCTTCTATCTGAGCATGTAAATCTTTAAGGATATTTGTCACATTGCCAGTATTGTCAGGGATGTAAACACAACATTTAACTTCTAGGGTTATAGATGTCCTTTTCCTTAAGATACAGTTTAATAACTTAATGTCATCTGACTTGCAAAATCCTTTTACTAGTATGACCTCTGTGTCTAATAGAGAAATCTTTAATTCTGTAACTTAGGGCTGGATAACCATACTAGCAAACAAAGGCCTTGAACTAAAAACTACTCTGGCAGTTCCTTTTGATAGTTATCAGGCATTCCTGTCTGAGAATCTCTTTGGAAGCCTCCAGTTTACTTATTTATGGAAGTTACATTTAACTATTATTTTATTTAAAATGCCCAGGAATAGCTGTGTTTTGGCTTTGACTGTCTTTGCTAAGTGTTTAAGATGAAGCAAGTCAAACTGACTTTTGTTTCTATCTATTGTTAACAGTCAGCTGAGTTTTCTTGGGAGTCCTCGGGAACTTACAGCAGCTTCTCAGATCTGCTAGTGCCATTTGCGCTAGGATGGGTCCAGGCCTTGCTTGACCATGTGACTTCCCTCGGAAGCATCAGGCATGTCTCCCTTTTCTGATGACCCTCCTCTTCACAGCAAATGCACTGATTGGCTTTCTGTCCTCCACTGGTCTCATTAATCTCCCTGATCGGGAGGTTATGTGGCCTAGAGTTGCAAAGCTCTTTGGAAAAGTCCCCTATCCCCTGACTCAGACTGACTCAGAGGGCAAGAGCCAAATTTTTAATTTTAAAACTTAATCTTAAACATCCAGCAAATAAGTTTTAACAGCCTTATATTAAGAGCACTGGGCTTTAATGTCTATCTCTCTATCCTGTAGGTGATAACTCCTTATCTTAAATTAACCCAGGTTGTGAGTTCTTAAAGCAGTACCTCTGCAAAACAGGTAATCTTTAGACCATCTAAAAGCAAACTACAAAACAAAATTAACTAGGGTAAAAACATATTTAGTTCATGTAATAGCTACCTTGAATTTTGGTGGAGTTATACATTATATCCCCTGTTTGAGATCCTAGTAATCTTGACAAAAAACAACTTTTGGGCACAACTTCAAATGTACTGAAATCTAGCCTACTTCTTTCATAGTCACTTTCACATGCAGTGAGATGGGACACAGAGCCTTATCTCAAGTAAGGTGGGGCTCTTCATAGATCTTAAATACTATAGTTCTGAAACTGATCTTTGCTTTTTAAACATTATTTTACAAAGCCTACATAAATTGTTGTGAACTTGAGCAAACACAACATAATATCACATCTAAAACATGAATTAAAGAAAGGTTGAAAACTTTTAACCTTTTGTAGAAAAGTAGTAAAGTACTTTTGTGTTTTACAATAAAATCTTTACACAGATTAAGCCCTCATTAACTTAAAAATACACTTGTTGTATCTCAGTGTAAAAAGGTAACATAGAACTGTACATATCTTATTGATAACAAGCCCAGTTATAGAACACAAATGATTTAATTATATCTCCAACATGTCTTTCTTTTAAGCCTAAAATTACCATACAACTTTAGAACACCAGCTTGATATAATGCTCTTTCTAAAGCTTCTACCTAACAGACTTGTATACCTGGAAGATGTGAACACATTAATAGCACCAATTACATTGATGTTTTTATATAAACCAAGTTTAGCTTTTAAAGAGATAACCTAGCACAATTCTCTAAAAACAACAACACTTGTTTAACCAGCTGTTTTCTTTAAGATTACTTGCTCAAAAACTTACACTTATAAGCAACTTACACAGACCTTCTTTATATCATTTACTTAAACCCTCTTAATTACTTAATCATATAGACTCTTATCCCGAAACACATTTTCCCTCTATGAAATCCATACCTAGAACCTTCTAGTTTCTTTTTTATCTGTTAACCTCCTTCTGTTCACATTTTGAAACAATACTTGTAAATTTTGAATTTAATCAGATTATTTTATAGACATCAACATTTTGTTAGGTTTTATTTTTGAACACCTAGAAAAACTTATAAGCTTAATTTTAAAGACATCTTTACTTTCATCTGTTATACCTAATTTAAATTGAGCCATTTGAATCACGTGAATCAAAGATATTTGGATCCATTTTTAAAGTTTTTCATGAGCGCTCCTCATCTGTCAATTGTTGTATCACTGCATGATATATGAACATACATACACACATACAGACATACTGACATACAAAACGTAACACAAGTGTAACACAACACAATAGTGAAGGCCTTGTTGCTTTCTCAGGTGATATCTCATTGCAATGTTTAAAAACTCCATAGTTGATCAAAAATAGAACTTATCAGAAAAACATTAACTTGTCTGTAGGATCAAAATCATGAGCTCAAAAAAAAAAAAAATACAGAATCTTAAGAAAAAAACAAAAGTCCTAGAAAAAATTGACCGGCCTGTAATTACTCTTTGGTTTAATCTAGTTTGAGTTCCCATAAAAAGACACTTTTACCCTTTTTTTTTCCTTGGGTCTCAGATCTGTCTCCTACTGAGTGCTCCAGGCTTCTTCTATTTGCATATCAGCTTAAGCCCTGACTTGGGTCTGGGAAAACTGGAATTCTGAGCACAAACCTCATGCCTAAGGCATTTTAACCATAAGTCACAATTTCCAGGTTTGGATGTTGAAAATTATGATACAAGTTTAAAATGCAATTTATAAAATTTCATACCTTTACATCTTTCTACACTAGAAAAACTTGCTCAAACAAAACTGAAAATAGGATCTCTATATCATCAGAAGAAATTTCTTTAGGATCATTAAGTCACTTTCTTTGTTCTGAAGTTCCTAAAGTAGTATTAAGTTTCATTAAATCACCTGAAAAATTTTAAAAGAGAACTACACACTACCATGTATATCCAAAATTAAGCTTTAAAAATTTCCAAGACTGTTGCTATTCAATGTTATTTCAATAAGCCAGACCAACGTCCCAATCCAACATTTTCTTTTCCTGAATCTTACACACTAAGGGGAACAGATACCAAATCATAATTTACTATCCTTGCCCAAATTAATGCACTGGTACACCTAGTGAAATCTTTTCAGGCTACCCAGTTCAAAATTGATGAAAAAATAAGACTGAATGATTGGGAGTTACTTGCCAACTTGGAAGTAGAGTTCTTTTAATTTTCTATCCTAAATATCTAAGTTCTCTGGCATGAATTATCTGAAATCAAACTAAACAATTACCTAACCCTAACTTTTAACTGCAAGATGTGCAATGCTTCAAACTCATTTAGATACCAGATGTTACAATAAAACATCATCTTTTAGACACACATTTAGCCTAGATTATCCCCAAGAAACAATCAGACAACTAGATAAGAAAATATTTCTCCAGGTTTTGAACTTCCATTTAATTATGACTCCTATCAGTGGCACCATAGATTTTCCCATGAGTGGACCAGATGTTTTCACATAGGGGCAACTATAGGTGTAAAATTAAGGGTCTCAGTGTGACTGACTTTACTGCATTCAGGTGGAGTAATCCTTGCAGTGCAGGGAAAGAATGAGGAAATTCTCCAGAGCAAATGGCTCTGGCAGCTGCTGAGAAATCCTCAGTTTCCCCTTTACTTATAGGATTAGCACCTTTGGATAGACCCAATCCCAGGCAATCTGGCATATCTCCTAACTTTTCTAGTAGAGTCAGTTTTTATCTGCCTTAGGTCTTGAAGGGGGAAGAGGGTATGTACTTTGATCAGCTCAAGTTTTTCTCTTGATTTTTTTCTGAGTCCAAGATTTTTTTCTCTTCATAGCAGATATCATAGCTGTCTACTTTACACTGTTGGCATAATTTAGGATTTTCCCTTAGAGCAATGAAAATCTGAACATACAGCACCTCACACCATTTCCTTTTTGTAAATTGTATTAAAATTGATATTTCCCTCAGGTGGCCAGGTTTCTCCATCAGAGTTTGGATTGAGGCCAGGCCAAGAAAATGAGGCGCTTTGTCTTGAGCGTCTGAGGTTCAAAACTATCCCAATTTTTCAATACGCAGGCTAGTGGTGCACCTGGCGTATTGGAGAGAGAGAAGCTCCCGTCTGAGTGAGAAGAAAACAGGACTCAGGCGCCCACGCTGCACCAGAGAAAACTGTTCTCATTAGGGACGTCTCCCTAGGTTTGAGCTTCCTAAACGGTCCAGAAAACCCGTCTCTCACCTTGCTTTGCCAAGGGGTTTCTGGTCCCCTTTAGCAAAGTGCTAGGGTCTCAGTTTGCCCTGTGCCAGAGACCCTGGGAGGATTCAGACTTAAGGGCATTACTGTATCCTCCTGGCCACTAAAAACCCATTGTAAAAGAGAAACATGCTCTCTTTTGTTGCCTTTGCTCTGTAGACTAGCAGATTACCTGAGGAGTTGATTCTAAAAATGCCTCTCTAGCAGCTTAAAGAGAACACAGCCCATTTTAAACATTGGGCGGTAAAACAGACTATTGAAAGTTACCTATGCACCTTAGGGAACCTGGGCAGATTTTACTAATTATCTCATGCCTTTCTGAGTCTCAACCCGAATTGCTAACATTTCTGACCTGTGAAGGAAGGGGAGCATCCAGGAGGGACTGGATGTGAGGTTGGGAGTGTTGCGTAGCCCATACGGAGGCAAATGTTGATTGGGGCTTTCCCTCAGTGCCATTCATCTACCGATCACCCTAGATACCCCTGAGGGCTGTCGGGAGGAGGTTCAAGAGAAAGGAACCTTAAGAATCCTCTGAGAGTAGCCCAGACCGGGATTCCGCAGTTGTTCCAAACTCCTTCCCCCACCTCCACGCATCCGAGGCAGATCGGGATTCGGGACACCGTGTACTCACGCCAATTGCTCTCCGGGCCCAGACAGAAAAGTTGGAAGCGGCTTTGGCAGAACCCAACATGCCTGCTCTGTATTGAACAGGTGATTGAGAGCTGCCTAGGCCGAGAAACCTCTCACCCGAGTCTTGAAGAGTGGCGGCTGCACTAGTTGCATTTAAGTAGCCGTCGGGTGCCCACCTTACCCTCCAGAGAGAAAGAGAGAGAAAGATGCACCTCAAACAGACATGGGGTGCGTGCACTTACCTCGGTGTAGAATCTCGGTATGGGACCTCCAATATGAAACCGCTGTTGACCGGTGACGAGTTCTTGCTTCCCCAATGTTGAAGAATAACACCAAAGAAGCACGCCGAGGCAAGGTCAGAATAGAAATTAGAAATTTATTAAAGGACAGCAGAAAAGACTTCTCCCGGAGGAAGAAGGGGACCCAAGAGGTGGAATCCGTGGAAGGGCTGTTCTTTCCCCTTTTTATAGTTCTTTCAGTGATGGAATGTAGGTTGGAGGCCTACAGGTGGGCTTAATTATCACCTTTTGGGATGGGCTATCTCCAAGTCTGTTGGGGCTGTTTTCCGGGCTCCATTAACATTTCTTTGAGGTGGACTTTGGCCTAGGGCCTTTTCAGGACTTCATTAACATTCCATGAGTTGTCCTGCGTTTTCCCTGAGTCATTCCCAGCATGGCCTCCATTTTAGATTTCACTCGATATTAGACCCAATTTACCTGACTACACTGACTACCTAACTTTAAATCTGGCTTCACAAGGAGACCAGATCTGAGACAGGACAGGCCATTTTGGGGGAACATAGTATGGCACAAAAGTCAGAGGACACTCCGGATAGTCACAGACCTACTTGGGGGAAGGAGGTGCCTTTGTGGGTGTGGGTGTGGGTTTGTGGTTTTGTCTAATGTTCTGAGAATAGGTAAGAAAGGCGGTTTGTTTACTTTGGAGTGAACTGATTCTAGTAAGTCGTTTGACATGGCGAGTGTTTCTAGGTCTGTGTATTCCACCGTGTACGTGGTTGTAGACTTTAGAAAACAGAAAGCTTCAATTGATGTGTCCTGTGTAGTAGAAAGCTTCCCAGCATTCATACTTCCCAATTTATGAATGGACTGCGGCTTGCCTTATCAATGAGCAACCCCTGATATCTTACTAAGTTTCTGGTTTTTTTTCTGAATCCTGGCCACTCTCCAGAATAGGCTCATGATATTGTTTCCAAGATATGTACCACCTCTAAACTCAGTGACATGGCCATGTACTTGATAGCTGAAGGGAATGGCGAGCTTCCCAGAAAACTCAGATATCTGTGATCAGGAAAAGTCTCAGTGGAGAAACACTGCTTTGGGCCTTTTGCTTACCTATTTTTCTGTTGCCCTGAATGTCAGGATGATCTTTGCCTCAGGCCACCCATTGGGAAGCATAAAGAAAACAGTTTTCAAATGCAAATGAATGGGCATCACATGTGGCTCTTTGCTTAATTGCTTTGGAAAGGAATGTGTCTGAATCAGGCTATAGGTCCTCTGTGAGGCTGTGGCTTAGATTCTCAGCACCTGATGCATCTAAAGAAAGATCCCATGTGTGCATCATAAACTACATTGGCTAAAAGAGTATTCATTGTAGAAGAATTCTCTCGCCTTTCTCTGTAAGGTTCCTGACCTCCATCAAGTAAGAATACGAACCTTTGGTTCAAATAAGATCTTCAAAGCCCTGCAGAAACTAGCCCATAGGTGCTTGGGTTTCAACTGAATCCAAATCACATGAAGAATCTATACCTGGTGCTGGGAATGTGGCTCACGCCCTAGCATGCTCGCCTGGCATGCGTGCGGCCCGGGTTCGATCCTCAGCACCACATACAGACAAAGATGTTGTGTTCGCCAAATACTAAAAAAGAAAAGTATTAAAATTCTCTCTCTCTCCCCGTCTTTTCACTCTCTCACTCTTTCTAAAAAAAAAAAAAAGAATCTATACCTGACAGTCAGTAGGCCTCATATTGGAGAAGCAGAGCAGTATTAACAGCAGGCCTATTTGATCTGAAAGACCCACCGATTCCCTGTCCAAGAAAGACGCACGAAGCACTGGCTGCAAACGCAAGAGGTTTATTCAGACACAGACGCCTGTGGGTGCTCAGCAAAACCTCAGCCGGAGCTTTGGTGAACTGGCACACCAGGCTTTGGGGTACAGGTCTTTTATAGGATAATGGGGCATGTTTCGCGCTCGCAGTAAGCAACAGGTTTCTTATTGGTTATTTTGAACCCAGCATATAGATTACCTAAAGGGCAAAGTTGTTCTTTACTTTATGTTATCAGTTCCTATTTGCCTAAGAATGCCCTGGGACCTGGTTTTTTTTGTTCTTTTCCAACCATCCTGTCTTTTCACAATAGACTACCCTTAACTGATTAACAGATAGACCTCTCCAGTGTTTAGTGGGTTAGCAACACGCCCTGATGGTTTCACAATGGGGCCTGGGGTTTCTGGGCTGGGGTCTTTCATTCCCCCCTTTGTCTGGAAACTTGGGAACCAATCATGGTTCCCTCAGTTGGGGGCCTATTTAGGCAGACTCTACATCTTGGTAAACAGTAATCCTCAGGGGACAGTCTTTAACTTTCCAGACTTACTTAAAATTGGCCTCCTAGATCCAACCTGACTCGATTTACCTATCTACACTGCCTTTCCATTTTTGGCTTTGTTCCCCCCTAATTTTAGAAACTTTATTGCTGTGTGGAGAAGGGGCGATGACTCATTCTGGCTGCTTC
This sequence comes from Callospermophilus lateralis, assembly GCF_048772815.1. Lineage (NCBI taxonomy): Eukaryota > Metazoa > Chordata > Mammalia > Rodentia > Sciuridae > Callospermophilus > Callospermophilus lateralis. The sequence continues at coordinate 581,269 of NW_027515711.1, read as the reverse complement.
AGAGCTGAAAAGGGGGTGTCGAACATGAGGGGGCTTGAAGACGTGGGGGGCGACTTGGGGGACGCGAGTTCCCATTTAGAAGTCAGTTCCATTTGAGATCTGCTTGGGGAAAAACAGGTTGTCATCTGGGGATGGATGTTTCTATGAGAGAAACAAAAACCATGAGTACTGAATAAGTGTTGCAAAAGCTGGAACATGTCACTATACATAAGTTCCCTCATCAGGCTTTAACATCCTCAGTTACCAGGACTGTAAACATAACATTTAACTTTTAGGGTTACAGATGTCCTTTCCCTTAAGATACAGTTTAATAACTTAATGTCATCTGACTTGCAAAATCCTTTTACTAGTATGACCTCTGTATCTAATAGAGAAATATTTAATTCTGTTACTTAGGGCTGGATAACTATACTAGCAAATAAAGGCCTTGAACTAAATACTACTCTGGCAGTTCCTTTTGATAGTTATCAGGCATTCCTTTCTGAGAATCTCTTTTGAAGCCTCCAGTTTACTTATTTATGGAAGTTACATTTAACTATTATTTTATTTAAAATGCCCAGGAATAGCTGTGTTTTGGCTTTGACTGTCTTTGCTAAGTGTTTAAGATGAAGCAAGTCCAACTGACTTTTGTTTCCATCTATTGTTAACAGTCAGCTGAGTTTTCTTGGGAGTCCTCGGGAACTTACAGCAGCTTCTCAGATCTGCTAGTGCCATTTGCGCTAGGATGGGTCCAGGCCTTACTTGACCATGTGGCTTCCCTCGGAAGCATCAGGCATATCTCCCTTTTCTGATGACCCTCCTCTTCACAGCAAATGCACTGATTGGCTTTCTGTCCTCCACTGGTCTCATTAATCTCCCTGATCGGGAGGTTATGTGGCCTAGAGTTGCAAAGCTCTTTGGAAAAGTCCCCTATCCCCTGACTCAGACTGACTCAGAGGGCAAGAGCCAAATTTTTAATTTTAAAACTTAATCTTAAACATCTAGCAAATAAGTTAACAGCCTTATATTAAGCGCACTGGGCTTTAATGTCTATCTCTCTATCCTGTAGGTGATAACTCTTTATCTTACATTAACCCAGGTTGTGAGTTCTTAAATCAGTACCTCTGCAAAACATTAACAGGCAATCTTTAAGCCATTTTGAAAACTACAAGATAAAATTATCAAAGAGTAAAAACATATTTAGTTCATATAATAGCTACCTTGAATTTTGGCAGAGTTATACATTATAATTCCCTGTTTGAGATCTTAGTAATCTTAACAAAAACTAACTTTTGGACACAACTTTAAATGTACTGAAATCTAGCCTATTTTTTTATAGTTACTTTCACATATAGTGGGATGGGACATAGAGCTTTATCTCAAGTAAGGCGGGGTTCTTCATAAATCTTAAGTACTGCAGTTCTGAGACTGATCTTTGCTTTTTAGATATCGTTTTACAAAGCCTACATAAATTGTTGTGAACTTGAGCAAACATAACATAATATCACATCTAAAACATGAATTAAAGAAAGGCTGAAAGCTTCTAACCTTTTGTAGAAAAGTAGTAAAGTACTTTTGTGTTTTACAATAAAACCTTTACACAGATTAAGCCCTCATTAACTTAAAAATACACTTAAGTTGTATCTCAGTGTAAAAAGTAACATAGAACTGTACATATCTTATTGATAACAAGCCCAGTTATAGAACACAAATGATTTAATTATATCTCCAACATATCTTTGTTTTAAGCCTAAAATTATCATACAACTTTAGAACACAGCTTGATATAATGCTCTTTTAAAGCTTCTACCTAACAGACTTGTATACCTGGAAGATGTGAACACATTAATAGCACCAACTACATTGATGTTTTTATATTAACCAAGTTTAGCTTTTAAAGAGATAACATAGCACAATTCTCTAAAACAATAGCACTTGTTTAACCAGCTGTTTAATTTCTTTAAGATTACTTGCTCAAAAACTTACACTTATAAGCAACTTACACAGACCTTCTTTATATCATTTACTTAAACCCTCTTAATTACTTAATCATATAGACTCTTATCCAGAAACACATTTTCCTTCTATGAAATCCATACCTAGAACCTTCTAGTTTCTCTTTTTTATCTGTTAACCTCCTTCTGTTCACATTTTGAAACAATACTTGTAAATTTTGAATTTAATCAGATTATTTTATAGACATAAACATTTTGTTAGGTTTTATTTTTGAACACCTAGAAAAACTTATAAGCTTAATTTTAAAGACATCTTTACTTTCATCTGTTTACCTAATTTAAATTGAACCATTTGAATCACGTGAGTCAAAGATATTTGGATCCATTTTTAAAATTTTTTATGAGCGCTCCTCATCTGCCAATTGTTATATCACTATATGATATATGGAAATACACACAGACATACTGACATACAACACGTAACACAAGTGTAACACAACACAATAGTAAAGGCCTTGTTGCTTTCTCAGGTGAAATCTCATTGCAATGTTTAAAAACTCCATAGTTGATCAAAAATAGAACTTATCAGAAAAACATTAACTTGTCTATAGGATCAAAATCATGAGCTCAAAAAAAAAAAAAAAATACAGAATCTAAGAAAAAAAAAGCAAAAGTCCTAGAAAAAATTGACCGGCCTGTAATTAGTAAATGCCATACAATTTACTCTCTGGTTTAATCTAGTTTGAGTTCCCATAAAAAGACACTTTTACTCTTTTTTTTTTTTTTCCCTTGGGCCTCAGATCTGTCTCCTACTGAGTGCTCCAGGCTTCTTCTATTTGCATATCAGCTTAAGTCCTGGCTGAGGTCTGGGAAAACTGGAATTCTGAGCACAAACCTCATGCCTAAGGCATTTTAACCATAAGTCACAATTTCCAGGTTTGGATGTTGAAAATTATGATACAAGTTTAAGATGCAATTTATAAAATTTCATACCTTTTACATTTTCCTACACTAGAAAAACTTGCTCACACAAAACTGAAAATAGGATCTCTACCATCAGAAGAAATTTATTTAGGATCATTAAGTCACTTTCTTTGTTCTGAAGTTCCTAAAGTAGTATTAAGTTTCATTAAATCACCTGGAGATAATCTTAAAAGAGAACTACACACTACCATGTATATCCAAAATTAAGCTTTTAAAAAAATTTCCAAGACTGTTGCTATTCAATGTTATTTCAATAAGCCAGACCAACGTCCCAATCCAACATTTTTTTTTCCCCTGAATCTTATACACTAAGGGGAACAGATACCAAATCATAATTTACTATCCTTGCCCAAATTAATGCACTGGTACACCTACTGAAATCTTTTCAGGCTACCCAGTTCAAAATTGATGAAAAAATAACACTGAATGATTGGGAGTTACTTGCCAACTTGGAAGTAGAGTTCTTTTAATTTTCTATCCTAAGTATCTAAGTTCTCTGGCATGAATTATCTGAAATCAAACTAAATAATTACCTAACCCTAACTTTTAACTGCAAGATTGTGCAATGCTTCAAACTCATTTAGATACCAGATGTTACAATGAAACATCATTTTTTAGACACACATTTAGCCTAGATTATCCCCAAGAAACAATCAGACAACTAGATAAGAAAATATCTCTCCAGGTTTTGAACTTCCATTTAATTATGACTTCTATCAGTGGCACCATAGATTTCCCCATGAGTGGACCAGATGTTTTCACATAGGGGCAACTATAGGTGTAAAATTAAGGGCCTCAGTGTGACTGACTTTACTGTATTCAGGTGGAGTAATCCTTGCAGTGCAGGGAAAGAATGAGGAAATTCCCCAGAGCGAAGATGGCTCTGGCAGCTGCTGAGAAATCCTCAGTTTCCCCTTTACTTACAGGATTAGCACCTTTGGATAGACCCAATCCCAGGCAATCTGGCATATCTCCTAACTTTTCCAGTAGAGTCAGTTTTTATCTGCCTTAGGTCTTGAAGGGGGAAGAGGGTATGTACTTTGATCAGCTCAAATTTTTCTCTTGACTCTTTTTCTCATGGCAGAACTGTAGACTAAAGGAGCCGCCTAAGTGTTAAGGGATATCTACTGGTTGTAAGGTAGCAGATTACCGGAAGAGTTCATTCTAAAAATGCCTCTCTAGCAGCTTAAAGAACACAGCTCATTTTAAACATTGGGGTGGTAAAACAGACTATTGAAAGTTACCTATGCACCTTAGGGAACCTGGGCAGATTTTGCTAATTATCCCGTGCCTTTCTTAGTCCTGCAACCTGATTTTCTAACATTTCTGACCTGCAAAGGAAGGGGAGCATCCAGGAGGAATGGATGCGAGGTTGTGGGAGTGTTGCGTAGCCCATACGGAGGCAAATGTGATTGGGGCTTTCCCTCAGTGCCATTCATCTACCGATCACCCTAGATACCCCTTAGGGCTGTCGGGAGGGGGCTCAAGAGAAAGGAACCTTAAGAATCATCTGAGAGTAGCCCAGACCAGAATTCCGCAGTTGTTCCAAACTCCTTCCTCCACCTCCACGCATCCAAAGCAGGTCGGGATTCCAGACACTGTGTACTCACGCCAATTGCTCTCCGGGCCCAGACAGAAAATTTGGAAGCGGCTTTGGCAGAACCCAACATGCCTGCTCTGTATTGAACAGGTGATTAAGAGCTGCCTAGGCCGAGAAACCTCTCACCCGAGTCTTGAAGAGTGGCGGCTGCACTAGTTGCGTTTAAGTAGCCGTCGGGTGCCCACCTTACCCTCCAGAGAGAAAGAGAGAGAAAGATGCACCTCAAACAGACATGGGGTGCGTGCACTTACCTCGGTGTAGAATCTCAGTCTGGGACAGAATTTATGACTGAAAGTTCGGCTCCCATTCCCAAAGCCAATTAATGCCAATTTAATAATGAGGACAGGGTTTTGAGAAAAGTTAAAGCGAGATATCAAAGTTTTTAGATCCCCAGCAGGCATTTCTTAACCGCAGTGGGTGCACGCAAGCCAACTACGGGAAGAAAAGAAAACACTGCTTCCCTAATCTCGCTTACAATTTAGGTTAGAATTTAGCTAAAGTTATCTCCATACCTCTAAGGCAGATTGGAATTTGGGACTCTGCATCAGTCCAAAGTAAAACAATGCCACCACACTAAACAGACAAATAAAAAGACACACAGAGACACACAAAGACATAGATTCCCTTTTCAGATTGTCAAAAAAATGAAAGTGGGTGCTGGCCCCAAGCCAACTGGGGCCTTCCCTTCAGATTGGGGGAGCATCCCCCTCAGATTGGGTCTGACAACCCCAGATTGGGAGATTAGTTCTCTTGCCAGGGTTTTGGGCTGGGAACAGACAGGACAATAGAAACACAAAACACAAAATTCGCAGCGCGGCCACAAAATTCGCAGCACGTCGTGGATTGCTACCCAGAAACTAAAGGCTCAGATGGATCCGTCAGCTACAAAATACTTTACCAAATACTTCACAAAATACTTTACTACAGGCAATCCACTCAGAACCCTGGGACGTCTCCCAGGGTGGCAGGAATCCCTGGGACGTCTCCCAGGGTGGCAGGAGAGAAGTCCGAGTTCGTCAACTCCTTCTCGAGCTGCCCAGAAAACAGAGCGATTACGCGTAATCGTACGGACGCCGCGCACAGACAGATAACGACCGAAGACTGCAAACATAGAACAGAAGAGACACAAAATGACACGAGCTGGCCAGCTTACCTCCCAGTGGTTGCCGGGTGTTCCTCGGGCAGGGATCCGGACGGGGTTACAGGAGTTCTCCTGGCTGGCTCGCCAAATGAAAGACCCACCGATTCCCTGTCCAAGAAAGACGCACGAAGCACTGGCTGCAAACGCAAGAGGTTTATTCAGACACAGACGCCTGTGGGTGCTCAGCAAAACCTCAGCCGGAGCTTTGGTGAACTGGCACACCAGGCTTTGGGGTACAGGTCTTTTATAGGATAATGGGGCAGGTTTCGCGCGCGCGGTAAGCAACAGGTTTCTTATTGGTTATTTTGAACCCAGCATATAGATTACCTAAAGGGCAAAGTTGTTCTTTACTTTATGTTATCAGTTCCTATTTGCCTAAGAATGCCCTGGGACCTGGTTTTTTTTGTTCTTTTCCAACCATCCTGTCCTTTCACAATAGACTACCCTTAACTGATTAACAGATAGACCTCTCCAGTGTTTAGTGGGTTAGCAACACGCCCTGATGGTTTCACAATGGGGCCTGGGGTTTCTGGGCTGGTGTCTTTCAGATCATTCCTGATTCCCAAGATGGGTGTCCAGGCCAACATGTCTTTATGCAAATGAGGGGCAAGGGAGGTTATTTTGGACACTGTCTTGTGCTGCACCCCTCATGGAAAACTCCAGCCAGAGGTTATGATGAGTGTCTGTATGGACGAAGATGAGGGCCATGTGGGAGTGTTTTGGTTTAAATTGTGGTCATTTGTGTGGCAGTTGGAACAGATGCCTGGGTCCACCTGGACTTGAACTCTGGTGTGATTCCCCTTAGAGAATGAGTTCTGGAACAGACCTCAGAGAAGTACTGGCATAAATTGTGTTGGGATTTTATGAGGCCACGCATGAGAGTCACCCTTGGAAACTGAGATCTTGGCCCAGGGTGGCTTTTCCCAGAGCACTTGGAATCTCAGCCAGGATATCACATGATTTTATTCTGAAAAACTTGGCAGCCATAATTGAGAGTCAAAACACACATGGACATCACATTGTAGACCTCATTGGGAACCTTCCTGTGAGGGTTCTCCAGAGATTTCATTGAAATGAGCTTCCTCACCATTTAATGGTTCCAGAATAAATTGAAACCCACAGTGCCTCCAACTTCCTCCTTGAAAAGTGGCTAGATAAATACCATGAAATTTTTAAAATTCCCATGACCAGGTGGCACTGGAGAATCTTTGGATATCCTGAGGATGATCATGAGTATACCAGTCAGTGCCTTGATTGACTGGTTTTTATGAAGATGGTGCCGAACAGAGATGCCAAGAAGTTGAAGCCTGCTGAGGAGTGGGCATAGAGCAGTGGTGGGCAGGTGTGTGATAAAACATCTGTGGTGGGGCCATGTGGATCTCCCATTGGCTTCCAAATGCCTTGTGAGAGACATGGTGCAGCCAGCAGTCCCTTCTATGTAAAGGCATCTTGTTATATGGAGAGGTTTCAGGGCAATGTTTAGAATCGGGTTGCTATGGTCATGGGGGCACGCTATGTGGAATATAAGCCTGGTTGATGCATTCTTCTGCAGACCCTGACCTACCACAGGTGACAGATCTCCCTCACGCACTGGGTAACAGTTGAATTCTTTGTATTTCGTGAAGCAAATACAAAAATTCCATTTCAGCAGCAAGAAACACCACAAAAAGTGAAGGATGCCCAAATGGCTTCACAGTCCACATGTGGATACACTTAGCCCCCCGTGGCCACAGTTTACCCTAAAAGAGAGAATTCAACATTGCTGCCTCATGTTCATTGGAAAATAAGAAACCATGACCTCCAAGTCACATAGATGCAGACCCAGATTTGATGGTCTCACTACAAAGAAAGCTAAAATTCCCAACAACAACATATATTTCAAGTGCCCAACGTCAGAGGCAGATTCTCAAGAAGTCTTTAGGCCAGCAGAGCTCCATGGTTGTGGAGTGTTTACCCTGTCCCTTACTTTTGGAATCTCAGAAGGGAGGAAGATACACCAAGCCAATTGACGGCTCCTTTTGAAAAAATTGTACCACCAATGACATCATCAGCAAATATAACCCAACACTACCACAAGTTGCTGCACAAACAGATAGTTTACAATGCATACATGTGAGTTCACAATGTGTCCAGGCAAGTTCTGCAAGCAGTTCAGTGATGGCTATTGCAGAAGCTGTAGATTGGTTTTATCTTTGATTTCACCAGCACTGTGACGAAGATAGAAATTCTGGCAATAATGGCTAAAGAAAAAATTATGTAACATTCCAGAAAACACTGAAATAAAACAATTTTCTTAACAATTTACATTGTCTTGGAGAGAATTATTAAATATAATGAAAAGGAAATGTGAAAGAAAACAAACAGATCTGTTAACCTCCTTTTTTGTTCACATTTTAAAACAATCCTCAACAGCTGTTTACCCAATTTAAATTAAGCCATTTAAATAATGTGAATAAAAAAATATTTGGATCAATTTTTTCATGAGCCCTCATCATATATGATATATGGACATATGAACATTCAAACATATAACACAAAACACAAGTGTGCACACATAATATAATACATACAACACATAACCTAATAGTAAAGGCCTTATAACTTTTTACATGTGAAATCTCCATTGCAATGTTTAAAAACTCTATTGTCAAAAAATAGAACTGATCACCAAAACATTAAACTAGGTATGTATGAGCTCAAAAAAACAAAATAAAATGTGGGAAAAGGCAATAATAAAATAGATATTGAAAAAAGCATCCTGGTTCTATCTTAGATGTAAGGGTAGCCAAACTGGAGTTTTGGATATCAGCTGATATGGACTTGAGTCAAATCATCTTCTTTTTGTTCTGTAGAAATCGCTTCAGTTAATCTCTCTGGAATCCAAATCGGCTGTTGTTCTCTCTGTGGAAACACACAAACAGGCCCCTGGCTCCAGACAATCATTGGGTCAGGACCTTGGTTAATCTCTCTGGAATCCAAATCGGCTACTGTTTTTCCTGTGGAAACAGACAAACAGACCCCCGACTCCAGACAATTACTGGGTCAGGACCTTTCCATTGTCCTGTTAGAATATCTTTCCAAAGAACCTTGGGCTTATGCACATTTTTTGGACACATATGCCTTTCCCCAGCACTAAGTCCTGATGAATCCAAATTTTAAAAGTTTAGAATAAAAAGGGTTATTTTAAGTTTGTCTTTGGGGAATATATACCCTTTCCCAATTGCGTCTTTTTTGCTTTAATAAGTACTTTTTAATAGTTTGATGAGCTTTTTCAACTACGCCTTGTCCCTGTGGATTGTATGGGATTAATGTTATATGAGTAATGCCAAATGATGACCAAAATTGTTTAAAAGAGGTAGAAGTATAACCAGGGGCATTATCTGTTTTTAACTGTTTGGGAACGCCCACAGTGGCAAAATTTTGTAAGCAATGAGTGATAATATCTTTAGTTTTTTCTCCGGCATGAAGGGTGCCCATCAAAAATCCAGAAGAAGTATCAACTGTAACATACAAATATTTTAATTTTCCAAATCCTGGCAAGTGTGTGATGTCCATCGGCCAAATATAATTAGGTATCAATCCTCTAGGATTGACTCCAAGATTAACTTGTGGTAAAAAGGTCACACAATTTTGACATTGTTTTATTATTTGTCTAGCTTTTTCCTTAGTTATTTTAGAAGGCTTTTGTAAGGTATTAGCTTTGACATGGAACTTTTTACGAAAATTTATAGCTTCTTCTAGTGTAGAGAAAATATGTATGTCATGTGTACTTTTATTTGCTAAATCATTGCCCAAACTGATGGCTCCAGGCAATCCTGTATGTGCCCTGATATGTCCTATAAAGAATGGATCTTTTCTGTCCCAGATTATACTTTGTATAGTGGAAAGCAAGGAGAAAACAGTAGAGGAATGGGAAATCCTACCAGCATCTTCAAGGCATACTATAGCATTAACTATATGCTGACTATCAAAAGTAAATTAAATACAGAATCTTTAAACATCACAAAAGCTTGTAATACTGCATTAAGCTCTACATTTTGAGCTGATTGTTTGGGTACTAGAAATGTAAAAGTTTGATCAGGTGTAACTATTGCTGCTGTACCATTATTTGATCCATCAGTAAATATATTTGGAGCATTCATGATAGGTGTTTTTCTTGTCAATTTTGGAAAAATTACAGGATGCGATGACCAAAAAGACAATAAAGGATTAGATGGTAAGTGATTATGAAATGAAACATTAGATTTGCACATGATTATTGCCCAAGTATTTAACTCATTAACTAACTCATCAATTTGATTCAGAGTATGTGGAGTAATAATTTTATTGGGAGCAATCCCAAGCACTCACTTTGCTGCTTTTATTCCTTTGGGTATTAATTGTCCTATAGCCTCAGGGTACCTAGTAAGAATAGTGTTAGGAGAATAAGATAAATGTATCTATAATAATGGACCTTCTTGCAAAAATACTCCTGTAGGAATATTTTTTGTTGGTAGACAATAAATAATAAAGGCAAACTTATATCAATTCTATCCAATTGCATATTTTCCATATATGTTTTAATGATTTTTAATGCCTTTCTTGCTTCAGGCGTTAACATGTACCGTGAATTGGGATATGATGGACCTTTTAGGATATCAAATAAATATCCCAACTCTCTTGTTGGTATACCTAGATAAGGCCTTATCCAATTTATGTCTCCTAATAACTTTTGAAAGTCGTTATGTGATTTGAGTTGATCTACTTGTATTTGAATTTTTGGTGGCGGTACATGGTTGAGGATAATAGAACACCTAAATAATTAATTGGAAAATTTAATTGTACTTTATCTATTGCTATATCTAGATTATTTTTTAATAAGTTTGTAAGTGTGGCATAACATTCTAGCAATGTGTTTTTAGCTTTGTGTGCTAATAATACATCATCCATATACTGAAATATTGTAGTTCAGGATTTTGATTTCTAAGTGGCTTGATTACTTTGTTAAAATAAATTTGACACATTGTTGGGCTGTTAGCCATCCCTTGAGGCAGTACTTTCCATTCATATCTCTGATCAGAACCTTCATGATTCAGTGCAGGGATAGTAAATGCAAAACGTGGACTATCCTCAGGATGAATTGGAATTGAAAAAAAAAAAACCTTTAATATCTATAAGTAATTTTGTTAAACCCTCCTCCTATGGGCAATTCCTTTTAAAATGTCCTGTTTGTTCACAATTGTAGCATGTTCTTGGCCTGGCATCTAATGCCTGTTTTAGTGCAGCTGCCACAATTTGCCCTTCTTCATTAATGTCTCTGGCATCTAAAGCCTGTTTTACTGCAGTTGCCACGACTTGCTCTTGTTCATTAATGTCTCTACATAATTTAATATATGTGTTTAAATCTTCATGTTTCCATGGTCTAATTATATCTCTGCACCAACTATTCGCTTGCTCATAAGCCAGTTTTTTTAGTAATAGCATTGCTTATTCTGTTTTCCCAGAACCTCTGGTACCTGTTTGAATAAGCCTATCGACAAATTCAGCATAAAGTTAATTAGCTCCTTGTATTACTTTAGATAATTGACCTTGTAAACCTCCAAGTCCTTGTAAAGTCTTCCATGACTTAATTGCAACTACAGCAATTTATGCACATACACCAGAATCATATGCAATTTGTTGCTGCTGATCCTCATAAGGTCCCTTTCCTAACAACATATCTAGATTTCTCTGAGGATAACCAGCTGCTGCATTTCGCATAGCCGTCTCCTTGCAAAATTCCTCATTGTCAACCTTCCATAACAGGTATTGTCCTCCATTTAGCACAACTTTACACATATTAGCGCAATCTGCTGGCTTCATGTTCAAGTTGTTAATGGTTTCGACCATGCTTACAGTGAAGAGTGCTTGAGGACCATAGGTTGTTACAGCCTCTTTTATCTGCTTCACTGTTTTGAAATTTAAAGCATGGTAAACTCGCTGCCCTCCTACCTCAAATATAGAGCATGTTAATATTTGAGATCTTGTCTCAGGATCCCAACTATCAACTGTGGGGGTTGGGGGCTTCCCAGCATATGGAGGTGGCCTTGTTAGTTGGACACTTACGTCCTCTGGTGATAGAAAAGTATTAGTAGCAGTCTCCTGTAGAGGTGGTTCTGTTGGTTGGACACTTACACCCTCTGGTGATAGAAAGGTGTTAGTAGTAGTCTCCTGTTGTAAATTTCCCCCTGATGGCTTTTACTGTTTTACACTTTCTTTCTCTGTCTGACTAGCTTGAGAGGCCTTCTCTTTTACATGATTTTTTTCCTCTGTCTGACTGGTTCGAGAGACCTTCTCTTTTACTTGAATTTTTTCCTCTGTCTGACTAACTTGAGAGACCTTCTCTTTTACTTGAATCAATATGTCTTCTCCTTCCTCTACCATTGTCTGAACTGAAGGCTTTTGACTAAACAAACAAGATATGAAAGTCCACAATGGCAATGTGCCAACTGGCAGAGTCCCTGGGCTTTTCTTTTCTATTCTTTTTAAATCTTCACCATGATGGTTCCATTGTGATATATTTAACAACTCCTCCTTAAAAAGCCATGGGCTACATTTTTGTATTGTATCAACGTATGCCCTGACTGCTCTTAATTTTACTGGGATGCCTCCTTCCTCTAACAATTTACTTAACACTTTTTCAGTTTGTTTTTTTTTCTAATTTCTGATGCCATATTTCTACTATAATACAACCCAACAAGATAACACCAAACAAAACAGAGATAGAATGAAATAAAAATGGAAAAACAAAATATCATTATAGCCTTTCTCTCTATCTGTTCCTCAGACACAAATAGTTTTTCCTCAGATGTGAGCGGTTTTTCTTCCGTCTCACTAATCTCCAGGGACAGGCTATTTAAAGCAAATGTGAAGCAAAACAAAAGAGGAATCTTAAAATGGCTACCCATCCTCTTGTCCTGCCCTCAGGGGCAAGCAGTTTACCTTATCAGTTACCCTCAGTCGCTCCCCATGCGAGCCACCAAATGCTGCAGTCTGGCTGGGCACAATCAGGAGCCACTTTTCAAAAGAAAGCAACTTTATTTTTAGAACCACACACGCCAAGCAAAAGAGCCTCTCAGGAAAAACCCTCAGAGGCCCAACTGTCACCACCGGCTTCCCACAAGCCTTTCCCTCCCACACAAGCCTCTCTCCTCTTCCCACAATCCTCCTGCTCTTGAGACCGATTGGCTGGGTCACGTGTGGAGTCAAAAAGTCCCCCAATGAGCAGCTCTGTGATCTGAAAAGGCAGGGAAGCAGCCCAATGAGCATCACCGCAGAGGAGCCAATCAGCTAGATGTTGCTGGGGCCGCTGTGAGCCAAATATCAGCTGGCAGTCTGAAAGGGTGGGGAAACAGCTCAATGAGCATCTCCAATGAGCATCACCGCAGAGGAGCCAATCAGCTAGATGTTGCTGGGGCCACTGTGAGCCAATCATCAGCCGGCAGCTGAAAGTTTGCAGGCAGCTGGAAGTTTGCTGGGCCCCTTAGGCTGCAGCTATGAACAGGAGTTGTATGCACCATTCACTGAAGGTAGTTTTCAGTACTAGGAAACAAATATGTATTTCAGGTGGATGAATATTTCTGACAATAATCTGGTGAAAAGTTGATTATAAATCCACATACTTGAACATGAATGAATTTAGGGAGTGCAAATAAGACATATATATTTCATATTTTGAAAAATCTGTAGAGTGTGTGTGTATACACACACACACACACACACACACACAGAGATATTAAAATGTAGCAACATATATGCCAATCGAAATTCACCATGAAATACACATCATTCACAGATCCAAACATATTCAATTTACTTTACAGGGATTTATGTATAATGTTGTTCTACTAGGAGGCTCTCCCATAGTTTGAATTTCAGTTCCAACAGCGTTTACGAGGAGTGATCCCTTCTCAAAATTTGTATCTGCCAAGTCAGCCACCTCACAAGAATGTAGGTGTGATACCAGCTGGGATTCGATATGTGCATATAAAAATACATGTGCTGAATAGGCTACACACAAAGGGAGACAGGAATTCACATATTTGTTAACTTTAAAAACACATGGATATCTAATTCAATTAAAAATAGACTGGATTTATAACACCTAACCTTTATCATGCAAAAGGCAAGTTCAAGAATACACCATGCCTCTTCTGAACTGCTTGTATTTCAATTCTGATTTGGTTACTTTTCTGCATCATATTAGAATTAGTAGTCAGAGTGTAGTAGGGTATAAGTTAGTGTCAGGGATTCAGTATTTCAAATGGAAAATTGGAAAATGAATCCAATGTGTATGCAATATGTGTTACACAAATAACTTCCCACTCTAATTCAGAAAATGGCTTGACATAACCTTTGCCCAAAGAAAGACAAAATTAGAGGAGAAGAGTCAGAGAATCTGTAAATACATATATGGAATGGAAAATTCTCAGAAGTTTAAAACTTTTGAGGCTTTAGAGGAGCTTCCAAAACTTAGGGACAGGGTAAAACTCCACAAACATGGAACTCTACTGGCATAAAGACTTCTGGAGATACTGACAATGAGGTTGGGCACTTGAAATATACATTGTTGTCAGGAGCTTTAGCTTCCTTTTTAGTGAGAACATCAAAGCTGAGTCTGCATCTATGTGACCTGGAGGACATGGTTTCCTATTTTTCAATGAACATGAGGCAGCAGTGTTGAATTTTCTCTTTGTAGCTAAACTGTGACCACTTAGGGCTAAGTGTCTCCCCATGTGGACTTGAAAGCCATTTGGTCATCCTCCAGTGTTCGTGTTATTTCTTGCTCCTGCACTGGGTGTTTTGTATTTGCTTCAAGGCATATAAGGAGTTCAACTGAGACACAGTCCTGGAGGGTGTCCTGTAATATGTGGGGGGTCAGGGTCTGCAGGAGAATGCAACAACCAGGCTTCTATCCAACATTGCTTGCCCCCTTGATCATAGCAACCAGATTGTGAACATTGCCCTGAAAACTCTCTATGTAACAATATGCCTTTATATACAAGGGTGTGCTGGCTGCACCATGTCATTCACAAGCCATTTGGAGCCAGTGTAAGATCCACATGACCCCACCACAGATGTTTTATCACACACCTGCACACCACTGCTCTAGGCCTACTACTCAGAAAGCTCCAACTTACTGACATCTCAGTTCTACACCATTTTCATGAAACACAGTCAATCAAGGCACTGTCTGGTACCCTCATGATCAGCAACAGGACATCCTAAGGTTCTCCAGTGCCACCTGGTCATGGAAATTTCAAAAATGAAGTTTTTGAAATTTCATAAATGAAGTTGAAGGCACTGTGGGTTTCAATTCATTCAGGAACCATTAAATGATGAGGAAGCTCATTTCAATGAAAGCTCTGGAGAACTCTCAGAGACAAGGCTTCCCAAAGAGTAGGCAAAAGGTCACATTGTGGTCTACAATGTGAGGTCCATGTGTGTTTTTACTCTCAACTACGGCTGCCAATCTTTCAGAATAAAATCATGGCATATCTTGGATGAGATTCCCAGTGCTCTGTGGAAAGCCCCCCTGGGCGTAGATCTCAGTTTCCAAGGACGACTCTCATGGGTGGACTCCTAAAATCCAAACACAATACATGGCAATACTTCTCTGAGGTCAGTTACAGAACACAGTCTCTAAGGGGAATCACACCTGAGTTCAATCCTAGGTGGACCCAGTCATCTCTTCCAAACGCCAAACAAATGACCACAATTAAAACCAAAACACTCCCACATGGCCCTTATCTTCTTCCAATAGACACACATAATATCCATTGGCTGGGGGTTTTCATGAGGGGCGCTGTGCAAGACAGTGTCCAAAATAAACTTCCTTGCCCCTCATTTGCCTAAAGTCAGGGTGTCCTGGACACCCTTCCTGTTAACCATGAGTGATCAAATAGGACTGCTGTTAATACTGTTCCAATTCTCCAATTTGAGGCCTACTGGCTCTGGGGTTTAGATTCTTTATGTGAATTGGAGTTATGAGAAAACCCACGCATCTCTGGGCTAGCCTCTGCAGGGCTTTGAAGAACTCATTTGACCGAAAGATCCCGATTCACAATTGATAAAGGTCAGGATCCTTAGAGGAAGGCGAGAGACTTCATCCACAATGACTGTTCTTTTGGCTATTTTGGTTTTGGATACAGAAGAGATTTTTCTTTAGATCCCTCAGGTGCTGAAAATCTAACCACAGCATCACAGAGGGCAAAGAGGCTTATTCAGACCCATCCCATTTCAAAGCAATTAAGCAAAGAGCCACAGGTGATGCCCATTCATTACAATTTGAAAACTGTTTGCTTCAGCCTTCACCAAGGTGTGGCCTGAGGCAAAGACCTTCCTGACATTCAGGGCAACAGAACAATAGGTAAGCAAAAGGCTTAAAGCAGGGTTTCCCACTGAGACTCTTCTGGTCACGCTGGTATCTGAGTTTTCTGAGATGCTCGCCATTTCCTTCAGCTATCCAGTACATGGCCATGTCACAGAGTTTGGTGGTGGTACATATCTTGAACACAAAACCATTTGCCCATTCTGGACAGTGCCCACAATTCAGGAAGAAAACAGAAACTTAAGGAGATAGGAGGTGTTGCCAATTGAAAAGTCAAACCGCAGTCCATTCACAAATTGGGCAGAATGAATGCTGGGAAGCTTTCTACTAGACAGGACACATCCATTGATACATTCTCTTTTCTAATGTCGACAACCACGGACACAGTGGGATACACAGACCTAGAAACACTCGCCTTGTCAAATGACTTACTAGAAATAGTCCACTTCAAACCAAACAAACTGCTTTTCCTATCAATTCTCAGAACATGTGACAAAGCCACAAACACACACCCACACCCACAAAGGCAACTTCTTTACCCAAGAAGGTCTGTGAATATCCAGAGTGTCCTCTGATTGGTTGGCCATTATTTGTTCCCCCAAAATGGCCTGTCCTGTCTCAGATCTGGTCTCCTTGGCCAACACTGTGAAGTTGTCAGGAGCCAGGGGTGAGCCACTACCTGCTTTTTCATGAAAGACCCCTCTTCAGAGCTTTCCTGGCATTTGGCCATCATCATATCAGTAGGTACCAAAAAAGACTTACTCTGTTCTTGGTAAATCCAAATAAGTTAGCCCACTGGGACTGTGACTGGGACTGTCTCTGGATGCCAGGCTTCTTGGATCCCAAGTTCAGAGAGCTCAATCACCAATAAATTAGTTAGTTCACTTCCTTCAGGAACTGAATTATGACACTACCTTGGCAACCACTTTGTTTTAACAGTAGCTTCGAAGGGTCTCATGTGATGGAGGCTGCCTCTACTTCCTGTGACAGTTTCACAAGTTAAAATGGTATATCAACCATAGGCACCTGGGAACATCTCACCATACAAGCCTCGTTTGGTCCGTCTTCTCTACATAAAGAAGAAAGTGGCTGATTCAGACAAATCCCTTCATTCTGAGCAGGTTGTTTGCCATGGAAGATGACTTTTGCTCTCTCAGGTCCTAAATAGCTGCATACATCTTCTCCAGGGATCATTTCTGCATGGACCTTGAGGTTCTCTGCCGGTGAAAGATCCCCTCTATTTCTGTATTGTAAGACAAACTCTGTCCCTGCTCTTCTGTATAGTTAGATGGAGGGAAAAGTGTATGGTAAGGCTTAATAACAGGTTCGATTTGGCTTAGGAATCATTCTGATTGATGAATAATGGTATTGGGTACCTGTGATATTTACAAGAATATACAAGTGAAATATAAGTATGAAAACAGAAATCTAGGTAAGATATGAAGCCCAGAAGAGCATTAGGCTCTTGATTGGGATACTTAGCTTTGAATTTTGTTCTGCACAGATGTGTCAGATAAATCGATATACCATGGCATAGGACCTTGTACCTTGGATGATTGAATGTTGAAGAGAACATCCAGTCAAACAGGGATAGTCGGTATTATTAGAAAGATAGTTGGTAGGTTTAGGAAGAAGGGTGAGTATAGGATTGGCAGCAAAAGTTCTTCAGCAATTGGGTTTCAGATAGAGAGTGAATGTAAAAGTTAGTATATGTGAAGAGTCAGTCACAATGATGAACTGGGGAAAATATATAGGAAAGCAGATATGAATACAGACATTATGAAATCAGGCAAAGTATAAAGTCAGTGATAGGATTAGGCATTTTTAACAGGGTTGTTGTTGAATATATAATCTAAGGAAGAAACAAATATGTACTCAACAATAGGATTGACATTTGAGAGCATTAGGCAACCTGCACATAGATGTTTTTAGTAATCCATGCTCACTTTCCATTTAGGCTTTCGTACAATCAAAGTGTGACCTTTGCTTTTTTGTCGAGAATATTACTGTGATAAAATGTATATGGACATCAGGTGACATGAGTATTTCTTCCACCAATTCTGTGAGCAATATTTTGAAGACGTATAAATAAGTGTTGGGTGTAAAATTAGGTGTACCTGGAGTCTTTGGATATAGAGATAATGCATGAATAGACTATCCTGAGAATAAATAATATAACTGGTTCCAACTTTAAATAATTTTTTGAATTGATATCTGAAAATATACAGAAAATCTTATATTGCTATACAATCATTCATTCCATCCTGTTACATTCTAATGGTAATATGAGTGTTATGGTTTATCATGAAGAGTGTGTGAGTTTTGCTTCAAAAGTGATTGTGGAAGTCAAAAATAATGTGTTTGGCAAGAAGTCTCATGAAAAGACCAGTCAAGAGACCTGGAGGAATAAATGTGTTCTGAAGAAGGAATTGATTAAACATGAAAAAAAATTCTTATAAATTTGTGAAACTCTGGATGAAATATATATACTATTATATATATATATATATATATATATATATATATATTTGAATATATGTAGAATACATAGGTAAAATATATGTATGAAAACAGAAATCTAAGTAAGATTTGAAGCCCAGAAGGGCATTGGTCCCTTGATTGGGACTACTTAGCTTTGAATTACTTTCTGCAAAGTTGTCTCAGATAAATCCATATACAATGACATAGGACCTTGTACCTTGGATGATTGAATGTAGAAGCGAACATCCAGTCAAAAAGGGATAGTTGGTAGTGAAAGTTTAATAAAATAGGTACTTGTCACTTCCTGTGTTTCTGTATGCTTAATAAAACACTGTTGAAATCTTGAGAATTGTTTGCTAATCTTGTTCCCAGAATGTGCTGTCCCCATCTGCCAAACTGCAGATTGTACTCCCTCACCCGGTTAAGCGCTAACTGCCCACTGACCCTTACCCATCAATAAACTTCCCTCCCTGCCCTCTCCAAGAAAAGTATATAAGCTCTGCTGAAGCTGTTCTCAGGACTCTCTGCTCTATTCAAGTGAACTCTGAGCCCCAGCATGCTGGACCCCCAGTAAATCCTTTGCTGTTGCATGTTAAAGTCTCTTGGTTGTCCCTTCCTCTGACACTAGCCCCACCTTTACATATGGAGGTTCCACAGAGATCAAGCAGCGGTGGACGAGAGACCCCAATGGACCCCCCTCAGATAAGTAAGGCGCCTCTTTCTGGTTTAAGGTTTCATGTTAGGGTTTGGCAAAATGGCTGTCAATGAAGAGTGTGAGCTCTCTGTGATGGTGGCTGACAGTCGTGTTACAGAACCACAGGCCACGTCCCTGGAGGACGCCTGAGAGGACTCGGGAAATTGAGGAACAATAGTCTCCTTGACTCAGTGATAATTTGTTTTGGATTCAGTATTGCCAGTCCATCGGATTTTGCCGGCTACTCAGTCATGGTCTCAGTGTTGAACGTCCATTGCCTGTCTTTATTGTCTTGTCTTGCCTGTGTCATGTGTCTTGCTTTCACTGTTTGTGTATCTCTCATTATGGAACAGAGCACTTCAATGCCTCTGTCCCTGACCCTTGATCACTATACCAAAGTCCGTTTAAGGGCTCAGAATCTCTTTATTTCAGTAAAGCCCCGGATGTGGTAGACTCTCTGTACCTCCGAATGGCCCACCTTTGGAGTCGGATGGCCCCTAGAAGGATCTTTCTACTTCCCACTAATTTATAATTCAGAGATATTGTCTTTCAGCCGTGGCCAGATAGTCATCTGGATCAACAGCCATATATTTTAATTCAGCAGGACCTCTGCAAATTTCCTCCTCAATGGGTCAAGCCTTTCCTTGCCCCTGCCCCCGCAATGACTCCTTCCCCCAGGAACTCACAAACACTCTGCTCCTCCTCCTCCTCCACACTCTGTTTTCCCTTTGTCACCAGATTTGAGTCTACTGGACTCTCCTCCCCCTCCTTATCCCCTGCCCTCATCCTCTAACCCCCAACACCCTCTAAGTGATACCCCTGCTGCTGACTGAGCCTCTCCTCCATTGAAGGAAGCTAAGCCGGCCCAGTGCCCTCCAGGTAATTCCCCTGCAGCACACACAGCACCTCCTCCCATGGAGGAAGCTGGCCCTGCTAAAGGAACTCGCTGGCGGTGAATGATTGAAAACCCTGGAACTCTTGGGATGCCTCCCCTTCAACCCTATGGACCAATGATTGACAATGGCCATTGGGGGAAAATTCAAGCCTACCAGTATTGGCCGTTCTTCTCTTCAGACCTATGTAACTTAAAAAATAGCAATCCCCCTTTTACCGAGGACCCCACCCGGCTCTCAGGTGTGGTTGAGTCATTGATGTTTTCACACCAGCCTACTTCGGATGACAGCCAACAACTGCTAGGGACTTTCTTCATGACAGAGGAAAAAAAGGGAATTCTCCAGGAAGCTAAAAAAAAATCCTTGGACCAGGTTTGCATCCGACACAACTTACCAACATAATCAAAGCCGGCTTTCCCTTTAACCGACCCAACTGGGACCCCAACACCTTTGAAGGTAGGGAGCATCTGTCCACTTATCGCCGGGCTCTAATAGTGGGTCTCCGAGCAGCCGCTAGTGACCAACTAATTTGGCCAAGGTAAGAGAGATTATCAGGGGCCTGATGAATCTCCCTCTATGTTTCTAGAGAGAATTATGGAGGCATATAGGAGCTATAATCCTTTTTATCGTCAGGCAGAGAATCAAAAGGCATCTGTCACGATGGCCATATTGGGCAAACTGCCCTGGATATTAAAACAAAGTTACAAAGCTTAGATTGATTACAAGATATGACTTTGAGAGATTTAGTCAGAGAAGCTGAGAAGGTATACTATAAGAGAGAAACTGAGGAAGAGAAGGGAGCAAATGGAGGATAATAGAAACAAAAGGCAGAGTAAGGCGTTGACTAAGGTCCAGGTCACAACAACAAATAGGCCAAAAATTAAGAAACAGGGAGACAAGAAGGTATACATTGGCCCACGACAGAGGCCACCCTTGGCCTCAGATCAATGTGCCTACTCAAACAAAAAGGACACTGGGCCAAAATTGACATAGAAAGCGACAGCCACGCCAGCCAGCCATTCTGACTCTGGAGGATGACTAAGAAAGTCGGGGCTCAGATCCCCTCCCCGAGCTCAGAGTAACTTTTGAAGTGGAGGGGACCCCAGTAAACTTTGAAGTGGATACAGGGGCAATATACTGAGCCCATAAGGCCACATTGGACCCTCTATCAAATAAAAAATCTCTATTTCAAGGGGCTAATGGCAGTTAATATCGGGCTTGGACAACTAAGAGGACCATGGACCTGGGAAAAGGAAAAATCCATCACTCCTTCCTAGTAGTCCCAGAATGCCTGGCCCCATTGATCGGCGGAGATCTGCTCACCAAGCTCTGGGCCAAAATAAATTTTAACCCTGAAGGCCCTTAAGTGGAATTTCTAAATCTTTCAGTAAAAACTCCAAGAGCCATGGCTCTAACTACGTCAGTAGAAAATGTACATCAACTCACTCACCTTGGTTCAAAGAAACTGCAGGCATTCCTGAAGGATCAAGAACAGAGTTTTCCACTAACAGACTCACAGTGAAGAAAATAACTGAATGGGTAACAAAAGCCTGTTGGGTTCATCAATTGGTAAATGCTTACCCTTCCAAGCTTCCTGTATGAAAGCACATACGAGGAACCAAACCAGGACAATACTGGGAAGTGGACATTACTGAAATAAAGCCAGCAAGGTATGGACTTAAATATCTCCTAGTCTTTGTAGATACATTTTCAGGATGCATTTAAGCCTTCCCCACAAAAAAAAGAAAAAAAAAAGAAAAGAAATAGCGCAAATTTTGGTCAAGAATATCCTAGAAGATATTTTTCCAAGATACAGCCTGCCTAAGTTAATAGGGTCTGATAATGGACCGGCGTTCATGGCCCAGGTAAGTCAGGGGTTAGCCAGGACCCTGGGGATTAATTGGAAGTTACATTGTGCTTATAGACCCCAGAGTTTAGGACAGGTAGAAAGAATGAACCAAACCATTAAACAGACCTTAAAAAAATTAAGCTTAGAGACCGGAATAAAAGATTGTACTATGCTCCTGCCTTATGCACTGTTAAATGAAGAAAATACTCACTCTGATTTTAGTGTAACCTCACCCCCTATGAAATTCTCTATGGTGCCCCTCCTCCAGTAAGGGACCTAACACCAACTCTAAGACCTTACAATCCCTTCCACACCAGCTTGCTTGACAGACTTAAAGCTCTTGAAAGAATTCAGTGACACCTGTGAAAACAGCTGGCCACTGCCTACCAAACTGGGGACGAGGGGACTCCACATCGATATCAAGTAAGAGACTTTGTCTTCGTAAGACGACATCAGGTGACATCGCTGGAACCCCGCTGGAAAGGACCATTCCAGGTGCTACTTATAACACCTACAGTGGTAAAGGTAGATGGAATCACTTCCTGGATGCATGCCTCTCATCTCAAGCCTGCGCCCTGTCCAGACATTGACTGGAAACTGGAATTGGCTGGAAACTGGAAAAGACTGGTAACCCTTTCAAATTGCACATTCGCCGTGTGGATAAGGCTATAGACTCTCCCCTTGACCACCAGCATTTCTAACCCTCATCACCCCTTTCAGCAGCGATGGCTGATCACAAATTCTACTGGACAAGAAGTTTAATCAATCTTGCATACAGCCCCCTTAGGGACCTGGTGGCCATCTCTCCACCCAGACATTTGTCAGCTGGCTATATGTCTTTCCTATTCAGATATCCCTGAAGAAGAGGATCCCACTAAAATTCCATTAAATCCCTTCCGTATCATATGTAATGGAAACAAACATTATGGATGTAGGGACACGTGAGCCAGATGCAGGTCGGCTAGCCTAGATTACTATGTTTGCCCGGTGAACTATCAAAGCCACAAACAGCCATGGCTGTGTGTGGGAAAAGCCGACTTCTTCTGTAATCAAGGGGATGTGAGCATACAGGGGCTGCACGATGGAACCCAAACTCCTAATCAAATTCAGTACACAGCATTGGCCATATTACCAATAAGATAACCTAAATCGATGGCACCCAGAGGGGTCTCTAGATCCTCAAATTCTGTGGAACCTTTTTAACTTTGGGAAGGGCTCAAAGGCGTGAAAAGAGATTCCCCTATGTGGAGGCCTTTTCCGTCCTTCGCTCACATCCTGAACTATGCTTCTCCAATAGATCCTCACCCTCAGCCTTCTGCTCTAGTCTCTCTGCTGTCACTCCCACCTCAACAACCTGATTTCTCCCATCCCGTTACTAGATCAACAACCCAAACATCCGCCGGTTCTCAGACCATTGCCCCCTTGCTGAGGTAGCAGGTACTTAGTTACCACTCTACCCACTCACTCCTCTCTTCTCCTGTCAGCACCCATACGGGGTTTCACCAGGTCTTTTTACCAGCTAACCTAAAGCTCAAAATAGCTGAGAAGACCCCTATCCAAGATGTAATAAAAATGGTCTTTAAAGTTGCTTTGTCATCACTGAAAACAGGTTACTAAGAATTTAAAGTCCCTCACAGGCTTTTTGGATACACACTCCCATCTTCCCCTCTTTTCTACATGTTCTACTGCTCAAGTTTTTGTTGCTAGAAAATCCCAAACCCCTTTCCCATTATTCTTTTACATCTCTCCGTACTCATTCTCAGATCCTCGGAACTGCTCTAAGTCCCGCCTTCCCTCTCTTTCCCCTCTGTTCCACACCCACAGAAAAGTCTTAACTGATCTTCTCCAGATGTCTTCACCATGGCTGACTTTAGGACGTTCAGCAAAAGAGTCCCTATAAAAGAGTTCAGTGTAGACAAACTTCCTGTTTTCATGTGGCCCTGTTCTACTTGGCCACTGGCTAAAACAATCAGTACTTGTAAGCTAGACACCCCCTTACTAGTTTTTCACAAAATATGTGAACAAGGCCTCTGACTTTGAGCTGGGGCTTCAAAGAGATGGCTACATTTCTATGATAAAGAAGTTACCAACTGGCTCCATGGTAACAGCTGGCAAGCGGAAAAAAGAAAGGGATGAAATATCTCTCCCCCTCCCAGGTGTCCTTGAAAAGTTAATTTGCTCAGAACAGAGGAAAAAAACATAAAAAAACTGCTTTTTGTGAATTTCTGCTGACTGTGAACTTCTGAGCACATTCCCTTACATGTTGGGTACAAAATTCTGAAACTTCCTAAACTTGGGGTTCATGGGATTAATTGATTACAACAGAAGCAATGACCTCTGAATCCGTTTGCAACCAAATAGGACTGTTTCCCTAGCTTTGGTGCTATCTTAGGTGCCTTGTCTTGACTGTTCCTACAAGAGTATAATTCTATATACTTAAACATTTTTATGTTTTCATTAAATGGTCAACAGTGGTGATTAAATGTGTAATGGAGCAGAGGTTACCCAGAGTGCTCTATCATGATGCAGGTTCATTTGAAGATCAAACAGGGGGGCATACAACCCGGTTCCACAGGCAACATATATCCCTCACTTCAGCCATCCTATTAGGAATACGAGTTGCTGCAGGGGAGGTCACAGGAACCACTGCCTTGGTCCATGGTACAAAGCAAAATACCCAATTAGAAGCAGCAATAGACCAAAACTTAAAGATATTAGAAACCTCCATCACAGCTTTGTGGGAATCTTTAACCTCTCTCTCTGATGTTGTTTCATACAACAATCGAGGGTTGGACCTCCTCTTCATGAGAGAATGGTGCCTTTGTGCTGCATTGAGGGAAGAATGTTATTTTTATGGCAACAATACTGGAGTTGTAAAAAATTTATGAGTAAAATAAAAGGATGCCTTGAAGAGTGTCAACGAAAGAGAGAGGCCCAAAAAGGGTGGTTTGAGTCTTGGTTCACACAGTCCCCCTGGTTAACTATACGTTTATCAACCTTGGCCAGTCCAATAATAATACTCACATTCTTGCTAACTATAAAACCCTGTTTGCTCAACCATGTATTTTCATTTCTTCAACCTCAAATTAGACAAGTTAAACTTATGGTAATACCCCACTAGCAGACATAGAATGTGACACCACTCCAATGATCACTTTTATGATTAAAAGTAGCCAGAAGAAGACGTGGGGAATGAAAGGTTAATAAAATGGTACTTGTCACTTCCTCTTTTTCTGTATGCTTAACAAAACACTGTTGAAATCTTGAGAACTGTTTGCTAATCTTGTTCCCAGAATGTGCTGTCTCCAACTTCCAAAATATATAATGTACTCCCTCTCCCGGTTGCATGCAAACTGCCCACTCACCCTGACCCATCAATAAACTTCCCTCCCTGCCCTCTACAAGGAAAACACATAAGCTCTGCTTAAGATGTCCTCAGGGCTCTCTGCTCGATTCAAGGGAGCTCTGAGCCCCAGCATGCTGGACCCCAAATAAACCCTTTGCTGTTCCATGAGACAGTCTCTTGGTGGTCTCTTCCTCCGACGCTCACCTGAACATTACTTGGATGATTGAATGTAGAAGAGAACATCCAGTCAAAAAGGGATAGTCGGTAGGATTAGGAAGATAGTCGGTATGTTTAGGAAGGAGAGTGAGTATAGGATTTGGAACAAAAGTTTTTTAGCAATAGGGTTTTGGTTAGAGAGTGAATGTAAATGTGAGCACATATGAACCATCACAATGATGAACTGGGGAAAATATGTAGGAAAGCACATATCAATAGAGACATTACGAAATCAGGCAAAGTATAAAGTGTGTGATAGGATTAGGCATTTTCAACAGGGTTGATTTTGGATATATTATCTTAGGAAGAAACGAATATATTGTCACAAATAGGATTGACTTTTGAGAGCATTAGGCAACCTGGACATGGATGTTTTTAGTAATCCATGTTAACTTTACATTTAGGCTTTGGTAGAAACATAAGTGTGACCTTTTCTTTTTGTGTCCAGAATATTACTGGGATAAATTGTATATGTAGATCAGGTGACATGAATATTTCTTCCACCATTTCTGGGAGCCATAATTTGAATACGTATAAATTAGTATTGAGTTTACAATGAGGTGTACCCTGTTTCTATGAATATAGAGACAATGCATGAATAGACTATACTGTGAATAAATAATATAACTGGTTCCACTTTAAATAATGGATTGATTTGATATCTGGAAATATATAAGAAATCTTATATTGATATACAATCATTCATTCCATCCAGTTATACATCTAATGGTAATATTAGGGTTATGGTTTATCATGAACGGTGTGTGAGTTTTGCTTCAAAAGGGATTATGGAAATCGAAAATAATGGGTTTGGTAAGAAGTCTCATGAAAAGACCAGTCAAGAAACATGGAGGAATACATGTGTTCTGAAACAGAAAATTATTGAAAGTGAAACACATACCCATAATTTTGCTAACTTGTGGATGAAATATATACTCTATTATGTGCATTACCTGAAGAAATAGTAATGTACCAGTGGCGAATAAGAATGAACATGAAAATACACATCATGTCCCATATGAATCTACTTGTATTAATGAGAAACTGGGTCAATTATTGTAGAAATATTAGGATATGTATGCACCATTCACTGAAGTTAGTTTTCATTACTAGGAAGCAAATATGTATTTCAGGTGGATGAATATTTCAGAGAATAACCTTTTGAAATGTTGACTATAAATCCACATACATGAATATGAAAAAATTTAGGGAGTGTATAATAAGGCATATATATTTTATATTTTAAAAAAATCTGGAGTGTGTATATATACACACAGAGAGAGAGAGAGACATTAAAAAGTAGCAATATATATGCCAATCGAAATTCACCGTGATATATATATCTTACACAGATAGAAAAATATTCAATTTACTGAACATGGATTTATGTATAATATTGTTCAACTAGGAGGCTCACACATAGGATGAATTTTCAAATCCCATAGCATTTAGGTGGAGTGATCACTTCTCATCATTTGTATCTGTCAAGTCAGACACCTCACAAGAACGTATGTGTGATACCAGGTAGTATTCTATATGTGCATATAAAAATAGATGTGCTCAATAGGTTACATAAAATGGGAGAGAGGAATTCACATATTTGTTAAATTTAAAAATACATGGAGAACTATTTCAATTTAAATCGACTAGATTTATAGCACCTACATTTTGTCATGCAAAAGCCATGTCCAACTATACACCATGCCTCCTCTGAACTGCTTGTATTTATATTCTGTTTGGGTTATTTTTCTCCATCTTATTAGGATTAGTAGTCAGAGACAAGTAGGGTATGGGTTAGTGTCACAGATTCAGTATTTCAAATGGAAAATAGGAAAATAAATCCAATGTGTATGCAAATATGTGCCACAAAAAATATTCCCACTCTCATCCAGAAAAATGCCTTGAAATTATCTTCGCCCCAGGTAAAACACAATTAGAAAAGAAGAGTTAGAAAATCTGTGAATTCATATGTGGAATGGAAAATGCTCAGGAGTTCACAACCTTGGAGGTGGTAGAGGAGTTTCCAAAAGTAAGGGACAGTGTAAACACTCCACAATCATGGAGCTATGCTGGCCTAAAGACTTCTTGAGAAACTGCCTCTGAGTTTGGGCATTTGAAATATATGTTGTTCTCAGGAGCTTTAGCTTCCTTTGAAGTGAGACCATCAAACCTGGGTCAGTATCTATGTGACCTGGAGGACATGGTTTCTTATTTTCCGATGAACATGAGGCAGCAGTGCTGAAGTCTCTTTGTAGGTAAACTGTGGCCTCTTCGGGCAAAGTGACACCCCGTGTGGACTTTGAAGCCATTTGGTCATCCTCCACTTTTCGTGGTGTTTTTTTGCTGCTGCACTGGGAGTTTGGTATTTGATTCATGACATACAAGGAGTTCAACTGGGACACAGTGCATGAGGGAGTCTTGTAACGTGTGGTGGGTCAGGCTCTGCAGGAGAATGCACCAACTGGGCTTCTATTCCACATTGCTTGCCGCCTTGACCATAGCAACCTAATTCTGAACATTGCCCTGAAAACTCTGCATATAACAAGATGCCTTTTCATATAATGGTCTCCTGGCTGCATCAAGTCAGTCACAAGCCATTTGGACGCCAATGGCAGATCCACATGGCCACATCACAGATGTATTATCACACACCTGCCTACCACTGCTCTAGGCCCACTACTCAGCTGGCTCCAACTTACTGGCATCTCTGTTCTACACCATTTTCATGAAACCCAGTCAATCAAGGCACTGTCTGTTACACTCATGATCAGCAACAGGACATCCAATGGTTCTCCAGTGCCATCTGGTCATTGGGAATTTCAAAAATTTGATGGTGTTTTTCTTTCCATTTTTCAAGAATGAAGTTGGAGGCACTTTGGGGTTTCCATTCATCCAGGAACCATTACATGGGGAGGAAGCTCATTTCAATGAAAGCTCTGAGGAACTCTAACAGGCAAGGCTTCCCAAACACTGGCCAAATGGTCACATGAAGCCAGGCCCATTGAGGTCTACAACGTGAGGTCCATGTGTCTTTTGACTTTAACTATGGCTGCCAAGTTTTTCAGAATAAAATCATGTGATATCCTTGCTGAGATTTTCAGCTCTCTGTGGAAAGCCATCCTGGGCCTAGATCTCAGGTTTCAAGGGCAACTCTCATGTGTGGCCTCCTACAATGCCAACACAATTAATGGCAATACTTCTCTGAGGTCAGTTCCAGAACTCAGTCTCCAAGGAGAATCACACCAGAGTTCAAGCCCATGTGGACCCTGTCATCTCTTCCAAACGCCACACAAATGACCACAATTAAAACCAAAACATTCCCACATGGCCCTCATCTTCATCCATATAGGCACTCATCATAAACTCTGGCTGGAGGTTTCCATGAGGGATGCAGCCCAAGACAGTGTCCAAAATATCCACCATTGCCCCTCATTTGTCTAAATTTAGGGTGGTCTGGAAACCCTTTCTGTGAACCAAGAGTGATCAATAGGCGTGCCGTTAATACTGCTCTGCTTCTCCAATTTGAGGCCTACTGACTGTCAGGTATAGATTGCTTATGTGATTTGGCATCATGAGAGAAACCAAGCACTTATGCAGGACTTTGAATAACTCATTTGACCTATAGGAATCCTATTCTCACTTGATGGACGTCAGGAACCTAACAGAGAAAGGCAAGAGACTTCATCCACAATGACTGATCCTTTTGCCATTTTGGTTTTGGATGCACACATGGGATCTTCTTTAGATTTATCAGGAGCTGAGAATCTTAGCCACAGCCTCAACCAGGGCCTAGTGTCTGATTAAGACACATCCCTTTCCAAAGAAATTAAGCAATGAGCCACAGGTGATGCCCATTCATTTCCATTTGAAAACTGTTTCTTCAGGCTTCAAAAAGGGGTGGCCTGAAACAAAGACCTTCCTGACATTCAAGGCAACAGAACCATAGGTAAGCAAATGGCCCAAAGCAGGGTTTCTCCAATGAGACTTTACTGGTCACACTAATATCTGAGATGTTCCCATTCCCTTCAGCTATCAAGAACATGGCCATGTCACAGAGCATGGAGGTTATACATATCTTGGACAATAAATCATGAGCTCATTCTGGAGAGTGGCCAGAGTTCAGGAAGAAAACCGGAACTTAGGAAGTTAGTAGTTGTTTCCTATCCATAAGACAAGCCACAGTCTATTCATCACTTATGAACGATGAATGCTGGGAAGCTTTCTACTAGACAGGACACCACCATTGATGCATTCTCTTTTCTAATGTCTAAAACCACGGACACAGTGGATACACAGACATAGAAACACTCGCCTTGTCAAAAGAGTTACTATCAACAGTAGACTCCAAAGCAAACGAACCACCTTTATTACCTATTCGCACAATATGAGACAAAACCACAAACTCACACCCACACACATAAAGTCACCTCATTCCCAAAAGTAGATCTGTGACTATCTGGAGTGTCCTCTGACTGGTGGGCCATACTATGTTCCTCTCGAAATGGCCTTTCCTCTCTCAGATTTTGTCTCCTTGGCCAACTCTGTGATGCTTTGAGGAGCCTGCAGTTAGCCACTACCTGCTATCTCAGGAAAGGCCTCTCTTCAGAGCTCAATTGCCATTTGGCCATCCTCAAATCAGTAGATACCAAGAAGGTCTGAATCTGTACTTGGTAAATACAAACAAGTGAGCCCACTGGGACTGGGACTGGGACTGGCTCTCGGTGCCTGGCTTCTTGTATCACAATTTCAGAGAGTTCCATCACCAAGGAAGTTAGCTAGGACACTTCCTTCAGGAACTGAATGAGGTCACTGCCTTGGCAACAACTTTGTCCTAACTGTTGCTTCCAAGGGTTCCATGAGATGGAGGCTGCTCCTACTTTGTGTGACAATTTGACTTGTTACAATGGTATATCAAAATAGGCACCTGGGAACAGCTCTCCACGCAGGCCTGCTTAGGTCCATCTTCTCTACATTAAGAAGAGAAAGGCTGATGCATACACATCCCTTCGTCCTGTTCAGGTTGTTTTCCATGAAGATGGATTTTGCTCTCTCAGATCCTTCATAGCTGCCTACATCTTCTCCAGGGATCATTTCTGCATCGAACTTTGAGGTTCTCAGCAGTTGGAAGATACCCTACATTCCTGTATTGTAAGGCGAACTCTGTCCCTGCTCTTTTGTAATTTTAGATTGAAGCAACAGTGTATGGTTAGGGTTAATAACAGGTTCGATTTGGGCAAGGAATCATTATGCGGGATGAATAATGGTATTGGGAACCTGCAATATTTATAGGAATATAGAGATGAAATATAAGTATGAAAACAGAAATCTAGGTAAGATTTGAAGCTCAGAAATGCATTGGGCAACTGATTGCGATACGTAGCTTTGAATTACGTTCTAGATACATGTTTCAGAAAAATCGATATACAATGGCATAGGATCTTGTACCTTGGATGATTGAATGTAGTAGAGAACATCTACTCAAAAAGGGATAGTCGATAGGATCAGGAACATAGTCAGTATGTTTCGGAAGAAGAGTGAGTATAGGATTTGGACCAAAGTTCATAAGCAATAGGGTTTCGGTTAGAGAGTGAATGTCAATGTCAGCACATGTGAAGGGTCAGTCACAATGTTGAACTGGAGAAAATATGTAGGAAAGTAGATATCAATAGAGACATTAGGAAATCAGGCAAAGTACAAAGTGAGTGAAAAAATTAGACATTTTCAATGGTATTGAGGTTGAATATATAATCTTAGGAAGAAACAAATATGTAGTCACCAACAGGATGATCATTTGAGAGCATTAGGCAACCTGGACATGGATGTTTTTAGTAATCCATGTTCAGTTTCCGTTTAGGCTTTGTTACAGTCATACGTGTGACTTTTGCATTTTGTGTCCAGAATACTACTGTGATAACATGCATATGTAGATCAGGTGACATGAGTATTTCTTCCACCATTTCTGGGAGCAATATTTTGAAGATGTATAAATTAGTATTGGGGGTACAAAGAGGTGTAACCTGTGTCTATGAATATAGAGATAATGCATGAATAGACCATACTGTGAATAGATAATATAACTGGTTCCACTTTACAAAATGTATTGAATTGATATCTGAAAATATATAAGAAATCTTATATTAACATAAAATCATTCATTCCAACCAGTTATACATCTAATAGTGATATTATAGTTATGATTTATCATGCAGTGTGTGTCCGTTTTGCTTCAAAAGTGATAAAGGAATTCGAAAATAATGTGTTTGGAAAGAAATCTCATGAAAAGATCAGTCAAGAAACATGGAGGAATCCATGTGTTCTAAAGCAGGAAGTGATTGAAAGTGAAACAAATGCCTATAAATTTGCTAACCTGTGGAGGAAATATATATCCTATGATGTGCATAAACTGAAGAAATTGTAATGTCCCAGTGTTGAATAAAAATGAACATCGATAAACACATCATGTCCCATAGGCATCTATTTGCATTGATGATAAACTGTGTCAGTTACTATAGAAATATTAGGATTTGTATGCACCATTCACTGAAGTTAGTTTTCAGTACTAGGAAGCAAATATGTATTTCAGGTGGATGAAATTTTTTGAGAATAATCTTGTGAAAAGTTGATTATAAATCCACATTCATGAACATGAATAAAATTAGGGAGTGTATATAAGACACATATATTTCATATTTTGAAAAATAGAAGGAGAGAGTGTATATATATATATATATATATATATATATATATATATATATATATATATATATATATATAAATATATATACACACACAGACACACAAACATACACACCCAGAGACATTAAAAATAGCAATATATGCCAATCAAAATTCACCATGAAATATATATCATCCACAGATCCAAAAATATTCATTGTACTGAACATGGATTTGTGTATAATTTTGTTCAACTAGGAAGCTCACCCATAGGTTGAATTTTCAGTTCCAACGACATTTAGAAGGAGTGATCTTTTCTCTCAATTTGTATCTGCCAAGTTAGCCACCTCACAAGAATGTACGTGTAGTACCAGGTAGGATTCTCTATGTGTATATAAAAATATATTTGCTGAGTAGGCTACAGAGAAAGAGAGACAAGAATTCACATATTTGTTATCTTTAAAACCACATGGACAACTATTGCAACAAAAAATTGTCTAGATTTATAACCCCTAACCTTTAAAATGCAAAAGGCAAGTCCAACTATACACCATGCCTCCTCTGAACTGCTTGTATTTCTATTATGTTTGGGTTATTTTTCTGCCTCATATTAGGATTAGTAGTCAGAGACTAGTAGGGTGTGGTTTAGTGTCAGAGATAAAGTATTTGAAATGGAAAATTGGAAAATGAATGCAATATGTATGCAAATATGTCCTACACAAAAGTCTTCCCACTCTCATCCAGATAAATCCTTTGACATTACCTTCACCCCATGTAAGATGCAATTCGAAGAGAAGAGTTAGAAAATCTGTGAATACATATCTGGAATGGAAAATGCACAGGAGTTCACAACCTTGGAGGTGGTAGAGGAGTTTCCAAAAGTAAGTGACTGTGTAAACACTCCACAAACATGGAACTCTGCTGGCCAATAGCCTTCTTGTAAAACTGCCTCTGAGTTTGGACACTTGAAATATATCTTGTTGTCTGGAGCTTTAGCTTCATTTCTGGTGAGACCATCAAACCTGGATCTGCATCTATGTGACCTGGAGGACATCGTTTCTTATTTTCCATTGAACATGTGGTACCAGTGTTGATTTCTATCTTTGTTGGTAAACTGTGGCCACTGGAAGCTTATTGTCTCCCTGAGTGGACTGTGAAGCCATTTGGTCATCCTGCCCTTTTTGTGGTGTTTCTTTCTTTTTTTTTTTAATTTTATTTTTTTATTGGTTGTTCAAAACCCTACAAAGCTCTTGACATATCATATTTCATACATTAGCATACATTAGCTTCAAGTGAGTTATGAACTCCCTTTTTTGTCCCAAGTACAGATTGCAGAATCACATGGGTTACACATCCACATTTTTACATAATACCATAATAGTAACTGTTGTATTCTGCTACCTTTCCTATCCTCTACTATCCCCCCTCCCCTCCCCTCCCATCTTCTCTCTCTACCCCTTCTACTGTAATTCATTTCTCACCTTGTTTATTTTCCCATTCCACTTACAACCTCTTATATGTAATTTAGTATAACAATGAGGGACTCCCTCCGTTTCCATGCAATTCCCCTTTTCTCTCCCTTTCCCTCCCACCTCATGTCTCTGTTTAATGTTAATCTTTTCTTCCTGCTCTTCCTCCCTGCTTTATTCTTAGTTGCTCTCATTATATCAAAGATGACATTTGGTATTTGTTTTTTAGGGATTGGCTAGCTTCACTAAGCATAATCTGCTCTAGTGCCATCCATTTCCCTGCAAATTCCAAGATTTTGTCATTTTTTAGTGCTGCGTAATACTCCATGGTGTATAGATGCCACATTTTTTTAATCCATTCATCTATTGAAGGGCATCTGGGTTGGTTCCACAATCTAGCTATTGTAAATTGTGCTGCTATGAACATCGATGTGGCAGTATCCCTGTAATACGCTCTTTTAAGATCTTCAGGGAATAGTCCGAGAAGGGCAATAGCTGGGTCAAATGGTGGTTCCATTCCCAGCTTTCCCAGGAATCTCCATAGTGCTTTCCAAATTGGCCGCACCAATTTGCAGCCCCACCAGCAATGTACAAGAGAACCCTTTTCTCACTCCAGTAAGATTGGCAGCCATTATGAAATCAAACAACAACAAGTGCTGGCGAGGTTGTGGTGTTTCTTGATGCTGCAATGGGAGGTTGGTATTTGCTTCATGAAATACAAGGAGTTCAACTAGGATATAGGGCTGGAGGGAGTTCTGTCACGTGTGTTGGGTCAGGGTGTGCAGGAGAATTCACCAACCAGGGTTCTATCCCACATAACTTGCCCCCTTGACCATAGCAACTTGATTGTGAACATTGCCCTGAAACCTCTCCATATAACAAGATGCCTTTTCATATAATGGTCTGCTGGCTGTACCAAGTCAGTCACAAGCTATTTGGAAGCCAATGGCAGATCCACATGGCGACACCACAGTTGTATTATCACACACCTGCCCACCACTGCTCTAGGCCCACTACTCAGCAGGCTCCAACTTACTGGCATCTCTGTTCTGCACCATTTTCATGAAACCCAGTCAATCAAGGCACTGTCTGTAACACAACAATCAAGCCACTGTCTGCAACAGAACATCCAATGGTTCTCCAGTGCCACTTGGTCATTGGGAATTTCAAAAATATCATGGTATTTATCTATCCATTTTTCAAGAATGAAGTTGGAGGCACTTTGGGGTTTCCATTCTTCAAGGAACCATTACATGGGGAGGAAGCTCATTTCAATGAAAGCTCTGAGGAACTCTAACAGGCAAGGCTTCCCAAACACTGGCCAAAAGGTCACATGAAGCAAGGCCTATGGAGGTCTACAACGGGAGGTCCATGTGTCTTTTGACTATTAACTATGGCTGCCAAGTTTTTCAGAATAAAATTATGCGATATCCTTGCTGAGATTTTCAGTTCTCTGAGGAAAGCCATCCTGGGCCTAGATCTCAGGTTTCAAAGGCAACTCTCATGTGTGGCCTCCTACAATGCCAAAACAATTAATGGCAATACTTCTCTGAGGTCAGTTCCAGAACTCAGTCTCTAAGAGGAATCACACCTGAGTTCAAGACAATGTGGAACCTGTCAACTCTTCCAACCGCCACACAAATGACCACAATTAAAACCAAAACATTCCCACATGGCCCTCATCTTCAGCCGTATAGACACTCATCATAAACTCTAGCTGGAGGTTTCCATGAGGGGCGCTGCCAAAGACAATGTCCAAAATATGCACCCTTGGCCCCCATGTGTCTAAATTCAGTGTGGCCTGGACACCCTTCCTTTGAACCAGGAGTGATCAAATAGGCCTGCTGTTAATGCTGCTCTGCTTCTCCAATTTGAGGCCTACTGACAGTCAGGTATAGATTCATTATGTGATTTGGCATCATGAGAGAACCCAAGTACTTCTGCAGGATTTGAATAACTCATTTGACCCATAGGAATCCTATTCTCACTTGATGGATTTCCGGAACCTATCAGAGGAAGGCAAGAGACTTCATCTACAATGACTGATCTTTTTGCCATTTTGGTTTTGGATGCACACATGGGATCTTCTTTACATCTATCAGGAGCTGAGAATCTTAGCCACAGCCTCAAACAGGGCCTAGTGTCTGATTAAGACACCATCCTTTTCAAAGCAATTAAGCAAAGAGGCACAGGAGATGCCCATTCATTTTCATTTGAAAACTGTTTCTTCAGGCTTCACAAAAGGGTGGCCTGAGGCAAACACCTTCCTGACATTCAAGGCAATAGAACCATCGTTAAGCAAATGGACCAAAGCAGGGTTTCTCCACTGAGACTTTACTGCTCACACTGATGTCTGAGTTTACCGAGATGTTCCCATTCCCTTCAGCTATCAAGAACATGGACATGTCACAGAGCTTGGAGGTGGTACATATCTTGCACAATAAATCATGAGCCTATTCTGGAGAGTGGCCAGAATTCAGGAAGAAAACAGGAACTTAGGATGTTAGTAGGTGTTTAAGATCCATAAGGCAAACCACAGTCCATTCATCAATTGAGCAGGATGAATGCTGGGAAGCTTTCTACTAGACAGGACACCTCCATTGATGCATTCTCTTTTCTAATGTCTAAAACCACGGACACAGTGGATACACAGACATAGAAAGTCGCCTTGTCAAAAGACTTACTAGAAACAGTCGACTCCAAACCAAACCAACCACCTTTCCTACCTATTCTCAGAACATGAGACAAAACCGCAAACTCACACCCACACACAAAGGCACCTCCTTCCCAAAAGTAGGTCTGTAACTATCCAGAATGTCTTCTGACTGGTGGGCCATACTATGTTCCCCACAAAATGGCCTCTCCTCTCTCAGATCTTGTCTCCTTGGCCAACTCTGTGATGCTTTGAGGAGCCAACCGTTAGCCACTACCTGCTATCTCAGGAAAAGCTTCTCTTCAGAGCTCTACTGACATTTGGCCATCCTCACATCAGTAGGTACCAAGAAGGTATGATCTGTACTTGGTAAATCCAAACAAGTGAGCCCACTGGGACAGGGACTGGGACTGGCTCTCGGTGCCTGGCTTCTTGCATCAAAATTTCCGAATGTTCCATCACCAAGGAAGTTAGGTAGGTCACTTCCTTCAGGAACTGAAAGAGGTCACTGCCTTGGCAACAACTTTGCCCTAACCGTTGCTTCCAAGGGTTCCATTAGATAGAGGCTGCCCCTACTTCCTTTGAAAATTTGACTAGTTTCAATTGTATATCAAAATAGGCACCTGGGAACAGCTCTCCATGCAGGTCTGGTTAGGTCAATCTTCTCTACATTAAAAAGAGAGAGGCTGATGCATACACATCCCTTTTTCCTGTCTAGATTGTTTGCCATTGAAGATGGCTTTTGCTCTCACAGGTCCTTCATAGCTGCTGACATCTTCTTCAGGGATTATTTCTGCATCGAACTTTGAGGTTCTCAGCAGTTGGCAGATACCCTACATTCCTGTATTGTAAGGCGAACTCTGTCCCTGCTCTTTTGTAATTTTAGATTGAAGCAACAGTGTATGGTTAGGGTTAATAACAAGTTCGATTTGGGTAAGGAATCATTATGCGGGATGAATAATGGTATTGGGAACCTGCAATATTTATAGGAATATAGAGATGAAATATAAGTATGAAAACAGAAATCTAGGTAAGATTTGAAGCTCAGAAATGCATTGGGCAACTGATTGCGATACGTAGCTTTGAATTACGTTCTAGATACATGTTTCAGAAAAATCGATATACAATGGCATAGGATCTTGTACCTTGGATGATTGAATGTAGTAGAGAACATCTACTCAAAAAGGGATAGTCGATAGGATCAGAAAGATAGTCAGTATGTTTCGGAAGAAGAGCGAGTATAGGATTTGGACCAAAGATCTTTAGCAATAGTGTTTCCGTTACAGAGTGAATGTCAATGTCAGCACATGTGAAGTGTCAGTCACAATGTTAAACTGCAGAAAATATGTAGGAAAGTAGATATCAATAGAGACATTAGGAAATCAGGCAAAAGTATCAAGTGAGTGAAAAAATTAAACATTTTCAACAGTTTTGAGGTTGAATATATAATCTTAGGAAGAAACAAATATGTAGCCAGCAATAGTATTGACATTTGAGAGCATTAGGCAACCTGGTCAGGGATGTTTTTAGTAATCCATGTTCAGTTTACCTTTAGGCTTTGGTACAATCATACGTGTGGCTTTTGCATTTTGTGTCCAGAATATTACAGTGATAACATGCATATGTAGATCAGGTGACATGAGTATTTCCTCCACCATTTCTGGGAGCAATATTTCAAATATGTATAGATTAGTATTGGGGGTACAACCAGGTGTACCCTGTGTCTATGAATATAGAGATAATGCATGAATAGACCATACTGTGAATAAATAATATAACTTGTTAAACTTTAAACAATGTATTGAATTGATATCAGAAAATATATAAAAAATCTTTTATTGATATATAATCATTCATTCCAACCAGTAATACATCTAATGGTGATATTACAGTGATGGTTTATCATGAAGTGTGTGTCCGTTTTGCTTCTAAAGTGATAAAGGAAATCGAAAATAATGTGTTTGGATAGAAGTCTCATGAACAGACCAGTCAAGAAACATGGAGGAATACATGTGTTCTGAAGCAGGAAGTGATTGAAAGTGAAACAAATGCCTATATATTTGCTAATCTGTGGAGGAAATATATATCCTACGATGTGCATAAAATGAAGAAATTTTAATGTCCCATTGTTGAATAAAAATGAACATCAATATCCACATCATGTCCTATAGGAATCTACTTGCTTTGATGATAAACTGTGTCAGTTACTGTAAAAATATTAGGGTTTGTAAGCACGATTCACTGAAGTTAGTTCTCAGGACGAGGAAACAAATATGTATTTAAGGTGGTTGAATGTTTCTGAGAATAATCTTATGAAAAGTTGATTTTATATCCACATACATGAATATGAATGAATTTAGATAGTGTTTAATAGACACATGTTTTTCATATTTTGAAAAATCTAGATATATATATATATATATATATATATATATATATATATATATATATATATATATATATATATATATATATATATATATATAACTCATGGAGAAATATTACAATGAAAATTTGACAAGATTTATAACACATACCCTTGATAAAGCAGAAGGAAATTCCAAGTATATACCATGTCTCCTATTAAAGGCCTGTATTTCTATTCTGTTAGTTTTCTTTTTATCCATCATATTAGCATTAGTAGTCAGAGTCTATTAGGGTATGTGTTAGTGTCGGGGATCAGTATTTCAAATGAAAATAGGAAAATAAATCTAATGTGTATGCAAATATGTCCTACACAAAAATCTTGCCACTCTCATCCAGAACAATTCCTTTACATTAACTTCACTCCAAGTAAGACACAATTAGTGGAGAGGAGTTCGAAAACCTGTGATCACATATGTGGAACTGAAAATGTTCAGGAGTTTACAACATTGGATGTGGTAGAGCAGTTTCCAAAAGTAAGGGAGAGGTTAAACACTCCACAAACTTGGAGCTCTGCTGGCCTTAAGACTTCTTGAGAAAATGCCTCTCAGGTTGGGAACATGAAATATATGAAGTTGTCAGGAGATTTAGCTTCCTCATTGTGACACCATCAAATGTGGGTCTGCATCTATGTGACCTGGAGGAAATGGTTCCTTATTTTCTAATGAACATGAGGCAGCAGTTCTGAATTCTTTCTTGGTAAACTGTGGCCACTGGGAGTTAAGTGTCTCCCCGTGTGGTCTGTGAAGCCATTTGGTCATCCTCCATTTTTGTGGTGTTTCTTACTGCTGCACTGGGAGTTTGGAATTGGCTTAATGAAATACAAGGAGTTCAACTGGGACACAATTCTGGAGGGAGCTCTGACACGTGTGATTGCTCAGGGTCTTCAGGAGAATGTTCGAAACATGGGTCTATCCCACATAGCTTTCCCCTTGACTATAGCAACCAGATTCTGAACATTGCCCTGAAACCTCTCAATAAAACAAGATGCCTTTACATATAAGGGTCTGCTGCCTGCACCATATCAGTCACAAGTATTTTGGAAGCCAAAGGGAGATCCACGTGGTCCCACCACAGATATTTATTCACAAATGTATAGTCCACTGCTCTAGCCCCAATACTCAGCAGGCTCCAACTTACTGACATCTCGGTTCTGTACCATTTTCATGACAACCAGTCAATCAAGGAACTGTCTGGTACACACATGATCAGCAACAGGACATCCAAAGTTTCTCCAGTGCCACCTGGTCATGGAAATTTCAAAAATTTCATGGTATTTGTATAGCCATTTTTCAAGGATGTTGTTGGAGGCACTGTGGGTTTCAATTCATTCAGGAACCATTAAATGGTGAGTAAGCTCATTTCAATGAAAGCTCTGAAGAACTCTCACAGGCAAGGCTTCCCAATGAGTGCCCAAAAGTTCACATGAAGCCAGGCTCATTGAGGTCTACAGTATGAGGTACATGTGTGTTTTGAGTCTCAACTATGACTTCCAAGTCTTTCAGTAAAAAAATCATGTGTTACCCTGGCTGAGATTCCCAGTGCTCGGTGGAAAGCCACCCTGGGCCTAGATCTCAGTTTCCAAGGGCTAATCTCATGTGTGGCCTCCTATAATCCCAAAACAATTCATGGCAATACTTCTCTCAAGTCAGTTCCAGAACTCAGTCTCTAAGGAGTATCAGAGCAGAGTTCAAGCCCTGGTGGACCAAGTCATCTCTTCCAACCGCCACACAAATGACCACAATTAAAACCAAAACACTCCTACATGACCCTCATCTTCTTCCATAAAGACACTCATCATAACATATGGCTGGAGGTTTCCATGAGGGGCACAGCCCAAGACAGTGTCCAAAATAAGCTCCCTTGCCCCTCATTTGCCTAATGTCAGGGTGGCTTGGACACCCATCTTGTGAACCAGGAGTGATCTTTAAGGGTAAAAGAAATTGAAATTAAAGTGTAAAAGTTAAAGTGTAAAAGACCGGGTTTGTAAAGTTTCTAAGATTCAAGGCCTGATTTAAAATGTAAAGGACCAGGTATTGTTAAGTTCCTATGCTACATGAAAAATCTGAAATTCCTGTTACTTGTAGGACAATTTCTGGACTGCCCAGTAAATATTCCCCCTGATCGCCTGGTTGTTTAATAACCTAGGACCCTGTGTGGCTTGGCACATATGCATCGCAGGGCCTAATCTAATCAATTTGAATCTGTACCCCGCTGTAGAACTGACCTATCCCTCCTGCCTGACATGTTCCCACCAATGAATGAACTAATCATGTTTAGGATTTGTTGTTTGATTTTCCCGCAGTGTATGATGATTTTTTAAAAGATACTGTGATATATGTAAAGTCTCGCCCTCCCCAAAAAGTGTACTTAAGCACTGCTCAACCTCAGCTCGGAGATCTGGGCTGCTCTCCCTTCTTGAGTGACCACGGAGCCCTAGCATACTGGATTGGATCCTCAATAAATGTCTTTTGCTGTTGCATGAGCCGTGGTCTCATACATGAACATGAATGAATTTAAGGAGTGTATAATAAGACACATATATTTCATATTTTGAATAATCTATAGAGTGCAGATTTTTCACAAAACACATACAGAGATATTAAGAAGTAGCAATATATATGCCAATCAAAATTCATCATGAAATACATATCATACACAGATCCAAAAATATTTATTTTACTTAACATGGATTTATGTGTAATGTTGTTCAACTAGGAAGCTCACGCATAGGTTGAATTTTCAGTTCCTACAGCGTTTAGGAGGAGTGATCTCTTCTCACAATTTGTATCTGCCAAGTAGGCCACCTCACAATAATGTACGTGTGGTACCAGGTAGGATTCTATTTGTGCATATAAAAATACATGTGCTGAATAGGCAACAGAGAAAGGGAGACAGGAATTCACATATTTGATACCTTTCAAAACACATGGAGAACTATATCAATTAAAAATTAACCAGATTTTTAACAACTACCCTTTATCATGCAAAAGGCAAGTCCAACTATACACCATGCCTCTTCTGAACTGCTTGTATTTCTATTCTGTTTGGGTTATTTTTCTCCATCATATTAGCATTAGTAGTCAGAGTCTAGTAGGGTATGCGTTAGTGTCATGGATTCAGTAATTCAAATGGAAATAAAGGAAAATGAATCCATTGTGTATGCAAATATGCGCTACAAAAAAACTTTCCACTCTCATTCAGAGCAATGCCTTGACATTACCTTCACCCAAGTAAGATACAATTAGAGGACAAGAGTTAGAAAATCTGTGAATACATATCTGGAATGGAAAATGCTCAGGAGTTCACAAGCTTGGGCATTTTAGAGGAGTTTTCAAACTTAAGGGACAGGATAAACAGTCCAAATTCATGGAACTCTGCTGGCCTAAAGACTTCTTGAGAAACTGCCTCTGAGGTTGGGCACTTGAAATATATGTTGTTGTCAGGAGCTTTAGCTTCCTTTGTAGTGATACCATCAAAGATGGGTCTTCATTTATCTGACCTGGAGGACATGGTTTCTTATTTTCCAAAAGAACATGAGGCAGCAGTGCTCAATTCTTCCTTTGAAGGTAAACTGTGGCCACGGAGGGGTAAGTGTCTCCCCGTCTTGACTGTGAAGCCAATTGGCCATCCTACAATTTTCGTGGTGTTTCTTGCTGCTGCACTGGGCTTTTGGTTTTTCCTCCATGAAATACAAGGAGTTCAACTGGGACACAGTGCTGGAGCGAGTTCTGTCACGTGTGGAGGGTCAGGGTCTACAGGAGAATTCACCAACCAGACTTCTATCCCACATAACTTGAAACATTATCCATAGCAAACTGATTCTGAACATTGTCCTGAAACCTTTACATATAACAAGATGCCTTTACAGATAAGGGTCGGCTAGCTGTACCATGTAAGCCACAAGCCATTTGGAAGTCAATGGCAGACCCAAATGGCCACACCACAGATGTTTTATCATACACCTGCACACCACAGCCATGGGCCCACTTCTCAGCACTCTCCAACTTACTGGCATCTCTGTTCTGCACAATTTTCATGAAATCGAGTCAGTCAAGGCACTGTCTGGTACACTCATGATCAGCAACAAGACATCCAAAGGTTCTCCAGTGCCACCTGGTCAGGGGAATTTCATGGTATTTATAGAGCCATTTTTCAAGGATGAAGTTGGAGGCACTGTGGGTTTCAATTCATTCAGGAACCATTAAATGTTGAGGAAAATCATTTCAATGAAAGCTCTTGAGAACTCTCACAGGTAAGGCTTCCCAAAGAGTGGCCAAAATACACATATATTTCATATTTTGAAAAATCTTGACAGTATATATATATATATATATATATATATATATATATATATATATATATATATATATACAAACACACACAGACATTAAAAACTAGCAATATATATGCCAATCGAAATTCATCATGAAATATATATCATCCACGTATCCAAAAATATTCATTTTACTGAACATGGATTTATGTATAATGTTGTTCAACTAGGAAGCTCACCCATAGGTTGAATTTTCAGTTCCAACAGCGTTTAGGAGGAGTGAACTTTTCTCACAATTTGTATCTGCCAAGTCAGCCACCTCACAAGAATATATGTGTGATACAAGGTACAATTCTATATGTGCATATAAAAATACATGTGCTGAATAGGATACAAAGAAATGGGGGAGACAGGAATTCATATATTTGATAAGTTTAAAAATACATGGACAACTCTTTCAACAAAAAATTGACTAGATTTAAAACTCCTTCCCTATACAATGGAAAAGTTCATTCAATGGTACACCATGCCTCCTCTGATATGTTTGTATTTCTGTTCTATTTGGGTTATTTTTCTCCATTACGTTAGGATTAGTTGTCAGAGTCTTGTAGGGTATGGGTTAGTTTCAGGGATTCAGTATTTCGAAAGGAAAATTGGAAAATGAATCCAATGTGTATGCAAATATGTGCTACACAAAAATCTTCCGACTCTCATCCACAACAATGCCTTGACCTTAACTTCGTCCCAAGTAACACATGTAGAGGAGATGAGTAAGAAAATCTGTGAATACATATCTGGAATTTAATATGCTCAGGAGTTCACAAACTTGCAGGTAGAAGGCGAGATTCCAATAGTAAGGGACAATGTGAACACTCCAAAAACATGGAGCTCTGCTAGCCTAAAGGCTTCTTGAAAAACTGGCTCTGATGTTGGGCTCTTGAAATATATGTTGTTGTCAGGAGCTTTAGCTTTTTTTGTAGTGAGACCATAAAAGCTGGGTCTGCATCTATGTGACCTGGAGGAGATGCTTTCTTATTTACCAATGATCATGAGGCAGCATTGCTGAATTCTCTCTTTCGGGGTCAACTGTGGCCACTTGGGGCTAAGTGTCTCCTCATGTGGACTGTGAAGCCATTTGATCATCCTCCAATTTTTGTGATATTTTTGGCTGCTACACTGGGAGTTCAGTATTTCCTTCACGAAATACAAGGAGTTCACCTGGGACACAGTGCTGGAGGGAGTTCTGTCACGTGTGGTGGGACAGGGTCTGCAGGAGAATGCACAAACCAGGCTTCTGTCCAACATAGCT
The DNA here is from genome assembly GCF_048772815.1 of Callospermophilus lateralis. Classification (NCBI taxonomy): domain Eukaryota; kingdom Metazoa; phylum Chordata; class Mammalia; order Rodentia; family Sciuridae; genus Callospermophilus; species Callospermophilus lateralis. Next base: position 536,977 of record NW_027515711.1, on the reverse strand, counting down.
TGACCCCTTGACCATAGGAACCTGATTCTGAACATTGCCCTGAAACTTACCCATATAACAAGAATCATTTACATATAAGGGTCTGCTGGCTGCACCATGTCAGTCACAAGCCATTTGGAAGCCATTGGGAAATCCACATGGAAGCACCACAGATGTTTTATCTCACACATGCCCACCTTTGCTCTAGGCCCACTATTCAGCAGGCTCCAACTTACTGGAATCTCTGTTCTACACCATTTTCGTGAAACCCAGCCAATCAAGGCACTGTCTGGTACACTCATGATCACCAACAGGATATCCAATGGTTCTCCAGTGCCTCCTGGATATGGGAATTTCAAAAATTTCATGGTATTTATCGAGCCCATCTTTCAAGGTTGAAGTTGGAGGCACTGAGTGTTTCATTTAATTCGGTAACCATTAAATGGTGAAGAAGCTCATTTCAAAGAACGATCTGGAGAACTCTCACTGCCAAGATTTCCCAAAGAGTGGCCAAAAGGCCACATGAAGCCAGGCCCATTGAGGTCTACAATGTGAAGTGCATTTGTGTTTTGACTCTCAACTATTGCTGCCAAGTGTTTCAGAATAAAATTATGTGATACCTTGGCTGAGATTCCCAGTGCTCTGTGGAAAGCCACACTGGGAATAGATCTCAGTTTCCAATGGTGACTCTCATGTGTGGCCTCCTAATATCCCAACACAATTCATGGCAATACTTCTCTGAGTTCAGTTCCAGGACTCAGTCTCTATAGGGTATCACACCAGAGTTCAAGCCCAGGTGGACCCAGTCATCGCTTCCAACTTCCACACAAATAACCACAATTAAAACCAAAACACTCCCACATGGCCCTCATCTTCTTCCATATAGACACTCCTCATAACCTCTGTCTGGATGTTTCCATGAGGGGCGCAGCCCAACACAGAGTCCAAATAACCTCGCTTGCCCGTCATTTTCCTAAAGGCAGGGTGGCCTGTACACCCTTCCTGTGAACCACAAGGGATCAAAAATGCCTTCCTTTAATACTGCTCTGCTTCTCCAATTTGAGGCCTACTGACTGTCAGGTATAGATTCTTTATGTGATTTGGAGTCATGAGAAAACACAAGCATGTATGGGATAGCCTTTGCAGGGCTTAGAAGAACTCATTTGATTCAAAGGATCTCTATTCTCACTTGATGGTGGTCAGGAACCTAAGAGAGGAAGGCGAGAGACTTCATCAACAATTACTGATCTCTTTCCCATTTTGGTTTTGGATGCACACATGGGATCATTCTTTAGATGCATCAGGTGCTGAGAACCTAAGCCACAGCCTCACACAGGGCCAAGAGACTGATTCCGACACATCCATTTCCAAAGAAATTAACAAAGAGCCACAGATGATGCCCATTTATTTCCATTTTAAAACTGTTTTCTTCAGGCTTCACAAAGCGGTGTCTTGAGGCCAAGACCTTCCTCACATTCAGGGGAAGAGAAGAATTGGTTAGCAAAAAACCCAAAGCAGAGTTTCTCCACTGAGGCTTTCCTGGTCACACTGATATCTGAGTTTTTTGAGATGCTAGCCATTCCCTTTAGCTATCCATTACATGGCCTTGTCACAGAGCTTGGAGGTGGTACATATCTTGGACACAAAACCATGAGCCTATTCTGGAGAGTGGCCAGAATCAGGAAGAAAACAGGAACTTAGGAAATTAGTAGGTGTTGCCCATCCATAAGGGAAGCCACAGTCCATTCATCAATTGGGCAGAATGAATGCTGGGTAGGTTTCTACTAAACAGGACACATCCATTGATGAATTCTCTTTTCAAATGTCTACAACCACAGACACAGTGGGATACACAGACATAGAAACACTCACTTTGTGAAACGACTTACTAGGAACAGTCCACTCCAAACCAAACAAACCGCCTTTTTTACCTATTCTCAGAAAATGAGACAAAACCACAAACTCACACCCACACCCACAAAGGCACCTCCTTCCCCCAAAGAGGTCTGTGACTATCCGGAGTGTCCTCTGACTTGTGAGCCTTATTATGTTCCCTGAAATGTTCTGTCCTGTCTCAGATCTGGTCTTTTTGGCCAAATCTGTGAAGTGGTCAGGAGCCAGCTGTGAGCAACTTCCTGCTTTCTCAGGAAAGGCCCCTCTTCTGAGCTCTCCTGAAATTTGGCCATTCTCACATCAGTATGTACCAAGAAAGACTGACTCTGTTCTTGGTAAATCCAAATAAGTGAGCCCACTGGGAATGGTACTGGGACTGCCTCTGGTAGCCTGGCTTCCTGGATCCCAAGTTCAGAGAGTTCTATCACCAAAGAAGTGAGGAAGGTCACCTCCTTTGTGAACTGAATGAGGTCACTGCTTTGGAAACCACTTTGTCCTAAAATTTGCTTCCAAGGTTCCCATGAGATGGAGGCTGCCCCTATTTCCTGTGATACGTTCACAACTGAGGATTGTATATCAACCATAGGCAGCCAGGAACAGCTGTCTACACTGGACTGGTTTGGTCCATCTTCTCTACATTAAGAAGAGTGAGGCTAATTCTGACACATCCCTTCATCCTGACTGGGTTGTTTGCCATGGAAGATGACTTTTGCTCTCTCAGGTCCTTCATAGCTGCCTACATCTTCTCCAGGGATCATTTCTGCATGAAACTTTGAGGTTCTCAGCAGGTGGAAGATCCCCTACACTCCTGTATTGGAAGACTAATTCTGTCCCTCCTCTTCTGTAAAGTTAGATTGAGGAAACATTGTATGGTTAAGGTTAATAACAGCTTCCATTTGGGTTAGGAATCATTCTCTTGGATGAATAATGGTATTGGAATTTTGCTATATTTTCAAGAATATATAGGTGAAATATAAGTATGAAAAAAGAAATCTAGGTAATTTTTGAAGCACAGAAGGGAATTGGCCCCACTATTGGGATTCTTAGCTTTGAATTATGTTCTGCACAGGTGTCTCAGATTAATTGATATACAATGGCATAGGACCTTGTCTTTTGGATGATTGAATGTCGAAGAGAAAATCTAGTCCAAAAGGGATAGTTGGTGGATTAGGAAGATATTCGTTAGATTTAGAATGAAGAGTGTGTATAGCATTTGGACCAAAAGATCTTTAGCAATAGGGTTTTGGGTAGAGAGTGAAAGTAAATGTCAGCACATGTGAAGAGTCAGTCATAATGATGAAATGGGAAAAAAAATACAGGAAATCAGATTTCAATAGAGACATTAGGAAATCAGGCAAAGTATAAAGTGAGTGATAGGATTAGACATTTTCAACAGGGTTGAGGTTGAATATGTAATTTCAGGAAGAAACAAATATGTAGTCACCAATAGGATTCACTTTTGAGAGCATTAGGCAACCTGGACATGGATTTTTTTTTAATCCATGCTCACTTTCCATTTAGGATTTGGTACAATCATAAGTGTGACCTTGCTTTTTGTTTCCACAATATTACTGTGATTAATGTATATATAGATCAGGTGACATGAGTATTTCTTCCACCATTTCTGGGAGCAATATTTTGAAGACATATAATTTAGTATTGTGGGTACAAATAGGTATACTCTGTGTTATATGAATATAAAGATAATGCATGAATAGACCATAGTGTGAATAAATAATATAACTGGTTCCAAATTTAAATAATGGATTGAATTGATATCTGAATATATATTGGAAATCATATATTGATATTCATACAATCATTCCAACCAGTTATACATCTAATGGTAATATCACTGTTATGGTTTATCATGAAGTGTGTGTGAGCTTTGCTTCTAAAATGATTATGGAAATTGAAAATAATGTGCTTGGAAAGAAGTCTCATTAAAAGAGCAGTCAAGAAACCTGGGGGAATACGTATGTTCTGAAGCAGGAAGTAATTGAAAGTGAAAAAAATGCCTATAAATTTGTGAATTTGTGAATGAAATATGTATTCTATTATGTGCAAAAACTGAAGAAATATTAATGTACCAGTTTTGAATAAAAATGAACGTCAAAATACATATCATGTCCCATAGGAATCTACTTGCATTGACGTTAAACTGAGTCATTTACTATAGCAATATTAGGATTTGTATGCACCATTCACTGAAGTTAGTTTTCAGTATTAGGAAACAAATATGTATTTCAGGTGGATTAATATTTCTGAGAACATTCTTATGAAAAGTTGAATATAAATCCACATTCATGAACATCAATGAATTTAGGGAGTATATAATAAGACACATACATTTCATATTTTGAAAAATCTGGAGAGTTTATACATATATATATGCAAACACACACACACACACGTATACATTAAAAAGTAGCAATATATATGCCAATCGAAATACATCATGAATTATATATCATCCACAAATCCAAAAATCTTCATTTTTCTGAGCATCGATTTATGTATAATGTTGTTCAACTAGGGAGCTCACCCATAGTTTGAATTGTAAGTTCCAACAGCATTTAGGAGGAGTGATCCCTTCTCACAATTTGTATTTGCAAAGTCAGCAACCTCACAAGTATGTACATGTGATACCAGGTAGGATTCTATATGTGAATATAAAAATGCATGTGCTGAATAGGGTACAGAGAAATGGAGACAGGAATTCTCATATTTGTTAACTTTAGAAACACATGGAGAAGGGAGGGGCAGAGCCGCCAACCGCGCCTGTAAGGTAGGCGGAACTGCGAGCCACCCGTAGAACAGGCCTAGCGGCCCGCCATCGTGAAAGACACATCACCCTGGTTGGGGGTTGGGCAGAGCCACTGCACGCGTGCAAGGAACGCGGACATGCGACCCACAGGCAGAACAGGCCCAGACACCCGCGGAGGGGCAGAGACACCCCTTGTGACTTCAAGATAGGTGAACCTGCGACCCACCAGCTGAAGCGGCCCAGCTGCCTTCAGAGGGGCAGAGCCGGCCCCCGCGCCTGCGAAGTAGGTGGACCTGCGAACACCGACAGACCAGGTGCTAGGCCCCGCCAGGGTGCTAGACACATAACCAGGTTTGGGGAGGGGCCAAGCCGCTGCGCGTGCCTGCAAAGCAGGTAGACCTCTCACCCAGAGGCAGAACAGACCCAGCGACCTACCAGCGTGGTAGACACATCGCCCCGGTTTGGGGGGGGGCAGAGATGCCACTCACGCCTGCAATGTAGACAGCCCTGCAACCCACAGACAGAAGAGGCCCAGCGGAGCGCGGAGGGGCAGAGCCGACGCCTGTGCCTGCAAGGTAGCTGGACCTGTTACCCACTGGCTGAACAGGACCAGCACCCGCAGAGGGGTAGATCAACTGCCCGCTCCTGCAAGGTAGGCGGACCAGCTACCAAGAGGCAGAACAGGCCCAGCGGCGTGCTGGTGTGGTAGGCACATTGCCCCAATTGGAGGAGGGGCAGAGCCACTGCTTACGCCTGTGAGGGAGACTTTTCAAGAATACAATAGCAATATAAACATTTAGGGGTAAAATTCAATAACACAAAAGTTTCACCAAGCCGAAAAAAACGTGAACAGTAGGGAAAGACAAGGAAAGAAAGGACCACAAGCAACGCAGGTCAACTCAACATTAGAAGAGGTAATATCTGCAGCATATGGAATGTCAGATAAAGAATCAGGATATACTTGCTTCAGATGATCTGAAGTCTCCAGGGAGACATTAGACAGCAAAATCAGACAATGAAAGATCACTTTGACAATGAATTACAAAAACAAATCCAAGAAGCAAAAGATCAACTATACAGGGAGATAGAGGTTATAAAAAACACACAAACAGAAATCATAGAAATGCAGGAAGCAATAAACCAACTTAAAAACTCAATTGAGAATACTACCAGCAGAATAGATCACTTAGAACAATGAAGACAAAGTATTTCAACTTGAAAAGAACATAGAAAGCTCAGCAAGACTGTTAAGAAACCATGAGCAGAACATCCAAGAAATATGGGATAACATGAAGAGACCAAACTAAAGAGTAATTGGGATACAGGAAGGTATACAGGTCCAAACCACAGGATTGAGCAATCTATTCAATGAAATAATATGAGAAAACTTTCCAGACATGAAGAATGAGACAGAATCCCAAATCCTAGAAGCCTACAGGACGCCAAATGTGCAAAATCATAAGAGATAAACACCGAGACATATTATAATGAAGATGCCAAACATACAGAATAAAGAGAGAATTTTAAAAGCTACAAGAGAAAGGAAGCAGATTACATTTAGGGGTAAACCAATCAGGATAACAGCTGATCTTTCAACACAGACTCTGAAAGCTAGAAGATCCTGGAATAACATATTTCAATCACTGAAAGAAATTGGGTTCCAACCAAGAATTGTGTATCCAGCGATTTTAAGCTTCAGGATGGAAGATGAAATTAAAACCTTCCATGATAAACAAAAGTTAAAAGAATTTGCAGCTAGAAAACCATCTCCTCAAAAGATCCTTGGCAAAACATTATAGGAAGACGAAATGGAAAATAACAATGAAAACCAACAGTGGGAGGTAGTACAGTAAAGGGGCGAAAAATAATCAAAGAGAAAAACAAACCATGTTTAGTAACATAAATAAACAAATATGGCTGGAAGAACAACCCATATTTCAAAAATAACCCTAAATGTTAATGCCTTAAACTCACCAATTAAGAGACACAGGCTAGTAGAATGGATCACGAAAGAAGACCCAAAAATTTTCTGCCTACAGGAGACACATTTGATAGGAAAAGACATATATAGACTAAAGGTGAAAGGTTGGGAGAAATCATATCACTCATATTGACTTCGGAAACAAGCAGAAGTGTCCATACTCATATCAAATAAAATAGATTTCAAGACAAAGTTAATCAAAAGGGATAAAGAGGGACACTACATATTGCTCAAGGGAACCATACACCAACAAGACATAACAATCATAAATATATGTGCCCCAAACAATGGTTCAGCTATGTTAATCAAACAAACTCTTCTCAAGTTCAAGAGTCTGGTAGACCACCATACAATAATCATGGGAGATTTCAACACACCTCTCTCACTACTGGACAGATATTCCAAACAAAAGTTGAATTAGGAAACTATAGAACTCAATAACACAAATAATAACCTAGACTTAATTAACATATATAGAATATACCACCCAACATCAAGCAGTTACACTGTTTTCTCAGCAGCACATGGATACCTCTCAAAAATAGATCATATATTATGTCACAGAACAACTCTTAGACAATATAAAGGAGTATAGATAATACCAGGCATCTTATCTGATCGTAATGGAATGAAACTGAAAATCAACAATAAAAGAAGGAAGGAAAATTCATGCATCACTTGGAGAATGAACAATACGTACTGAATGATCAATGGGTTATTGAAGACATCAAGGAGAAAAAAAAAAAATTCTTAGACATAAATGAAAAAGACAGACAGAACATATCAGAATCTATGGGACACATTGAAAGCAGTTCTAAGTGGAAAATTCATTGCTTGGAGTTCTTTCCTTAAAAAAAGAAAAAAAAAACAACAACAAATAAATGATCTCATAGTTCATTTCAAAATCCTAGAAAAAGAAGAGCAAAACAACAGAAAAAGAAGTAGAAGGCAAGAAATAATTAAAATCAGAGCTGAAATTAATGAAATCGAAACAAAAGAAACAATTGAAAAAATTGAAAATGCTAAAAGTTGAAAAATTAATAAAATCGACAGACTCTTAGCCATGTTAATGAAGAGAAGAAGAGAGGGAACTCAAATTACTATCATAAGGGATGAAAAAGGCAATATCACAACAGACACTTCTGAAATACAGAAGATAATCAGAAATTATATTAGAAGATAGTGAAGGCATCAATAAATTTCTTAAGTCATATGATCTGCCCAGATTGAGTCAGGAGGATATAGACAACCTAAGCAGACCAATATCAATTGAGAAAATAGAAGAAACCATCCAAAGACTACCAACTAAGAAAAGCCCAGGACCGAATGGGTATACAGCAGAGGAGGCCAATATCACCCTGATTCCTAAACCAGACAAAGACCCTTCAAAGAAACAAATATACAGACCAATCTCTCTAATGAACCTAGATGCAAAAATCCTCAATAAAATTCTGGCGAATCAGATACAAAAACATATTTAAAAAATTGTGCAACATGATCAAGTAGGATTCATTCCTGGGATACAAGGCTGGTTCAATATACGGAAATCAATAAATGTTATTCACCACATCAATAGACTTAAAAATAAGAACCATATGATCACCCTAATAGATGCAGAAAAAGCATTCAATAAAGTACAGCATCCCTTTATGTTTAAAACTCTAGAAAAACTGGGATAACAGGAACATACCTCAATATTGTAAAAGCAATCTATGCTAAGCCTCAGGCTAGTATCATTCTGAATTGAGAAAAAATTGAAGGCATTCCCTCTAAAATCTGGAACAAGACAGGGATGCCCTCTCTCACGATTTCTGTTCAACATAGTTCTCGAACACTGGCCAGAGCAATTAGACAAATGAAAGAAATTAAAGGCATAAAAATAGGAAAAGAAGAACTTAAATTATCACTATTTGCAGATGACATGATTCTATACCTAGTAGACCCAAAAGGGTCTACAAGAAACTATTAGAGATAATAAATGAATTCAGCAAAGTGGCATGATATAAAATCAACAATCATAAATCAAAAGCATTCCTGAATATCAGCAACAAATCCTCTGAAACGGAAATGAGGACAACCACTCCATTGAGAGTATCCTCAAAAAAAACAAAATAAAATATTTGGTTATCAACGTAACAAAAGATGTGAAAGACTTACACAATGAAAACTACAGAACCCTAAAGAGAGAAATAGAAGAAGATCTTACAAGATGGAAAAATATACCCTGTTCATGGATAGGCAGAATTAACATCATCAAAATGGCGATATTACCAAAAGTTCTCTATAGGTTTAATGCAATGCCAATCAAAATCCCAACGGCATTTCCTGTAGAAATAGATAAAACAATTATGAAATTCATATGGAATAATACAAGACCCAGTATAGCAAAGACAACTCTAAGCAGGAAGTGTGAATCAGGCGGTATAGCGATACATGTCCTCAAACTATACTACGGAGCAATAGTAACAAAAAGAGCATGGTACTGGTACCAAAACTGGCGGGTGGACCAATGGTACAGAATAGAGGACACAGAAATCAATCCACAAAATTACAGCAATCTTATATTTGATAAAGGAGCTAAAAGCATAAACTGAAGGAAGGATAGCATCTTCAACAAATGGTGCTGGAAAAACTGGAATTACATATGTAAGAAAATTAAACTGAATCCCTTTCTCTCGCCATGCACAAAAGTTAACTCAAAATGGATCAAGGAGCTTGATATCAAATCAGCGACACGGCATCTGATAGAAGAAAACTTTTTCTATGATCTACATACTGTGGGGTCGGGCTCCAAATTCCTCAATAGGACACCCATAGCATAAGAGTTAATAATTAGAATCTACAAACAGGACTTACTCAAACTAAATAGATTTTTCTCAGAAAAAGAAACAATAAGAGAGGTAAAAAAGGAGCCTACATCCTGGGAACAAATCTTTACTCCTCACACTTCAGATAGAGCCCTAATATCCAGAGTTATACAAAGAACTCAAAAAATTAAACAATAAGCAAATGAATTACCCAATCAAAAAATGGGCCAAGGAACTGAACAGACACTTCTCAGAGGAGGACATACAATCAATCAATAAGTACATCAAAAAATTCTCACCATCTGGAGCATTCAGAGAAATGCAAAACAAACCCACCCTAAGATACCATCTCACTGCAGTAAGCTTGGCAGCCATTATGAAGTCAAACGACAACAAGTGCTGCCGAGGATGTGGGAAAAAGGGTACACCTGTACATTGCTGGTGGGACTGCAAATTGGTGCAGCAAATTTGGAAAGCAGTATGGAGATTTCTTGGAAACTTGGGAATGGAACCGCCATTTGACCCAGCAATTCCCCTTCTCGGTCTAATCCCTATAGACCCAAAAAGTGCATGCTACAGGGACACTGATAAATCTATGTTCATAGCAGCACAATTCACAATAGGAAGACTGTGGAACCAACCTAGATGCCCTTCAATAGATGAATGGATTAAAAAAAAATGTGGCATTTATACACAATGGAGTATTACTCTGCATTAAAAAATGACAAAATCATACAATTTGCAGAGAAATCGATGGCATTAGAACGTATTATGCTACGTGAAGATAGCCAATCACTAAAAAACAAATGCCAAATGTTTTCTTTGATATAAAGAGAGTAACTAAGAACAGAGTTGGGAGGAAGAGCATGAGAAGATGATTAATATTAAACAGGGGTGAGAGGTGGGAGGGAAAAGGAAAGAGAAGGAAAATTACATAGAAATGGAAGGAAACCCTCATGGTTATACAAAATTAAATACAAGATGAAGTGAGGTGAAAGGGGACAAAAACAAGTGGAAGAAATGAATTACAATAGATGGGGTAGAGAGAGAGGATTGGAGGGGAGGGGATGGGAGATAGTAGAGGACAGGAAAGGCAGCAGAATACAACAGACACTAGTATAGCAATATGTAAAATAGTGGATGTGTAACTGATGAGATACTGCAATCTGTATACGAAGAAAAATGGAAGTTCATAACCTACTTGAATCAAAGTGTGAAATATGACATGTCAAGAACTATGTAATGTTTTGTAGAACCAACAATAAATATTAAAGGAAAAAAAACACATGGAGAACTATTTCAATGAAAAATTGACTAGGTTTATAACACCTACACTTTATCATGCAAAAGGCAAGTCCAACTATACACCATGCCTCTTCAGAAGTGCTTGTATTTCTATTCTGTTTGGGTTATTTTTCTTCATCATATTAGGATTAGTAGTCAGAGTTTGGTAGGGTATGTGTTAGTGTCAGGGATTCAGTCTTTGGAATGGAAAATTGGAAAATGAATCCAATGTGTATGCAAATATGTGCTACACAAAAATCTTCCCACTCTCATCCAGAACAATTCCTTGACGTTACCTTCACGCCAAATAAGAAACAATTAGAGGAGAAGAGTTAGAAAATCTGTAAATACATATCTGGAATGGAAAATATTCAGGAGTTCACAAACTTGGAGGTGGTAGAGGAGTATCCCAAAGTAAGGGACAGGGTAAACACTCCACAAACATGGAGGTCTGCTGGCCTAAAGACTTCTAGAGAAACTGCCTCTGAGGATGGGCACTTGAAATATATGTTGTCAGTAGCTTTAGCTTCCTTTGTAGTGAGATCATCAAAGCTGGGTCTGCATCTATGTGACCTGGAGGACATTCTTTCTTGCTTTCCAATACACATGAGGCAGCAGTGCTGAATTCTCTCTTCGTATGTAAACTGTGGCCACTGGGGTCTAAGTGTCTCCCTGTGTGGACTGTGAAGCCTTTTGTTCATCCTCCATTTTCGTAGAGTTTCCTGCTGCAGCACTGAGAGTTTGGTATTTGCCTCACAAAATACAAGGAGTTCAACTGGAACACAGTCCTGGAGGGAGTTCTGTCATTTGTGGTTTTTCAGGGTCTACAAGAAAATGCACCAACCAGGCTTCATTCCCACATAACTTGCCCCCTTCTCCATAGCAACCTGATTCTGCACATTGCCCTGAAAACTATCCATTTAACAAGACACCTTTACATATAAGTGTCTGGTCACTGCACCGTGTCAGTGACAAACCATTTGGAATTCAATGGCAAAACCACATGGCGCAACCACAGAAGATTTATCACACACCTGCACACCACAGCTCAGGGCTCACTACTCAGGAGGGTCCAACTTAATGGCATCTCTGTTCTACACCATTTTCATAAATCCCAGTCAATCAAGGCACTGTCTGGTACACTCATGATCAGCAAGGGGTGCTGACAATTTAAGCCACAGCCTCACACAGGGCCCAGAGTCTGATTCAGACATAACCATTTCCAAAACAATTCATCAAAGAGGCACAGGTGATGCCCATTCATTTCCATTTGAAAATTGTTTTCTTCTGGCTTTATAAAGGGGTGGCTTGAGGCAAAGAGGTTCCTGACATTCAGGGCAACAGAACAATAGTTAAGCAAAAGGCCCTAAGCCAGGTTTCACCATAGAGACTTTCCTGGTCACACCAATATCTGAGTTTTCCGGTGTGCTCGCCATTCCTTTCAGCTAACTAGTACATGGCCATGTCACAGAGCTTGGAGGTGGTACATATCTTGGACAAAAAACCATGAGCCTTTCTGGAGAGTTGCCAGAATTCAGGAAGAATTCAAGAACTTAGGATGATACTAGGTGTTGCCCATGGATAAGTCAAGCCTCAGTCCATTCATTAATTGGGCAGGATGAATGCTGTGAAGCTTTCTACTAGACAGGACACACCCAGTGAGCCATTTTCTTTTCTAATATCTACAACTAAGGACACAGTGGGATACACAGACATAGAAACAGTCTCCTTGTCAGATGACTTACTAGAAACAGTCCACTCCAAACCAAACAAACCTCCTTTTTTACCTATTCTCAGAATATGAGACAAATCCACAAACTGACATCCACACACACAAAGTCACCTCCTTCCCCAAGTATGTCTGTGACTATCCGGAGTGTCCTCTGACGAGTAGGCCATAGAATGTTCCCGAGAAATGGCCGGTCCTGTCTCAGATCTGGTCTCCTTGGCCAATTCTGTGAAGTTTTCAGGAGGCAGTGGTGAGCCATTTCCTGCCCTCTCAGGAAAGGACCCTCTTCAAAGCTTTCTTGGCATTTGGCCACCCTCACATCAGTAGGTACCAAGAAAGACTGACTCTTTACTTGGTAAATCCAAACAAGTGAGCCCACTTGGACTGGGACTGGTACTGGCTCTTGGTGCCTGGCTTCCTGGATCACAAAATTCAGAGAGTTCCATCATGAAAAAAGTGAGGTGAGGTCACTTTCTTCAGAAAATGAATGAGGCCACTGTCTTGGCCACCACTTTGTCCTAACAGTTGCTTCCTAGTGTCTCAGGAAAAGGAGGTTGCCTCTATTTCCTGTGACACTTTCACAAGTTAGAATGGTATAGAAACATAGGCACCTGGGAACAGCTCTCCACACATGCCTGGTTTCATACATCTTCCCTACATTTAGAAGAGATAGGATGATTCAGACACATCCTTTCATCCTGATCGGGTTGTTTGCAAAGGAAGATGACTTTTGCTGTCTCAGGTCCTTCATAGCTGCCTACGTCTTCTCCAGGGATCATTTCTGCATGGATTTTGAGGTACTCAGCAGGTGGAAGATCTCCTAACTTCCTGTATTGTAATACTAACTTTGTCCCTGCTCTTCTGTAAAGTGAGATTGAGTGAACAATCTCAGTTTACAGAATGGTTAGGGTTAATAGCATGTTCGATTTGGGTTATGAATCATTTTGCTGGATGAATAATGATATTGGGAACCTGTGATATTTACAAGAACATGGAGGTGAAATATAAGTATGAAAACAGAAATCTAGGTAATATTTGAAGCCCAGAAGGACTTTGGGCCCTTGATTGGGATACTTAGCTTAAATTATGTTCTGTGTGACCTTTGCATTTTGTGTCCAGAATATTAGTGTGATAATATGTATATGTAGCTAAGGTGACATGAGTATTTCTTTCACCATTTCTGTGAGCAATATTTTGAAAACTTATAAATTAGTACTGGGGATACTATTAGGTTTACCCTGTTTTGATGAATATAGAGATGATGCATTAATAGACCATACTGTGAATAAATTATATAACTGGTTCCATATTTAAATAATGGATTGTATTGATATCTGAAAATATATAGAAAATCTTATATTGATATACATACATTCATTCCAACCAGTTATATATCTAATTGTAATGTTAGGGTTATCATTTATCATGAATAGTGTGTGAGTTTTGCCTCAAAAATGATTATGGAATCGAAAATAATATGTTTAGAAAGAAGTCTAGTAAAAAGACCAGTCAAGAAACATGGAGGAACATATGTCTTCCGAAGGAGGAAGTGATTGAAAGTGAACCAAATGTTTATAAATTTGTGAACTTGTGAATGAAAGGAAATATCTTATGATGTCCATGAACTGAAGAAATAATAACGTACCAGGTTTGAATAAAAATGAACTTTAACAAACACAATAGAGACATTAGGAATTCTGGCAAAGTATAGTTCGCAGTGAAAGGTTAATAAAATAAGTACTTGTCACTTCCTGTTTTTCTGTATGCTTAACAAAACACTTTTGAAATATTGAGAACTGTTTGCTAATCTTATTCCCAGAATGTGCTGTCCCCAATTGCCAAACTGCAGAATGTACTCCCTCAACCGGTTGCACGCAAACCGCTCACTCGCCCGGACCCATCAATAAACTTACCCCCCTGCCCTGTCCAAGGGAAATATATAAGCTCTGCTTAAGCTGTTCTCTGGGCTCTCTGCTCTATTCAAGTGAGCTCTGAGCCCCAGCATGCTGGACGCCCAATAAACCCTTTGCTTTTGCATGAGACAGTCTCTTGGTGGTCTCTTCCCCCGATTGTCACCGGACCTTTACATATGGAGGTTCCACTGAGATCCGGCAGCGGTGGACAAGAGACCCCAACAAACTCTTCTCAGGGTAAGTAAGGTGCCTCTTTCTGGTCAGGTTTCAGGTCAGGGCTTGGCAAAATGGATGTCAATGAAGAGCGTGAGCTCTCTCCAACGATGGCTGACAATCATGTCACAGAGCCACAGGCCAAGTCCCTGGGTGACGTCATAGAGGACTCAGAAAATTGAGGAACAATAGTCTCCATGACTCAGTGATATTTTGTTTCAGATTCGTTATTGCCAACCGATCGGGTTCTGCCAACTACTAAGTCCTGGTCTCAGTGTTGGACTTCCATATCCTGTCTTTATTGTCTTGTCTTGTCTTTATTGTCTTGTCTTGTCTTGTCGGCTGGCCGGTCCAATAATAATCCTCATATTATTGCTAACTATTAAACCCTGCTTGCTCAACCATGTAATTTATTTTCTCCAAGCTCAAATTGGACAAGTTAAACTAATGGTAATACCCCACTAGCAGACATAGAATGTGACACCCCCCAATGATCATTTTTATGATTAAAAGTAGCCAGAAAAAGAAGTGTCGAATGAAAGGTTAATAAAATATGTAGTTGTCACTTCCTGTTTTTCTGTACGCTTAACAAAACACTGTTGAAATCTTGAGAAATGTTTGCCAATCTTGTTCCCAGAATGTGCTGTCCCCAACTGTCAAACTGCAGAATGTACTCCTTCACCAGGTTGCATGCAAATTGACCACTCGCCCTGACACATCAATAAACTTCCCTCCCTGCACTCGCAAGGGAAAGTATTTAACCTCTGCTTAAGCTGTTCTCAGGGCTCTCTACTCTTTTCAAGTGAACTCTGAGTCCCAGCATGCTGGACCCCCAATAAACCCTTTGCTGTTACATGAGATAGATTCTTGGTGGTCTCCTCTTCCGACACTCGACCGACCTTTACTTGGATGATTGAATGTAGAAGAGAACATCCAGTCAAAAAGGGATAGTCAGTAGGATTAGGAATATAGTCCGTAGGTTTAGGAAGAAGAGTGAGTATAGGATTTGGACCAAAAGTTCTTTAGTAATAGGGTTTCGGTTAGAGAATGAATGTAAATGTCAGCACATGTGAAGAATGAGTCACAATGATGAACTGGGGAAAATATGTAGGAAAGCAGATATCAATAGAGACATTAGGAAATCAGGCAAAGTATAAAGTGAGTGATAGGATTAGACATTATCAACAGGGTTGAGTTTCAATATATAATCTTAGGAAGAAACAAATATGTAGTCACCAATAGGATTGACATTTGAGAGTATTAGGCAACCTGGACATGAATGTTTTTAATAATACAGGTTCACTTTCTATTTACCCTTTGGTACAATCATAAGTGTGACTTTTGCATTTTGTGTTCCGAATATTACTGTGATAAAATGTATATGTAGATCAGGTGACATGAGTATTTCTTCCACAATTTCTGGGAGCAATATTTTGAAGACGTATAAATTGGGCACTCTAGGATATGCCAACAAACAATTCTTACACAAACTTTTACCAATGTGGTTCCAAAGGTAGAGGCGCATACGCAAGGAATGCAAAGTGAACTAATTCTAACCAAAAAAAAAAAAGAAAAAAAAATTGATACTTTATCTTCCACTTCTTGTGCCACTCCTGTTTCAAATTACTTAGTCTTGACTGCATGTCTCCTGCAGAAATAATCAAAATCTCTGGAATACGTCTTTTGTTTGTTTTGCTTTTGCGGTGCTGCAGATAGAACCCAGGGCCTCCACATGCTTCGGAAAGCACTTGACTGCTAAACTACATCCATGCTCCCCACCCCCACTACTTTTTTGTTGTTTTGAGAAAGGGTCTTAGTAGCTGGGATTTCAGGCATGCACTATTGCACCAGACTCCTGAATATATCTTGCCACTACATTTAGATGCAGAATTGGCTCAACAATAAGAAATTAAGAGGGTGTGAATAAAATAGTAATAGTGAAGAACCACTAAGAATACAGAGAAAGCACACTAAACAATACCTTTTGTTCAAATGCAATCTCTTTTAAAAGATTTTTTAAATGGATGACAATAAACTTCTGAAAAACAGACACAAATATCTTTCCTATCCTTTGCCTGAATTTCAATACTTTAAATTTTATTTTAATTACAGCTTTACTGAGATACAAATTTATATACCATGCAATCTATTGTATCACATGTGTATCTATTTTATATCCAGTATGGTTATTTCAATAAAATGACACACTAACTTTTCTGAATGAGTAGAATTACTAGTTACTACTAGGGTTCAATTCCTAGCTTTGCAAAAGCAAACAAACAAACAAACAAAGTTGGCTAACGGATCATATATTCTAATATTCCTAGCATTTTTTCAGTACAAAAAACCCACATTATCCCACAAAGGGATATGAAATAGAATTATATTTTTTCATCTGGGTATGCTAAAGACAAGTCTATTTAGAAAATCCTGTTGTTTCAAATGTTGTTGAAAATAATATAAAAATACTTTAAGAAAGAATGCAAAATAAAAAAAAATAAATTAGTATTGGGGGTACAAAGAGGTGTACCCTGTGTCTATGAATATAGAAGTAATTCATGAATTGACAATACTGTGAATAAATAATATAACTGATTCCACTTCAAATAATGGATTGCTAGAATTGATATCTGAAAATATATAAGAAATCTTATATTGATATAGAATCATTCATTCCAATGAGTTATACATCTAATGGTAATATTAGGGTTATATTCTATCATGAAAGGTGTGTGAGATCTGCTTCAAAAGTGAGAATGGAAAAGGAAAATAATGTGTTTGGAAAGAAGTCTCATGAAAAGACCAGTCAAGAAACATAGAGGAATGCATGTGTTCTGAAGTAGAAAGTGATTGAAAGTGACACAAATGCAAATAATTTTGCTAACTTGTGGATGAAATACATATCCTATGATGTGAATAAACTGAAGAAATAGTAAAGTACCAGTGTTGAATAAAAATGAACGTCAAAATGTACATCATGTCCCATAGTAATCTACTTGGATTGATGTTAAACTGGGTCAGTTACTGTAGAAATATTAGGATTTGTATGCACCATTCACTGATGTTACTTGTCAGTACTAGAAAACAAATATGTATTTCAGGTGGATGAATAATTCTGAGAATAATCTTGTGAAAAGTTTATTATAAATCCACATACATGAATATGAATGAATTTAGGGTGTGTAAAAGAAGACAGAAGTATTTCATATTTTTAAAAATTTGGAGAGTATATATATATATATATATATATATATATATATATATATATATACACACACACACACACAAACAAACACATATACACACAGAGACATTGAAATGTAGCAATATATATGCCAATTGAAATTGATGTAGAAATACATATCGTCCAAAGATCCAAAAATATTTAATTTACTGAACATGGATTTGTGTATAATGTTGTTCAACTAGGAAGCTCCCCCTTAGGTTAAATTTTCAGTTCCAACAGCGTTTAGGAGGAGTGATCTCTTCTCATAATTTGTATCTGCCAAGTCAGCCACCTCACAAGAATGTACATTTGATACCAGGTAGGATTCTATATGTGCATATAAAAATGCATGTGCTGAATAGGCTACAGACAAACGGAGACAGGAATTCAAATACTTGTTAAATTTAAAAACACATGGACAACTATGTCAACAAAATATTGATTAGATTTATAACTCCTACACTATATAATGCAAAAGGCAAGTTCAACTATACACCATGCCTCCTCTGAACTTCTTGGATTTCTATTCTGTTTGGGTTATTGTTCTCCATCATATTAGGATTAGTAGTCAGATTCTAGTAGGTTGTGGGTTAGTGTCAGGAATTCAGTATTTCGACTGGAAAATTGGAAAATGAATCCAATGTGTATGCAAATATGTGCTACAAAGAAATCTTCCAACTCTCATCCACAACAATGCCTTGAAATTACCTTCACCCCAAATAAGACACAATTAGAAGAGAAGAGGTAGAAAATCTGTGAATATATATCTGTAGTGGAATATGCTCAAAAGTTCACAATTTTGGAGGTTGTAGAGCAGTTTCCAAAAGTAAGGGACAGGGTAAACACTCCACAAACATGGAGCTCTGTTGGCCAAAAGATTTCTTGAGAAACTGCCTCTGAGGGTGGGCACTTGAAATATATGTGTTTGTCAGAAGCTTTAGCTTCCTTTCTAGTGAGACCATCAAAGCTGGGTCTGTATCTATGTGACATGAAGATCTTGGTTTCTTATTTTCCAATGATCCTGAGGCAGCAGTGCTGATTTCTCTCTTTGTATGTAAACTGTGGCCACTGGGGGCTAAGTGTCACCCCATGTGGACTCTGAAGCCATTTGTTCATCCTCCAACTTTTGTGGTGTTTCTTGCTGCTGAACTGGGACATTGGTATTTGCTTCACGAAATACAATGAGTTCAACTGGAACACAGTGCTGGAGGAAGTTCTGTCACGTGTTGTGGGTCACGTTCTGCAGGAGAATGTACCAACCAGGCTTCAATACCAGATAGCTTGTCCCCTTAACCTCAGCAACCTGATTCTTAACATTACCCTGAAACCTCTCCATATACAAGATGCCTTTACATAGAAGGGTCTGCTGGCTGCACCATGTCAGTCACAAGCCATTTGGAAGTCAATAGCAGATCCACATGGTCCCACCACAGATATTTTATCACACACTACTGCTCTAGGTCCACTACTCAGCAGGCTCCAACTTATTGGCATTGCTGTTCTAGATAATTTTTATGAAACTCAGTCAATAAAGGCCCTGGCTAGTATACTCATGATCAGCAACAGACCATTTAAGAGTTCTCCAGTGACACCTGTTAATGGCCTCCACAGGGCTTTGAAGAACTCATTTGACCCAAAGAATGCCTAATCTCACTTGATGGAGGTCAGGAACCTTACAGAGGAAGGCAAGAGACTTCATCCACAATTACTGATCTTTTTGCCATTTTGGTTTTGAATGCACACATGGGATCTTTCTTTAGATCCATCAGGTGCTGAGAATCTAAGCTATAGCCTCACATAGGACCAAGAGGCTGATTCAGACGCATCCCTTTCCAAAGCAATTAAGCACAGAGCCACAGTTGATGTCCATTTATTTCCATTTGAAAGCTGTTTTCTTCAGGATTCACAAAGGGATGGCCTGAGGCAAAGACTTTCCTGATATTCAGGGCAACAGAACAATAGCAAAAGGCCCAAAGCAGGGTTTATCCACTGAGACTTTCCTGGACACACTGATATTAGAGTTTTCTGAGATGCTCGCCATTCCCTTCATCTATCTTGTACATGGCCATGTCACTCAGATTGGAGGTGGTACATATCTTGGACACAAAACAATGAGCCTATTCTTGAGAGTGACCAGAATTGAGGAAGAAATCAGGAACTTAGGAAGATTGCAGGTGTTGCCCATCCATAAGGCAAGGGGCAGTCCACTCCTAAATTGGGCAGGATGAATGCTGGGAAGATTTCTACTAGACAGGACACATTGATGCATTCTTTTTTCTAAGGTCTACAACCACGAACACAGTGGGTTACAAAGACATGCAAAAAATCGCCTTGTCAAACGACTTACTAGAAGCAGTCCACTCCAAACCAAACAAACCGCCTTTCCTACCTATTCTCATAAGAAGAGACTAAACCACAAAATCACACACACACGCGCAAACGCACCTCCTTCATTCAAGTAGGTCTGTGACTATCTGGAGTGTCCTCTGACTGGTGGGCCATACTATGTTCCCCCAAAAGGCCTGTCCTGTCTCAGATCTGGTCGCGGTGAACCACTACCTGCTTTCTCAGGAAAGGCCCCTCTTCAGAGCTCTCCTGGCATTTGAAATCCTCATATCAGTAGGTACCAAGGAATACTTAGTCTATCCTTGGTTTTTCCAAACAATGGAGCTCACTGGCACTGGAACTGTGACAAGGTCTTGGTATTCTCTGTCTTCCTGGAGCCCAAGGTCAGGGAGTTTCTTCACCAAGGAAGTGAGGTAGGTCGCTTCATTCAGGAACTGAGTGACTTTACTGCCTTTGCAACCACTTTGTCCTAACAGGTGATTGCAAGGTTCCCATGAGGTGGAGGCTGCCCCTACTTCCCGAGACAGTTTCAACAGTTAGAATGGTATATCAACCATAGGAATCCGGGAACAGCTCTCCACACAGGCCTGGTTTGGTCCCTCTTCTCTACATTAAGAAAAGAGAGGCTGATTCAGACACAATGCTTCATCCTGAGTACGTTGTTTGCCATGGAAGATGACTTTTGCTCTCTCAGGTCCTTCATAGCTGCCTATGTCTTCTCCAGGGATCGTTTCTGCTTAAAACTTTGAGGATCTCAGCATCTGGAAGATCCCCTACATTCCTGTATTGTAAGACCAACTCTGTCGCTGCTCTTCTGTAAAGTTAGATTGAGGGAACAGTGTTTGGTTAGGCTTAATAACAGGTTCGATTTGGATTAAGAATCATTCTGAGCGATGAATAATGGTATTGGGAATGTGCGATATTTACAAGAATATTTAGGTGAAATATAAGTATGAAAACAGAAATCTAGGTAAAATTTAAAGCCCAGAAGGGCATTGGGCCTTTAATTGGGATACTTAGCTTTGACTTACGTTCTGCACAGATGTCTTAAATAAATGCATATACAATGTCATAGGACCTTGTACCTTGGATGATTGAATGTCACGAGAATATCCAGTCAAAAAGCTATAGTCGGTAGGATTAGGAAAAGTGTCGGTAGGTTTAGAAAGAATAGTGATTATAGGTTTTGGAGGAAATGTTTTTAGCAATTGGGTTTCGGTTAGAAAGTGAATTTAAATGTCAGCACATGTGAAGAGTCAGTCAAAATGATAAACTGGGAAAATATTTAGGAAAGCAGAAATCAATAGAGACATTAGGATATCAGGCAAAGTATAAAGTGAGTGATAGGATTACACATTTTCAACAGGCTTGAGGTTGAATATATAATCTTAGGAGGAAACAAATATATAGTCACCAATAGGATTGACATTTGAGAGCGGTAGCAACCTGGACAGGAATATTTTTAGTAATCCATGCTCACTTTTCATTTAGGTTTTGGTACAATCATAACTGTGACCTTTGCATTTTGTTTCCAGAATATTACTGTGATAATATGTACATGTAGATCAGGTGACATGAGTATTTCTTCCACCATTTCTGGGAGCAATTTGTGAAGACGTATAAGTTAGTACTGGGGGTACAAATAGGTGTACCCTGTGTCTATGAATATAGAGATAATGCATGAATAGACCATACTGTGAATAAATAGTATTACTGGTTCCAACTTTGAATAATGGATTGAATTGATAAATGAAAACATAGAGGAAATCTTATATTGATATATATACATTCATTAAAACCAAATATACATCTAATGGTAATATTAGGGTTATGGTTCATCATGAAGAGTGTGTGAGTTTTGCTTCAAAAATGATTAAGGAAATCGAAAAAGAAACCTCATGAAAAGATCAGTCAAGAAATATGGAGTTATACATGTGTTCTGAAGCAGGAAGTGATTGAAAATGAAACAAATGCCTATTAATTTTCGAATTTCTAGATGAAATATATATTTTATGATGTGCATAAACGGAAGAAATTGCAATGTACCAGCGTTGAATAAAAATGAATTTCAAAATACACATCATGTCCCATAGAAATCTATTTGCATTGATGTTAAACTGGGTAAGTTACTGCAGAAATACAAGGATTTGTATGCACCATTCACTGAAGATAGTTCTCAGTACGAGGAAACAAATATGTTTTTCAGGTGTGTGAATATTCCTGGGAATAATCTAGTGAAAAGTTGATTAAAAATCCACATACATGAACATGAATTATTTTAGGGAGTGTATAATAAGACACATATTTCATATTTTGAAAAATCTGGAGAGTATGTATACACACACACACAGACTTTAAAAAGTAGGAATATATATGCCAATTGAAATTCACCATGAAATATATATCATCCACAGATCAGAAATATTTATTTTACTGAACATGGGTTTTTGTGTAAAGTTGTTCAACCAGGAAGCTCACCCATTGGTTGAATTTTCAGTTCCAGCATCATTTAGGAAGAGTGAACTATTCTAACAATTTGTATCTGCCAAGTGAGCCATCTCACAAGAATGTACGTGTGATTCCAGGTAGGATTCTATATGTGCATATAAAATTACATGTGCTGAATAGGCTGCAGAGAAAGGGAGTCAGGTATTCACATATTTGTTAACTTTAGAAATACATGGAGAAATATTTCAACAGAAAATTGACTAGATTTATAACTCCTACCCTATATAATGCAAAAGGCAAGTCCCACTATACAACATGCATCCTCTGAACTGCTTATATTTCTATTCTGTTTGGGTTTTTATTCTCCATCATATTAGGATTAGTAGTCAGAGTCTAGTAATGTAGTGGTTAGTGTCATGGATTCAGTATTTCTAATGGAAATTTGGAAAATGAATCCAATGTGTATGTAAATATATGCTACACAAAAATCTTCCCACTCTCATCCAGAAAAATGCCTTGACATTACCTTCGCACCAAGAAAGACACAATTAGAGGAGAAGAATTAGAAAATGTGTGAATACATATATTCAATGAAAAATCCTCAGAAATTCACAACCTTGGAGTTGGTAGAGGAGTTTCCAAAAGTAAGGGACAGGATAAACACTCCACAAACATGGAGCTCTGCTGGCCTAAAGACTTCTTGAGAAATGCCTCTGAGTTTGGGCACTTGAAATATATGTTGTTTTCAGGAGCTTTAGCTTCTTTCTAGTGAGACCATCAAAGCTGGGTCTGCATCTATGTGACCTGGAGGACATGGCATCTTATTTTTCAATGAACATGAGGCAGCAGTGCTGGTTTCTCTCTTTGCAGGTAAACTGTGGCCACTGGGGGCTAAGTGTCTCCCCGTTTGGACTGTGAAGCAATTTGGTCATGATCCACTTTTCGTTGTGTTTCTTGCTGCTGCACTGGGAGTTTGGTGTTTGCTTCATGAAATACAACGAGTTTATCTGGGACACAGTGCTGGAGGGAGTTCTGTCACGTGTGGTGGGTCAGTGTCTGCAGGAGAATGCACCAACCAGGCTTCTATCCAGATAGCTTTCCCCCTTGACCATAGCAACCTGATTCTGAACATTGCCCTGAAACCTCTGCATATAACAAGATGCCTTTACATAGAAGGGTCTGCTGCCTGCACCATGTCAGTCACAAGGCATTTGGAATCCAATGCTAGATCCTCATGGCCGTACCACTGATGTTTTATCACACACCTGCCCACCACTGCTCTAGGTCCACTTCTCAGCAGACTCCAACTTACTGGCATCTGTGTTCTACACCATGTTAAAGAAACCCAGTCGATCTAGGCACTCTCTGGTATACTCATGATCAGCAACAGGACATCCAAAGGTTCTCCAGTGCCACCTGGTCATGGTAATTTTAAAAATTTCATGATATTTATGTAACCATTTTCAAGGATGAAGTTGGAGGCATTGTGGGTTTCAATTATTCAGAAACCATTAAATGGTGAGGAATCTCATTTTAATGAAAGCTCTGGAGAACTCTCACAGGCAAGGCTTCCCAAATAGTGGCCAAAACGTCACTTGAAGCCAGGCCCATTGAGGTCTAAAATGTGAGGTCCATGTGTATTTTGACTCTCAATTGTGGCTGCCATGTCTTTCAGAATAAAATTATGTGATTCTCTGGCTGAGAGTCCCAGTGAACTGTGGAAAGTCCCCCTGGGACTAGATCACAGCTTCCAATGGCGACTCTCATGCGTTGCCTCCGAAAATCTTAACACAATTCATGGCAATTCTTCTCTGAGGTCAGTTCAAGAACTGAGTCTCTAAGGGGAATCACACCAGAATTCAACACAGGTTGAACCAGTAATCTCTCACAATTAAAACCTAAACACTCCCACATGACCCTCATCTTCTTCCATATAGACACTCATCATAACCTCTGGCTGGAGGTTTCCATGAGGGCACAGCCCAAGACAGTGTCCAAAATAAGCTTCCTTGTCCCTCATTTGCCTAAAGTCACGTTTGCCTGGACACCCTTCCTATGAACCAGGAGTGATCAAATAGGCCTGACATTTATACTGCTCCACTTCTCCAATTTGAGGCCTACTGACTGAGGGGTTTAAATTCTTTTTGGGAATTGGACGCATGAGAAACCACAAGAACTATGGGCAAGCCACTGCAGAGCTTTGAAGAACCCATTTGACACAAAGGATCCCTATTCTTCCTTGATGGAAGTAAGTGCCCTACCAGAGGAAGGCAAGAGACTTCATCCACAATGACTCTACTTTTAGCCATTTTGGTTTTGGATGCACATACGGAATCTTTCTTTAGATCCATAAGGTGCATAGAATCTAAGCCACAGCCTCACACAGGGCCAAGAGGCTGATTCAGACACATCCCTTTCCAAAGCAATTAAGCAAAGAGCCACAGGAGATGCACATTTATTTCCAATTGAAAAGTCTTTTGTTAAGGCTTCCAAAAGTTTTGGCCTGAGGAAAACACCTTCCTGACATTCAGGGCAACAGAAAAATATGTATGCATAAGGCCCAAAGCAGGGTTTCTCCACTGAGATATTCCTGGTCACACTGCTATCTGAGTTTTCTGAGATGCTCGGCCATTCCATTCAGCTATCCAGTACATGGCCATTTCACAGACCTTGGAGGTGGTACATATCTTGGACACACAACCATGAGTCTATTCTTGAGAGTGACCAGAATTGAGTAAGAAATCAGGAACTTAGGAAGATTGCAGGTGTTGCCCATCCATAAGGCAAGCCGCAGTCCATTCATAAATTGGGCAGGATGAATGCTGGGAAGCTTTCTACTAGACAGGACACATCCATTGATGCATTCTCTTTTCTAATGTCTACAACCACTAACACAGTGGGATACACAGACATAGAAAAACTCGCATTGTCAAAGGACTTAGAAGAATCAGATAATTCCAAACCAAACAAACCTCCTTTCCTACCTATTCTGAGAACATGAGACAAAACCACAAACCCCACCCGAACTCACAAATTCAACTTCTTCCCCCCAGTAGGTCTGTGACTATCCGGAATGTCCTCTGACTTGTGGGCCATACTGTGTTCTCCCGAAATGGCCTGTCCTGCCTCAGATCTGGTCACCTTGGCCAACTCTGTGAAGTTGTCAGGAGCCAGTGTTGAGCCACTACCTGCTTTCTCAGGAAAGGCCCCTCTTCAGAGCACTCCTGGCATTTGGCCATCCTCACATCAGTAGGTACCAAGAATGACTGACGCTGTCCTTGGTAAATCCAACAAGTGAGCCCACTGGAACTGTGACTGGGACTGGCTCTGGGTGCCTGGCTACTTGGGTCACAAGTTCAGAGAGTTCCATCACCAAGGAAGTTAGGAAGGTCATTTCTTCGGGAACTGAATGAGGTCACTGCCGTGGCAACCACTTTGTCCTAACACTTGCTTCCAAGGGTCCCATGAGATGGAGGCTGCCCCTAATTCCTGAGACACTTTCAAAAGTTAGAATGGTATACCAACCATAGGTACCCAGGAACAGCTCTCCACACAGGCCCGGTTTGCTCCATCTCCTCTACGTTAAGGATAGAGAGTTGATTCAGACTCAACCCTTCATCCTGACCAGGTTGTTTTCCATGGAAGATTAATTTTGCTCTCTCCGGTCCTTCATAGCTGCCTACATCTTCTCCAGGGATAATTTCTGCATTGACCTTTGAGGTTTTCAGCAGGTTGAAGATCCCCTACATTCCTGTATTGTAAGAACAAATCTGTCCCTGCTCTTCTGAATACTTAAATTGATGGAACAATGTATGGTTAGTGTTATTAACATGTTCAATTAAAACCAAAACACTACCACATGGCCCTTATATTCTTCCATATAGACACTCATCATTACGTCTGGCTGGAGGTTTCCACAAGGGGCGAAGCCCAAGACAGTGTCCAAAATAAGTTCCCTTGCCCCTCATTTGCCTAAAGTCTGGGTTTCCTGGACACCCTTCCTGTGAACCAGGATTGATCAAATAGGCCTGCCATTAATAATGCTCTTTTTCTCCTTTTTGAGGCCTACTGAACGTGAGGTATAGATTCTTTATGTGATTTGGAGTCATGTGAAACCCAAGCACCTTTTCTCGTCTTTGAAGAACTCATTAGACCCAAAGGATCCCTATTCGTACTTGATGGAGGTGAGGAGCCTAACAGAGGAAGCAAGAGACTTCATCCACAATGTCTGATCTTTTTGCCATTTTGGTTTTGGATGCACACATGGGATCTTTCTTTAGATCCATCAGGTGCTGAGATTGTAAGCCACAGCCTCACACAGAGCCGAGAGGATGATTTAGACACATCCTTTTCTAAAGCAATTAATCTAAGAGCCACGGGTGATGCTCATTCATTTCCATTTGAAAGCAGTTTCTTCAGGCTTCACAAACTGGTGGTCTGAGGCAAAGACCTACCTGACATTCAGGTCAACAGAACAGTAGGTAAGCAAAAGGCACAAAGCAGGGTTTCTCTACTGAGACTTTACTGGTCACACTGATATCTGAGTTTTCTGAGATCCTCCCCATTCATTTCAGGTATCCAGTAAATGGCCATGTCACAGAGCTCAGAGGTGGTACATATCTTGGACAAAAAAAAATGAGCCTATTCTGGAGAATGGCCAGAATTCAGGAAGAAAACAGGAACTAAGGAAAATAGTAGGTGTTGCCCATCGATAAGGCAAGCAACAGTCCATTCATAAATTGGGCAGGATGTGTCCTGGAATGCTTTCTACTTGTCAGGACACATGCATTGATGCATTCACTTTTCTCATATCTTCAACCACCGACAAAGTGGGATACACAGACATAGAATCACTCACCATGTCAAATGACTTATTAAAAACAGTCCACTCCAAACCAAACAAACTGCCTTTCCTACCTATTCTCAGAACATGAGACAAAACCATAAACTCACATCTACACCCTCAAAGGCATATCGTTTACCCACATAGGTCTGTGAGTAACCAGAGTGTCCTCAGACTGATAGGCCATACTATGTTCCCCCGAAATGGCCTGTCCTGTCTCAGATCTGGTCTCCTTTACCAACTCTCTAAAGTTTTCAGGAGCCATCGGTGAGTCACTACCTGCTTTCTCAGAAAAGGCCCCTCTTCAGAGCTTTCCTGGCATTTAGTGATCCACAAGAAAGACTGACTCTGTCCTTGGTAAATCCAAACAAGTGAACCCACTGGGAAAGGGACTGGGACTGGCTCTTGGTGCCTGGCTTCCTGGATCCCAAGTTCAGAGGGTTCCATCACCAAGGAAGTGAGGTAGGTCACTTCCTTCAGGAACTGAATGAGGTCACTGCCTTGGCAACCACTTTGTTCTAACATTTGCTTCCAATGGCTCCATGACATTGAGGCTGCCCCTACTTCCTGTGTCACATTCACAAGTTAGAATGGTATACCAACCATAGGCACCCGGGAACAGTCAGAGTCTACTAGGGTATGGCTTACTGTCAGGAATTCAGTATTTCAAATAGAAAATAGGAAAATGAATCTAATGTGTATACAAATATATGCTAGACAAAAATCTTCCCACTGTCCTCCACAACAATGCCTTGATATTTCCTTCACCACAAGTAAGACACAATTAGTGGAGAAGAGTTTGAAAATCTGTGAATATATATCTGGAAAAAAAATGAATGGAGTTCACAACCTTGGAGGTGGTAGAGGAATTTCCAAATGTAAAAGAAAGGATAAACACTCCACAAACATGGAGCTCTGGTGGCCTAATAAATTTTTGAGAAACTGCCTCTGAGTTTGGGCCCTTGAAATATTTGTTGTTGTCAGGAGCTTTAGCTTCCTTTGTAGTGAGACCATCAAATCTGGGTCAGCATCTATGTGACCTGGATGACATGGTTCCTTATTTTCTATTGAACATGAGGCAGCAGTTCTGAATTCTCTCTTTGTAGGTAAACTGAGGCCACTGGGGTCTAAGTGTCTAACCGTGTGGTCTGTGAAGCCATTTGGTCATACTCGAATTTTTGTGGTGTTATTTACTGCAGTACTCTGAGTTTGGTATTGGCTTCATGAAGTACAAGGAGATAAACTGGGACACAGTCCTAGAGGGAGTACTCTCATGTGTGGTGAGTGAGGGTCTGCAGGAGAATGCACCAACCAGGCTTCTATCCCAAAAAGCTTGCACCCATGTCCATAGCAACCTGATTCTGAACATTGCCATGAAACCTCTCCATATAACAAGATCCCTTTATTTGTAAGGGTCTGCTGGCTGCACCATGTCAGTCACAATCCATTTGGAAGCCAAGGGAAGATCCATGTGGCCCCACGACAGATGTTTTATCATACACCTGCCAACCACTGCTCTAGGCCCACTACTCAGCAGGTTCCAACTTTCTGGCATCTCTGTTCTACAACATTTTCATGAAACCCAGTCAATCAGGGCACTGTCTGGTATACTCGTGATCAGCAACAGACATCCAAAGATTTTCTAGTGCCACCTGTTCATAGGAATATCAAAAATTTTATGGTGTTTATCTAGCCAATTTTCAAGGATGAAGTTGGAGGCACTGTGGGTTTCAATTCATTCAGGAACCATGAAATAGTGAGGAAGCTCATTTCAATGAAAGCTCGGGACAACTCTCACAGGCAAGGCTTCCCAAGGAGTGGCCAAAAGGTCAAATGAAGCCAGGCCCATTGAGGTTTACAATTGAGGTCCATGTGTGTTTTGACTCTAAACTATGACTGCTAAGTCTTTCTGAATAAAGTCATGTGATATCCTGGCTGAGAATCCCAGTGCTCTTTGGAAAGCCAACCTGGGCCTAGATCTCAGTCTCCAAGGGCAACTCTCATGTGTGGCCTCCTAAATTCCAAACACAATTCATGCCAATACATCGCTGAGATCTGTTCCAGAACTCAGTCTCTAAAGGGAATCACACAAGAGTTAAAGCCCAGGTTGACCCTGGAATCTTTTCCAACCGTAACACAAATGACCACAATTAAACCAAAACACTCCAACATGGCCCTCATCTTCTTCCATATAGACAGTCATAATAAACTCTGGTTGGAGGTTTCCATGAGGGGCGCAGCCCAAGACAGTGTTCAAAATAAGCTCACTTGCCACTCATTTGCCTAAAGTCAGGGTGACATGGAAACCCTTCCTGTGAACGAGGGGTGATCAAATAGGCCTGCCATTAATAGTGCTCTACTTCTCCAATTTGAGGCCTACTGTCTGTGGGGTATAGATTCTTTATGAGAATTGGGGTCATGAGAAAACCCAAGCACCTATGGGCTACCCTCTGAAGGGATTTGAAGAACCCATTTGAGTGAACCAAGGAGTTGGATCAAAAGACTTTAGATATAGGGTTTTTGTTAGAGCGTGAATGTAAATTTCAGCATATGTGAAGAGTCAGCCACAGTGATGAACTGGGGAAAATGTGTAGGAAAGCAGATATCAATAGAGATATTAGGAAATCAGGCAAAGTACAAAGAGAGTGATAGGATAAGACATTTTTAACAGGGTTGAGTTTGAATATACAATCTTAGGAAGAAACAAATATGTAGTCACCAATAGGAATGATATTCGAGATCATTAGTGAATCAGGACATGGATGTTGTTAGTAATACATGCTCACTTTCAATATAGGCTTTGGTACAATCATAAGTGTGACACTTGCATTTTTTGTCAGGAATATTACTGTGATGAAATGCATATGTATATCAGGTGACTAGAATATTTCTTCCACCATTTTTGAAAGCAATATTTTAAAGGCTTATAAATTAGTATTGGGGATACAAATAGGTATACCCTGGGTCTATGAATATAGAGATGATTCTTTAATAGACCATACTGTGAATAAATAATATAACTGGTTCAAAATTTAAATAATGGATTGAATTGATATCTGAAAATATACAAGAAATCTTACATTGATATACATACATTCATTCCGAACAGTTATACATCTAATGATAATATTAGTGTTACGGTTTATTATGAAGAGTGTGTGAGTTTTGTTTCAAAAGTGATTATGGAAATCGAAAATAATGTGTTTGGAAAGAATCTCATGAAAAGAACAGTCAAGAAACATGGAGGAATACATGTCTTCTCAAGTAGGAAGTGATTGAAATTGAACCAAATGCCTATAAATTTGTAAAATTGTGGATGAAATGATATATCCTATATTGCCCATAAACTGCAGAAATAGTAATGTACCAGTGTTGAATAAAAATGAACTTCAAAATACACATCATGTCCCATAGGTGTCTACTTGCATTGATGTTAAACTGGGTGAGTCACTGTAGAAATATTAGGATTTCTTAGCACCATTCCCTGAAGTTAGTTTTCAGTACTAGGAAACAAATATGTATTTCAGTTGATGTATATTTCTAAGAATAATCTTGTGAAAAATTGATTATATATCCCCATACAGGAACATGAATGAATTTAGGCAGTGTATAGTAAGACACTTATATTTCATATTTTGAAAATCTGGAGACTATATATATATATAGACACAAACACACACACATTATAATGTAGCAATATATATGCCAATTGAAATTCATCATGAAAAATAACTCATCTGCATATCAAAAAATATTCATTATACTGAACATGGATTATGTATAATGTTGTTCATCTAGGAAGGTCACCCATGGGTTGAATTTTTAGTTCCAACAGCCTTTAGGAGAAGTGATCTCTTCTCACAATTTGTATCTGCCAAGTCAGCCACCTCACAAGAATGTACGTGTGAAACCAGGTAGGATTCTATTTTTGCATATAAAAATACATGTGCTTAATAGGCTAAAGAGAAAGAGAGACAGAAATTCACATATTTCTTAACTTTAAAAACACATGGAGAATTATTTCAACAAATAATTGACTAGATTTATAACTCCTACCTTATATCATGCAAAAGGCAAGTACAACTACACACCATGCCTCTTCTGAACTGCTTGTATTTCTATTCTGTTTTGGTTATTTTTCTCATCATATTAGTATTAGTAGTCAGAGTCTATAAGGGTATGGGCTAGTGTCAAGGATTCAGTATTTCGAGTGAAAAATTGAAAAATGAATCCAATGTGTATGCAAATATGTGCTACAAAAAAATCTTCCTTCTCTCATATAGAAGAATGACTTGACATTACCATTGCCCCAAGTAAGTCACAATTAGAGGAGAAGAGTTAGAAAATCTGTAAATATATATCTGCAACGAAAATGCTCAGGAGTGCACAACCTTGGAGGTGGTAGAGGAGTTTCCAAAAGTAAGTGACATGGGAAATACTCCACAGACATGAAGATCTGCTGGCCTAAACACTTCTTGAGAAACTCCCTTTGAGGTTGGGCACTTGAAATATATGTTGTTTTCAGGAGCTTTCGCTTCCTTTATAGTGAGACCATCTAAGCTGGGTCTGCATCTATGTGACCTGGAGGACATGGCATCTTATTTTCCAATGAACATGAGGCAGCAATGCTGAATTCTCTCGTTGTAGGTAAACTATTGCCACTGGGGGCTAAGTGTCTCCCCGTGTGGACTGTGAAACCATTTGGTCATCTTCCACTTTTCGTGGTGTTTCTTGCTGCTGCACTGGTAGTTTGGTATTGGCATCACGAAATACAAGGAGTTCAACTGGGACACAGTGCTGGAGGGAGTTCTGTCACGTGTGGTACGTGTACCCTGGTCTACAGTAGAATGCACCAACCAGGCTTCTATCCCACATAGCTTGCCCCCTTGATCATAGCAACCTGATTCTAAACATTACTCTGAAACTTCTCCATATAACAAGATGCCTTTATATACAATGGTCTGATGGCTGCACCATGTCTGTCTCAAGACAATTGAAAGTCAATGGCAGATCCACATATCCCCACCACAGATGTTTTATCACACACCTTCCCACCACTGCTCTAGGCCCACTACTCTGCAGTCTCCAACTTTCTGGCATCTCTGTTCTAAACATTTTCATGAAGCCCAGTCAATCAAGGCACTGTCTGGTATACTCATGATCAGCAAAATTACATCAAAAGGTTCTCCAGTGCCATCTGGTCATGAAAATTTCTAAACATTCATGGTATTGATCTAGACAAATTTCAAGGATGAAGGTGGAGGCACTGTGGGTTTCAATTCATTCAGGGACCATTAAATGTTGAGGAAGCTCATTTCAATGAAAGATCTGGAGAACACTCACAGGCAAGGCTTCCCAAAGAGTGGCCAAAAGGTCACATGAAGCCAGGCCCATTGAGGTCTACAATGTGAGGTCCATGTGTGTTTTGACTCTCAACTATGGGTGCCAAGTCTTTCAGAATAAAATCATGTGATATCCTAGCTGAGATTCTCAGTACTCTTGGGAAAGCCACCCTGGGCCTAGATCTCAGTTTCAAAGGGCGACTCTCATGTGTGGCCTCCTGAAATCGCAACACAATTCATGGCAATACTTATCTGAGGTCAGTTCCAGAACTCATTCTCTAAGGGGAATCACACCAGTGTTCAAGCCCAGTTGGACCCAGTCATCTCTTCCATCTGCCACACAAATGACCACAATTAAAACCAAAACACTCCCACATTGTCCTCATCTTCTTCCACATAGACACTCCTCATAACCTCTGGATGGAGTTTTTCATGAGGGGCACAGCCCAAGACAGTGGCCCAAATAAGCTTTCTTGCCCCTCATTTGCCTAAAGTCAGGGTGGCCTGGACACCCTTCCTGTGAACCAGGAGTGATTAAATAGGCCTGCCATTAATACTGCTCCACTTCTCCACTTTGAGGCCTTCTTACTGTGGGGTTTAGTTTCTTCTTTTTTTAAAAAAAAATTGAAATTTAATTGGAAAGTTAAAAAAAATTGTATTGCAGAATATTAAATTTCTTATGCAAAAGCCTTTATCTTGTTTGTGAGGGAAACCTTGATGCCTTGCCAATCTGGTTATATGGAGACACTGAAAATTTTCTGTTACATACTACATGGATGAATGGCTACAGCACATCGTTTTTTCAAACTGAAAGGCAGATAACAGCAAGTAAGATAACAAATAAAAGCCAATTTTATTAAAAAATAAAGTTGTAAAATGTCTCAAATATTGGAAATTAAATTCCTTTTTTTTTCTTTTTTTTGGTTGTTCAAAAGCTCATGCTATATCATCTTTCATACATTTGACTCATTTGGGTTATGAACTCCCATTTTTACCCCAATACAAATCGTAGAATCACATCAGTTACACACTCACGTTTTTACATAATGGCATATTAGTGATTGTTGTATTCTTCTACCTTTCCTATCCCCTACTATCCCCCTCCCCTCCCCAACCATCTACCCTCTATACCTCATCTGCTATTGTTCAATTCTCTCCCTTGTTTCCCCCCCTTTCCCCTCACAACCTCTTATATGGAATTTTGTGTAACATTAAGTGTCTCCTACCATTTCCATATGCTTTCCATTCTCTCTCCCTTTCTCTCCCCCCCACTCATCTCCATTAATATTTTCCTCATGCTCTTCTTCCCTGTTCTGTTCTTATTTGCTCTCTTTATATCAAAGAAAACATTTGGCATTTGTTTTTTAAGGATTGGCTAGCTTTGCTTAGCATTATATGTTCTAATGCCATCCATTTCCCTTCAAATTCAATGATTTTTGTCATTTTTTAATGCTGCATGATACTCCATTGTGTATAGATGCCCCTTTTTTATCCATTCGCCTATGGAAGGTCATCTAGTTTGGTTCCACAGTTTAGCTATTATGAATTCTGCCGCTATGATCAGTGATGTGGCAGTATCCCTATAGTGCGCTCTTTTAAGATCCTCAGGGAATAGTCCGAGAAGTGAGATAGCTGGGTCAAATGGTGGATCCTTTCCCTGCTTTCCCAGGTATCTCCATACTGCTTTCCAAATTGGCCTCAACATTTTCCAGTCCCACCAGCAGTGTACAAGTGTACCCTTTTCCCCACATCCTCGCCAACACTTATTGTTGTTTGATTTCATAATGGCTGCCAATCTTACTGGAGTGAGATGGTATCTTAGGGTGGTTTTGACTTGAATTTCCCTAACTGCTAGAGATGGTGTGCATTTTTTCATGTTCTTGTTGATGCATTGTATGTCCTCCTCTGTGAAGTTTCTGTTCAGGTCCTTGGCCCATTTGTGGATTGGTTTATTTGTTATCTTATTGTTTAATTTTTGAGTTCTTTGTATATTCTAGATATTAGGGCTCTATCTGAAGTGTGAGGGGTAAAAATTTGTTCCCAAGATGTAGGCTCTCTATTTACCTCTCTTATTGTTTCTCTTGTTTCGAAAAAAACTTTTTAGTTTAAATAAGTCCCATTTGTTGATTCTTGTTATTAACTCTTGTGCTATGGCTGTCCTATTAAGGAATTTGGAGCCCAACCCCACAGTATGTACATCGTAGCCAAATTTTTCTTCTATTAGATGCATTGTCTCTGATTTTATATCTTGCTCCTTGATCCATTTAGAGTTAACTTTTGTGCATGGCGAGAGAAAGGGATTCATTTTCATTTTGTTGCATATGGATTTCCAATTTTCCCTGGACCACTTGTTGAAGATGCTATCCTTCCTCCATTGCATGCTTTTAGGCCCTTTTTCAAATATAAGAAAGTTGTACTTTTGTGGATTGGTTTCTGTGTCCTCTATTCTGTACCATTGGTCGAGCTGACTTTTGTGATACCAGTACCACGCTGTTTTTGTTACTATTGCTTTGTAGTACAGTTTGAACTCTGTTATCGCTATACATCCTGATTCACACTTCCTGCTTAGAATTGCTATTGCTATTCTGTGTCTATTGTTTTTCCATATGAAATTCATGATTGCTTTATATATTTCTACAAGAAATGCCATTGGGATTTTGATTGGCATTGCATTAAACCTGTAGAGAACTTTGGGTAATATCGCAATTTTGATGATGTTAGTTCTGCCTATACATGAACAGGGTACATTTTTCCATCTTCTAACATCTTCTTCTATCTCTTTCTTTAGAGTTATGTAACTTTCATTGTATAAATCTTTCACCTCTTTTTTTTAGGTTGATTCCCAAGTATCTTATTTTCTATGAGGATATTGTGAATGGAGTGGTTTTCCTCATTTCAATTTCAGAAGTTTTGTTGCTGATATACAGGAATGCCTTTGATTTTTTCTTGTTGATTTTATATACTGGCACTTTGCTGAATTCATTTATTAACTCTAGCAGTTTCTTTGCATACCCTTTAGGGTTTGTTAAATATATTATCATGTCATCCTCAAATAGCGAATATTTAAGTTCTTCTTTTTCTATTTTTATGCCTTTAATTTCTTTTGTCTGTCTAATTGCTCTGGCTAGTATTTCAAGAACTAAACTGAATAGAAGTGGTGATAGAGGGCATCTCTGTCTTGTTCCAGATTTTAGAGGGAATGCCTTCAGTTTTTCTCCATTTAGGATGATGCTAGCCTGAGGTTTAGCATATATAGCTTTTACCATGTTGAGGTAAGTTCTTGTTATCCCTAATTTTTATAGTGTTTTGAACATAAAGGAATGCTGTACTTTGTCAAACGCTTTATCTACATCTATCGAGATGATCATATGGTTTTTGTCTTTAAGTCTATTGATGTGGTGGATTACATTTATTGATTTCCATAAATTGATCCAGGCTTGCATCCCAGGGATGAATCCTACTTGATCATGAAGCACAATTATTTTGATATGCTTTTGTATTCAATTCACCATGATTTTATTGAGAATTTTTGCATCCAAGTTTATTAGAGGTATTGGTCTGTAATTTTCTTTCTTTGAAGTGTCTTTGTCTGGTTTTGGAATCAGGGTGATGTTGGCCTCATAGAATGAATTTGGAGGAACTCCTTCTTTTTCTATTTTTTGAAATTGCTTGAAAAGTATTGGTATTAATTCTTCTTTGAGGGTTTTGTAGAACTCCACTGTATACCTATCCGGTCCAGGGCTCTTTTTGGTTGGTTGTCTTTTGATGGTTTCTTATTTTTCTTCCTTTGTTATTGGTCTATTTAAATTGTGGGTGTCTTCCTGACTCAATCTGGGCAGATCATATGACTTAAG
Organism: Callospermophilus lateralis; assembly: GCF_048772815.1. Classification (NCBI taxonomy): domain Eukaryota; kingdom Metazoa; phylum Chordata; class Mammalia; order Rodentia; family Sciuridae; genus Callospermophilus; species Callospermophilus lateralis. Next base: position 500,352 of record NW_027515711.1, on the reverse strand, counting down.
AAATTTATCGATATCTTCTTTATCTTCTATTTTATTGGAATATAGGGTTTCAAAATACTTTCTAATTATCTTCTGTGTTTCTGTAGTGTGTGTTGTGATATTTCCATCTTTATTCCATATGTTAGTAATTTGAGTTCTCTCTCTTCTTCTCTTCGTTAGCATGGCTAAGGGCCTGTCGAACATATTTATTTTTTCAAAGAACCAACTCTTATTTATTTCAATTTTTACAATGTAGATTTTTTGTTTCAATTTCATTGATTTCTCCTCTAATTTCAATTATTTCTTGTCTTCTACTACATTTGATGTTCTTTTGCTCTTCCTTTTCTAGGTTTTTGAGGTGTAGTGTGAGTTCATTTATTTGTTGTTGTTTTTTTCTTTTTTTGAGGAAAGAATTACAAGAAATGAATTTCCCTCTTAAAACGGCTTTCATTGTGTCCCATACAAACCGGTATGTTGTGTCTCTATTGTCATTTGTCTCTAAGAATTTTTTTATCTCCTCCTTTATGTCTTCTGTAACCAACTGATCATTCAGTAACATATTGTGCATTTTCCATGTGATGTAGAATTTTTCCTTCCTTTTTTTTTCATTGATTTAAAGTTTCAATCCATTATGATCAGATATGGTGCATGGTATTATCTCCATACCTTTATATTTACTAAGAGTTTCCCTATTGCATAATATATGGTCTATATTGGAGTAGGATCAATGTGCTGCTGAGAAGAACGTGTATCCACTTGATGATGGTTGATATATTTTATATATGTTGGTTACGTCTAGGTTATTGATTGTGCTATTGAGTTCTATAGTATCTTTATTCAGCTTTTGTCTGGAGGAAGGCAAGAGACTTCATCCACTATGACTGCCCTTTTTGCCATTTTTGTTTTGGATGCACACATGGGATCTTTCTTTAGATCCATCAGGTGCTGAGAATCTAAGCCACAGGCTCACACAGGGCCAAGATGCAGATTCAGAAACATCCCTTTCCAAAGCAATTAAGCAAAGAGCCACAGGTGATGCACATTTATTTCCATTTGAAAACTCTTTTCTTCAGTCTTCACAAAGGGGTTGCCGGAGGCAAAGACCTTCTTGACATTCAGGGCAACAGACAGGGAAGCAAAAGGCCCAAAGCAGGGTTTCTCCACTGAGACTTTCTTGGTCACACTGATATCTGAGTTTTCTGAGATACTCGCCATTCCCTTCAGCTATCCAGTACGTTGCCATGTCACAGTGCTTGGGGTGGTACATATCTTGGACACAAAACCATGAGCGTATTCTAGAGAGTGGCCAGAATTCAGGAAGAAAACAGGAACTTAGGAAGATGGCGAGTGTTGCCCATTTATAAGGCAAGCTGCAGTTCATTCATAAATTGCACAGGATGAATGCTGGGAAGCTTTCTAGTAGACTGGACAAATCCCTTGATGCATTTTCTTTTCTAATGTCTACAACCACGGACACAATGGGATATATAGACACAGAAACACTCGCCTTGTCAAATGACTTACTAGAAACAGTCCACTCCAAAACTAACAAACCACCTTTCCTACCTATTCTGAGAACAGGAGACAAAACAACAAACCCACAACCACACCCACAAAGACACCTCCTTCCCCCAGTAGGTCTCTGACTATCCAGAGTGTCCTCTGACTGGTGGGCCATGATATATTCCCCCATATTGGGGTGTCCTGTCTCTGATATGGTCTCCGTGGCCAACTCTGTGATGCTGTCAGAAGCCAGCGATGAGCCACTACCTGCTTTCTCAGGAAAGGCCCCTCTTCAGATCTTCCTGGCATTTGGCCAACCTCACATCAGTATGTACCAAGAAAGACTGACTCTGTCCTTGGTAAATCCAAACAAGTTTGACCACTGGGACTTGCACTGGGACTGGCTTTGGGTGCCTGGCTTCCTGGATCCCATGTTCAGAGAGTTTCATCACCAAGGAAGTAAGTTGAGTTCATTTCCTTCAGGAACTGAATGAGGTCACTACCCTGGCAACCACATTTTCCTAACAGTTCCTTCCGAGGGTCCCATCAGATGGAGGCTGCACCTACTTGCTCTGACATTTTCACAAGTTAGAATGGTATATCAACCGTAGGCACCCAGGATCAACTCTCCACACAGGCCTGGTTTGGTCCATCTTCACTACATTAAGAAAAGAGAGGCTGATTCAGACACATCCTTTCATCATGACCACGATGTTTTCCATGTAAGATGACTTTTGCTCTCTCAGGTCCCTCATAGCTGCCTACATCTTCTCCAGGGATTATTTCTGCATGGACTTTTGATGTTGTCAGCTGGTGGAAGATCCCCTACCTTCCTGTATTGTAAGACCAACTCTGTTCCTGCTCTTCTGTAAATGAGATTGAGGGAACAGTGTATGGTTAGGGTTAATAGCATGTTCGATTTGGGTTAGGAATAATTATGCTGGATGAATAATGGTATTGGGAACCTGTGATATTTATAAGAATATAGACGTGAAATATATGTATGAGAACAGAGATCTAGGAAAGATTTGAAGCCCAGATAGGAATTGAAACCACGATTGGTATACTTAGCTTGAATTATGTTCTGCACCGAGGTCTCAGATAAATTGATATACAATGGCATAGGACCGTGTACCTCGGATGTTTGAATGTAGAAGAGAACATGCAGTCAAAAAGGGATAGTCTGTAGGATTAGGAAGATAGTCAGTAGGTTTAGGAAGAATAGTGAGTATAGGAGTTGGACCAAAAGTTCTTTAGCAATAGGGTTTCAGATAGAGAGTGAATGTAAATGTCAGCACATTTGAAGTTACAGTCACAATGATGAACTGGGGACAATATGTAGAAAAGCAGATATCAATAGGGACATTAAGAAATCAGGCATAGTATAAAGTGAGTGATAGGATTAGATATTTTCAAAAGGCTTGAGGTTGAATATATAATCTTAGGAAAAAAACAAATATGTAGTAACAAAGAGGATTGACATTTGAGAGCATTACTCAACCTGGACAGATGTTTTTAATAATCCATGCTCACTTTCCATTTAGGCTTTGGTACAATCATAAGTGTGACCTTTGCATTTTGTGTCCAGAATACTACTGTGATAAATGTATATGTAGATCAGGTGACATGAGTCTTTCTTCCACCATTATGGGGAGCAATATCCTGAAAACTTATAAATTAGTACTGGGGATACGAAAAGGTGTACCCTGTGTTGATGATTATTCAGATGATGCATGAATAGACCATATTGTGAATAAAGTATATAACTGGTTCCAACTTTAAATAATGGATTGAATTTGCATCTGAAAAAAATATATGAAATCTTATATTGATATACATAAATTCATTCCAACCTGTTATATATCTAATGGTAATATTAGGGTTACAGTTTATCATGAAGAGTGAGTTTTGCTTGAACAATGATAATGGAATCGAAAATAATGTGTTTAGAATGAAGTCAAGTGAAAAGAACAGTAGAGAAATATGGAGGAATACATGTGTTCTGAAATAGTAAGTAATTGAAAGTGAACCAAATGCCTATAAATTTGTGAAGTTGTGAATGAAAAAAATGTATCCTATGTTGTACATAAACTGAAGAAATTTTAATGTACCAGTGTTTAATAAAAATGAACTTCAAAATACACATCATGTCCCATAGAAATCTATTTGCATTGATGTTAAACTGGGTCAGTTACAGTAGAAATATTAGGATTTGTAAGCACCATTCACTGAACTTAGTTTTCAGTAGTAGGAAACCAATATGTATTTCAGGTGGTTGAGTATTTCTTAGAATAATCTTGTGTAAAGTTGATTATACACCCAAATACATGAATACGAATGAATTTAGGGAGTGTATAATAAGATACATATATTTCATATTTTGGAAATTCTGGAGAATATATATATATATATATATATATATATATATATATATATATATATATACACACACAAATACACACACAAACACACACACACAAATTAATATGTAGAAATATATATGCCAATTGAAATTCATCATAAAATATAATTCATCCACATATCCAAAAATATTCATTTTACTTAACATGGATTTATGTATAATGTTTTTTACTAGGAAGCTCACCCATAGGTTGAATTTTCAGTTCAATCAGTATTTAGGGGGAGTCATCTCTTTTCACAATTTTTATATTCCAATGTCAGTGAGCTCACAAGAATGTACGTGGGATACCAGGTAGGATAGTATATGTGCATAAAAAATACATGTGCTGAATAGGATACAGAGAAAGGGAGACAGGAATTTACATATGTGATAACTTTAAAAACTCATGAAGAAATATTATAATAAAAAGTTGACTAGATTTAAAACACATACTCTTGATAAAGCAGAAGGCAAATACAAGTATACACCATGCTTCCTATGAAAGGACTGTATTTCTATTCAGTTAGGTTTCTTTTTCTCCATCATATTAGGATTAGTAGTCAGATTCTAGTAGGGTATGGGTTGGTGTCAGGGATTCAGTATTTCAAATGGAAAATAGAAAAATTAATCTAATGTGTATGCAAACATGTACTACAGGAACAATTTCCCACTCTCTTCCAGAACAATGGCTTGACATAACCATCACTCCAAGTAAGACACAATTAGAGGAGAGGAGTTAGAAAATCTGTGAATACATATGAGAAATGTAAAATGCTCAGAAGTTCACAACACTGGAAGTAGAAGAAGAGTTTCCAAAAGTAAGGGAGAGGGTAAACACTTCACAAACATGGAGCTCTGCTGGCCTAAAGACTTCTTGAGAAACTTCCTCTGTGGTTGGGCACATGAAATATTTGTAATTGTCAGGAAATTTAGTTTCGTTTGTAGTGACACCATGAAATCTGGGTCTGCATCTATGTGAGCTGGAGGACATGGTTCCTTATTTTCTAATGAAAATGAGGCAGCAGTTCTGAATTCTCTCTTTGTAGGTAAACTGTGGCCACTGGGAGCTAAGTGTCTTCCCGTGTGGTCTGTGAAGCCATTTGGTCATGCTCCAATTTTCAGGGTGTTTCTTACTCCTGAACTGGGAGTTTCGTATTAGATTCATGAAATACAAGGAGTTTAACTGCGACACAATGATAGAGGGAGTTCTGTCACGTGTGGTTTGTCATGGTCGACAAGAGAATGTACGAACCAGGCTTTAATCCCACATAGCTTTCCCACTTGACTATAGCAACCTGATTCTGAACATTGCCCTGAAACCTCTCCATATAAAAAGATGCCTTTACATATAAGGGTCGGCTGCCTGCACCATGTCAGTCGCAAGTCTTTTGGAAGCCAATGGAAGATCCAGGTGATCCTACCAAAAATATTTATTTACACACCTACAGTCCACTGCTCTATGCCCACTACTCAGCAGGCTCCAACTTACTGGCATCTCTGTTCTACAACATTTTCACGAAACCCAGTCAATCAAGGCACAGTTTGGAACCATCATGATCAGCAACAGGACATTCAAAGTTTATCCAGTGCCACCTGGTCATGGAAATTTCAAAAATTTCATGGTATTTATCTAGCCATTTTTCAAGGATGAAGTTGGAGGCACTGTGGGTTTCAATTAATTCAGGAACCATTAAATGGTGAGGAAGCTCATTTCAATGAAAGCTCTGGAGATCACTCACGGGGAAGGCTTCCCAAAGAGTGGCCAAAAGGTCACATGAATCCAGGCCCATTGAGGTATACAAAGTGAGATCCATGTGTGTTTGTATTCTCAACTAAGGGTCCCAAGTCTTTAAGAATTAAATCATGTGATATCCTGGCTCAGAATCCCCGAGCACTGTGGAAAGCCATCCTGGGCCTAGATCTCAGATTACAAGGGTGATTCTCATGCGTGACCTCCTAAAATCCCAACACTATTTTTTGCAATACTTCTCTGAGGTCAGTTCCAGAACTCAGTCTCTAAGGGTAATCACACCAGAGTTCAAGCTCCGGTGGACACAGTCATCTCTTCCAACTACCACACAATTGACCACAATTAAAACCAAAACACTCCCATATGGACCTCATCTCCTTCCATATAGACACTCATCATAACCTCTGGCTGGAGGTTTCCATGAGGGGCGCAGACCAAGACAGTATCCACAATAATCTAACTTGCCCCTCATTTGCCTAAAGTCAGGGTGGCCTGGACACGCTTCCTGTTAACCAGGAGTGATCAAATAGGCCTGGTGTTAATACTGTTCTGCTTGTACAATTTGAGGCCTACTGACTGTCAGATATTGATTCTTTATGTGAATTGGAGTCATGAGAAAACCCAAGCACCTATGGGCTCGCCTCTGCAGGTTTTGAAGAACTCGTTTGACCCAAAGGATTCCTATTCTCACTTGATGGAGGTCAGGAACCTTACAAAGGAAGGCTAGAGACTTCATGCCAATGACTGCTCTTTTGGCCATTTTGGTTTTGAATGCACGCATGGGAAATTTCTTTAGATCCCTCAGGTGCTGAGAATCTAAGCCACTGCCTCATACAGAGCCAAGGGGCTGATTCAGACACATCCCTTTTCAAAGCAGTTAAGGAAAGAGCCACATGTATGCCCAATAATTTCCATTTGAAAACTGTTTTCTTCAGGCTTCACAAAAGGGTGGCCTGAGTCAAAGACCTTCCTGAAATTCAGGAAAACAGAACAATAGGTAAGCAAATGGTCCAAAGCAGGGTTGCTCCACTGAGAATTTCCTGGTCACACTGATACTTGAGTTTTCTGAGATGCTTGCCATTTCTTTCAGCTATCCAGTACATGGCCAGTCACAGAGCTTGAAGGTGGTACATATCGTGAACAAAAAACCATGGTCCTATTCTGTAGAGTGGCCAGAATTCAGAAAGAAAACAGGAACTTAGGAATATAGCAGGTATTGCGCATCAATAGGGCAAGCTACAGTCCATTCATAAATGGGGCAATTTGAATGCTGAGAAGCTTTCTACTAGACAGGACACATCCATTGATGCATTCTCTTTTCTAATGCATACAACCACGGACACAGTGAAATACTGAGACATAGAAACACTCGCCATGTCAAAAGACTTACTAGAAACACTAAACTTCAATCCAAACAAACCGACTTTAATACCTATTCTAGGAAAATGAGACAAAACCACAAACCCACAACAACACCCACAAAGGCACCTCCTTCCCCCAAGTAGGTCTGTGACTATCCAGAGTGTCCTCTGACTTGTGGGCCAAAATATGTTCCCCCAAATTGGCCTGTCCTGTCTCAGATCTGGTCTCCTTGGCCAACTCTGTGAAGTTCTCAGTAGCCAGCGGTGAGCCACTACCTGCTTTCTCAGGAAAAGCCCCGCTTCAGAGATTTCCTCTCATTTGGCCTTCCTCACATCTGTAGGTACCAACAAAGACTGACTCTGTCCTTGCTGAATCCAAACAAGTGAGACCACTGGGACTGGAACAGGGACTGGCTCTGGGTGCCTGACTTCCTGGATCCCAAATTCAGAGAGTTCCATCACCAAGGAAGTTAAGTGAGGTCCCTTCCTTCAGAAATTGAATGAGGTCACTGTCTTGGCAACCACTTTGTCCTAACTGTTGCTTTCAAGGGTCCCATGATACGGAGGCTGCCCCTACTTTCTGTGACACTTTCACAAGTTAGAATGGTATATCAACAATAGGCACCCAGGAATAGATCTCCACACAGGCCTAGTTTGGTCCAACTTCTCTACGTTAAGAAGAGAAGCTGATTCATACACAACCTTTTATCCTGACCAGGTTGTTTGCCATGGAAGATGACTTTTGGTCTCTCAGGTCCTTCATAGCTGCCTACCTCTTCTCCAGGGATCATTTCTGCATGTACCTTTGAGGTTCTCAGGAGGTGGAAGATTCCCTACATTTCAGTATTGTAAGATCAACTCTTTCCCTGCTCTTCTGTAAAGTTAGATTGAGGGAACAGTGTATGGTTATGGTTAATAACATGTTCGGTTTGGGTTAGAAATCATTCTGCTGGATGAATAATGGTATTGGGAACTTGCTATGTGTATAAGAATATATAGGTGAAATATATGTATGAAAACAGAAATCTAAGTATGATTTGAAGTCCAGAAGGGCATTGGGCTCTTGATTGGGATATGCAGCTTTGAATTACGTTCTGCAGAGGTGTCTCAATTAAATCGATATACAATGCCATAGGACCTTGTACCTTGGATGAATTAATGTAGAAGGAACATCTAGTCGAAAAGGGATAGTCCGTAGTGAAAGGTTAATAAAATAGGTACTTGTCACTTCCTGTTTTTCTGTATGCTTAACAAAACACTGTTGAAATCTTGAGAAATGTTTGCTAATCTTGTTTCCAGAATGTTCTGTTCCCAACTGCCAAACTGCAGAATGTACTCCCTCACTCAGTGTCATGCAAACCGCCCACATGCCCTCACCCATTAGTAAACTTCCCTCTCTTCCCTCTCCAAGGAAAGTATATAAGCTGTGCTTAAGGTGTTCTCAGGGCTCTCTGCTCTATTTAAGTGAGTTCTGAGCCACACCATGCTGAACCCCAAATAAACCCATTGCTGTTGCATGAGACAGACTCTTGGTGGTCTCTTCCTTCGACACTCGCCCGACCTTTACATATTGAGGTTCCACAGAGTTCTGGCAGTGGCAGACGAGAGACCCCAATGGGCTCCTCTCGGAGCAAGTAAGGCACCTCTTTCTGGTTTCAGGTTTCATGTTAGGGCTTGGCAAAATCTCTGGCGATGAAGAGCCTGAGCTCCCTCCGAAGGTGGCTGAGAGACGTGTCACGGAGACACAGGGCACCTCCCTGGGGGACGCCGCAGAAAACTCGGGAAATTAAGGAACAATAGTCTCCTCAACTCAGTGATATTTTGTTTCAGATTCGGTATTGTCATCCCATCGGGTTTTGCCGGCTACTCATTCCTGGTTTCAGTGTTTGACGTCCATTGCCTGTGTTTATGGTCTTGTCTTATCTGTGACATGTGTCCTTGCTTTTGCTGTTTGTGTACCTTTCATTATGGGACAGAGCAGTTCAATGCCTCTGTCCCTGACCCTTGATCACTGGAACAAAGTCCGCTTAAGAGCTCAGAATCTTTCTTGTTTTAGTAAAATGCTGGACCTGGCAGAATCTCTGTGCCTCAGAATGGCCCACCTTTGAATTCGGATGGCCCCTAGAAGGATCTTTCTACTTCGCACTAATTTAAAAATTCAGAGATATTATCTCAGCCGGGGACACATAGCCATCTGGATCAACAGCCATATATCTTAACTTGGCAGAACATCTGCAAATCTCCTCCTCCATGGGTGAAGCCTTTCCTTGCCCCTGCCTCTGCTCCTACTCCTTCCCCCATGATCTCTCAAACCCTCTCAACCTCCTCCTCCTCCACCCCCTGTTCTCCCCGAGTCACAGATTTGACTCTACTGGACTCTTCTTCCCTTACTAATCCCCTGCCCTTGTCCCCTAACCCACAACACCCTCAAATGGATTTCCCTGCTGCTGACTCAGCCTCTTTACCATTGGAGGAAGCTAAGCCGGTAATAGGGTCTGATAATGGACCGGTGTTCATGGCCCAGGTAAGTCAGGGGTTAGCCAGGAACCAGGGAATTAATTGGAAGTTATATTGTGCTTATAGATACCCGAGTTCAGGACAGGCAGATAGAATAAATTGAACCATTAAAGAGACCTTAAGAAAATTAAACTTAGAGAACAGCATAAAAGATTGGACTATGCTCCTGCCTTATGCAATGTTTCATGCAAGAAATACTCCCTCTGTTTCTTTGAGTAACCTTAGCCCCTGTGAAATTCTCTATTGTTGCCCTCCTGCAGTAAGGGACCTAAGCCCGACTCAAAGACCTAACCATTCCATCCACACCCCCTTGCTTGACAGACTTAAAGCTCTAAAAAGAACTCAGTGATACCTGTGTAAACAGCTGGCCACTGCCTACCAAACTGGGGACAAAGGGACTCCACATCGATATCAAGTAAGAGACTTCATCTACGTAAGACGACATCAGGTATCATGCTTGAAACCCCGCTGGAAAGGACCATAGCCGGTGCTACTTATAACACCTCCAGTGGTAAAGGTAGATGGAATCAATTTCTGGATCCATGCCTCTCATCTCAAGCCTGCGCCCTGTCCAGACTCTGGCTGGAAACTGGAAAAGACTGGTAAAACCTTCAAATTGCGTATTCGCCATGTGGATAAGTCTGTGGACTCTCTCCTTGGCCACAAGTAGTCCTAAGCCACATCAGCCCATTCAGCAGTGATGGCTGATCACAATTCCTACTGGAAAAGAAGTATAATCTATCTCGCATACAGCCCCCTGAGGGACCTGGTGGCCATCATTCCTCCCAGACATTTGTCAGCTGGCTATAGGTCTTACCTATTGGGATATCCCTGATGAAGAGGATACCACTAAAATTCCATTAAATTACTTCTGTAGCATAGATAATGGAAACAAACATTATGGATGAAGGGACATGCAAGCCAGATGCAGGTTGGCTAGCCTAGATTACTATGTTTGCCGGGCAGACTCTCAAAGCCACAGTCACGGCTGTGTGGGGGGAAAGCCGACTTCTTCTGTAAGTCATGGGGATTTGAGCAAACAGGGGCTGCCTGATGGAACCCAAACTCCTCATCAAATTCAGTACACATCATTGGCCATATTACCAATTAGATAAGAAGAACCGATGGCCCCCAGAGGGGTCTCTAGATCCTCAAATTCTGCGTGACCTTTTCCCTCCTTCACTCACATCCTGAACTATGCTTCTCCAATAGATCCTCACCCTCAGCCTTCTGCTCCAGACATTCTGCTGTCACTCCCACCTCAGCAACCTGATTTCTCCCCTCCAATTACTAGATCAAGAACCCAAACCTCTGCCGGTTCTCAGACCATTGCCTCCTTGCTGAGGCAGCAGTTACTGAAGTACCCCTCCACCCACTCACTCCTCTCTTGTCCTGTCAGTGCCCGCACCGGGTCCCGCCAGGTCTTCTTACCAGCTAAACCAAAGCTCAAACCAGCTGAGGAGAGCCCTCAGTCCCCTATCTAAGATGTAATAAAAATGGCCTTTAAAGTTGGTTTGTCATCACTGAAAACAGTTTACTAATAATTAAACGTCCCTCATATGCGTTTTGAGATACTCACTCCCATCATCCTCTCTGCTCTACCTGTTCTACTGCTCAAGTTTTTGTTGCTAGGAAAATCTCAAACCCGTTTCCCATTATTCTTTTACAACTCTCCTTCCTCATTCTCAGATCCACGGAGCTGATCACAGCCCACCTTCCCCGTCTTCCCCCTCTGCACTAGGCCCACAGAAAAGTCTTAACTGACCTTCTCCAGAAGTCTTCACCATGGCTGACTTTAGGACTTTCAGCAAAAGAGTCCCTATAAAAGAGTTCAATGTAGATAAACTTCCTCTTTTCGTGTTGCCCTGTTCTACTTGGCCAGTGGCTAAAAAAATCAGCACTTCTCAGGTAGACACCCTTTTTCTAGTTTTTCACAAAATATGTGAACAAGGCCTCTGTCCTTGAGCTGGGGATTCACAGAGATGGCTACATTTCTAAGATAAAGAAGTTACCAACTGTTCTCCATGGTAACAGCTGGCAGGGGTAAAATAAGAAAGGGAAGAAAAAGCTCTCCCCCTCCCAGGTGTCCTTTAAAAGTTAACTTGCCCAGAACAGGGGAAAAACAGGAACAAATACTGCGTTTTTGAACTTCTGCAGACTGTGAGCTTCTGAGCACCTTCCCTTACATGTTGGGTACAAAATTCTGAAACTACCTAAACTTGAGTTTCAGGGGATTAATTGATTACAACAGAAGCAATGCCCTCTGAATCCGGTTGCAACCAAATAGGACTGTTTCCCTGTCTTTAGTGCTATCTTAGGTGCCTTGCCTTGTCCTCCTTACAACAGAATAATTCTATATACTTAAACCTTGTTTATGTTTTCATGAAATGGTCAACAGATGTGATTAATCGTGTAATGGTGCAGATGTTTCCCAGAGTGCTCTATTATGAAGCAGGTTCATTTGAAGATCAAATAGGGGGACATACAACCAGGTTCCACTGGGAGCATATATCCCTCACTTTAGCCATCATATTAGGAATAGGATTTGCTGCACGGGTGGGCCCAGGAACCACTGCCCTTGTCCATGTGACACAATAAATTACCCAATTAGAAGCAGCAATAGACCAAAACTAAGATATTAGAAACCACCATCAGAGCTTTGCATGAAACTTTAACCTCTCTCTCTGAAGTTGTTTTACAGAACAGTTGAGGTTTGGACCTCCTCTTCATTAAAGAAGGGGGCCTTTGTGCTGCATTGAGGGAAGAATGTTGTTTTTATGCCGAACATACTGGAGTTGTAATAAAATCTATGAGTAAATTAAAAAGACACATTAAAGAGCATCAACAAGAGAGAGAGAGACCCAAAAAGGGTTGTTTGCGTCTTGGTTCACACAGTGCCCCTGGTTAACTACGTTTTTATCAACCCTGGCCGGTCCAATAATAATCCTCATATTATTGCTAACTATAAAACCCTGTTTTCTCAACCGTGTAATTTCTTTTCTCCAGGCTCAAATTGGACGAGTTAAACTTATGGTAATACCCCACTAGGAGACATAGAATGTGAAACCCCCCAATGATAATTTTTATGATTAAAAGTAGCCAGAAAAAGAAGTGAGGAATGAAAGGTTAATAAAATAAGTACTTGTCACTTCCTGTATTTCCCTATGCTTAACAAAAAACTGTTGAAATCTTGAGAAATGCTTGCAAAACTTGTTCCCAAAATGTGCTGTCCCCAACTGCCAAACTACAGAATGTACTCCCTCACCCAGTTGCATGCAAACTGCCCACTCGTCGTGACCCATCAATAAACTTCCCTCCCTGCCTTCTCCAGGGAAAGTATACAAACTCTACTTAAGCTATTCTCAGGGCTATCTGCTCTATTAAAGTGAGCTCTGAGCCCCAGCATGCTGGAAACCCAATAAACCTTTTGCTGTATCATGAGTACTCTGTTGGTCGTCTCCTTCTCCGAAGCTTCCCCGACATTTACTTGGATGATTGAATGTAGAAGAGAACATCCAGTGAAAAAGGTATAGTTGGTAGGATTAGGAAGATAGTCAGTAGGTTTAGGAAGAAGAGTGAGTATAGAATTTAGAACAAAAGTTCTTTAGCAATACGGTTTCAGTTAGAGAGTGAATGTAAATGTGAGCACAGTTGAAGAGTCAGTCACAATGATGAACTGGGGAAAATATGTAGGAAAGCAGATATCAATAGAGACATTATGAAATCAGGGAAATTACAAAGTGAGTGACAGGACTAGATATTTTGAAAAGGATTGAGTTTGAATATATAATCTTAGGAAAAAACAAATATGTAGACACCAATAGGATTGATATTTGAGAGCATTAGGCAAATTTCAGGTGCATGAATATTTCTGAGAATAATCTTGTGAATAGTTGATTATAAATCCAGATACATGAACATGAATGAATTTAGGGAGTGTATATGAGACACATATATTTCATTTTTTGAAATATCTGGAGAGTGTGTGTATATATATATATATATATATATATATATATATATACACACAAACACAAAACACACACAGACAAAAAAGTAGCAATATATATGTCAATCAAAATTCATCATATAATATATATTATCCACAGATCTAAAAATATTCATTTTACTGAACATGGATTTATGTATAATGTTGTTCAACTAGAAAGCTCACCCATATGTTGAATATTCAGTTTCAATCGGGTTTAGTAGGAGTGATCTTTTCTCTCAATTTGTATCTGCCAAGTCAGCCACCTCACAAGAATGTACGTGTGGTACCAGGTAGCCAACCTGATTCTGAACATTGCCCATAAACCTATCCATATAACAAGATGCCTTTACATATAAGGGTCTGCTTGCTGTACCCTGTCAGTCACAAGGCATTTGGAAGCCAATGGCAGATAAACATGGCCCCACCACACATGTTTTATCACACACCTTCACACCACTGCTCTAGGCCCACTAATGAGCAGGCTCCAACTTACTGGCATCACTGTTCTACACAATTTTCATGAAACAAAGTCAGTCAAGGCACTGTCTGGTACACTGATGGTCAGCAACAGGATATCCAAAAGTTCTCCAGTGCCACCTGGTCATGGGAATTTCAAAAATTTTATGGTATTTATCAAGCCATTTGTCGAGGATGAAGTTGGAGGCTCTTTGGGTTTCAATTTATTCAGGAACCATTAAATGTTGAGGAAGCTCATTTCAATGAAAGCTCTAGAGAACACTCACAGGCAAGACTTCCCAAAGTGTGGCTAAAAAGGTCACATGAAGCCAGGCCCATTGAGGTCTACAATGTGAGGTCCATGTGTGTTTTGACTCTCAACTGTGGCTGCAAAGTCTTTCAGAATAAAATCATGTGATATCCTGGCTGAGATTCCCAGTGCTCTGGGGAAAGCCACCCTGCACCTAGATCTCAGGTTCCAAGGGCGACTCTCATGCATGGCCTAGTAAAAACCAAACACAATTCATGAAAATACTTCTCTGAGGTCAGTTCCAGAATTCATTCTCTAAGAGGAATCACAACAGAGTTCAAGCCCAGGTGGACCCAGTCTTTTCTTCTAAGTGCCACACAAATTACCACAATTCCAAACAAAATGCTCCCACATAACCCTTTTCTTCTTCCATATAGACACTCATCATAACCTCTGGATGGAGGTTTCCATGAGGGGCGCAGGACAGGACAGTGTCCAAAATAACCTCCCTTGCCCCTCATTTGCCTAAAGTCAGTGTGGCCTGGAAATCCTGACTGTGAAACAGGAGTGATCAAATCGGCCTGCCGTTAATACAGCTTGGCTTCTCCAATTTGAGGCCTACTGACTGTAGGGTTTAGATTCTTCATGTAAATTGGGGTCATGAGAAAACCCAAGCACCTATGGGATAGCCTCTGCAGGGCTTTGAAGAACTCTTTTGAAACAAAGGATCCCTATTCTCACTTGATGGATGTCAGGAACCTTAGAGAGGAAGGTGAGAGTCTTCATAAACAATGACTGCTCTTTGGGCCATTTTGGTTTTTAATGCACCCATGGGATCTTTCTTTAGATCCATCAGGTGCTGAGAATCTAAGCTACAGCCTAACACAGGGCCAAGAGGCTGATTCAGACACATCCCTTTCCAAAGCAATTAAGCAAAGAGCCACAGGTGTTGCCCATTCATTTCCATTTGAAAACTGTTTTCTTCAGGCTTCACAAAGGGGTGGCCTGAGGCAAAGAACTTCCTGACATTCAGGGCAACAGAACAATAGGTAAGCAAAAGGCCCAAAGCAGGGTTTCTCCACTGAGATTTAATGGTCACACTAATATCTGATTTTTCAGAGATGCTCGCCATTCCTTTGAGCTATCCAGTACATGGTCATGGCACACAGCTTGGAAGTGGTACATACCTTAGACATAAAACCATGAGCCTATTCTGGAGAGGGGCAGATGTCCAGAAGAAAACTGAAACTTAGGAAGATTGCAGGTGTTACCCATCGAAAAGGCAATCTGAAATCCATTCATAAATTGGACAGGATGAATGCTGGGAAGCATTCTACTAGACAGGACACATCCATTGATGCATTTTCTTTTCTAATATCTGCAACCACGGACACAGTGTGATAGACAGACATAGAAACACTCGCCTTGTCAAATGACTTACTAGAAACAGTTCATTCCACACCAAAAAAAGCGCCTTGCCTACCTATTCTCTGAACATGAGACAAAACCAGAAACCCACCCCCACACCCACAAAGGCACCTCCTTCCCCCAAGAAGTTCTGTGACTATCCAGACTGTCCTCTGACTGGTGAGCCATACTATATTCCCACGGAATGGCCTGATCTGTCTCAGATCTGGTCTCCTTGGCCAACTCTGTGCAGGTGTCAGGACCCAGAGGTGAGAAACTACCTGCTTTCTCAGGAATGACCCCTCTTTAGAGCTTTCCTGGCATTTGGCCATCCTCACATTAGTAGGTACCAAGAAAGACTGACACTGTTCTTGGTAAATCCAAACAAGTGAGACCACTGGGACTGGGACTGGGACTGGCTCTAGGTGCCTGGCTTCATGAATCCCAAGTTCAGAGATTTCCATCACCAAGGAAGTGAGGTGAGGTCACTTCCTTTAGGAACTGAATGAGGTCACTGCCTTGGCAACCACTTTGTCCAGTGGCTTCCAAGTGTCACATGAGAAGGAGGCTGCCCCTACTTCCTGTGACACTTTCACAATTTAGAATGGTATACAACCATAGGCACCCAGAAACAGCTACCCACACAGGCCTGGTTTGGTCCATCTTCTCTAAATTAAGATGTGAGAGGCTGATTCAGACAGAACCCTTCATCCTGAACAGGTTGTTTGCCATTGAACATGACTTTTGTTCTCTCAGGTTCTTCATAGCTGCCTACATCTTCTTCAGTCAACATTTCTGCATGGAACTTTGAGGTTCTCAGCAGGTGGTAGATCCCCTACTTTCCTGTATTGTAAGACCAACTCTGTCCCTCCTCTCTGTAAATTTAGAATGAGGGAACAGTGTATGGTTAGGGTCAATAACATATTTGACTTGTGTTAGGAATCATTCTGCTGGATGAATAATGGTATTGGGAACCTGCAAAATTTATAAGAATATATATTTGAAATATAAGTATGAAAACATAAATCTAGTTACGATTTGAAGCCAGAAAGGGCATTGGGCCCTTCTTTGGGATATTTAGCTTTGAATTACATTCTGCATTTTAGTCTCAGATAAATCTATACACAATGGAATAAAACCTTGCACCTCAGATGCCTGAATGTCGAAGAGAACATCCAGTCAAAAATGGATAGTCGGTAGGATTTGGAAGATAGTAGTTTTAGGAAGAAGAGTGAGTCTTCGAGTTGGACCAATAGTTTTTTAGCAATAGGGTTTCGTTTAGAGAGTGAATGTAAATGTCAGCACATGTGAAGAGTCAGTCACAATGATGAACTGGGGAAAATATGTAGGAAAGCAGGTCTCAATAGAGACATTAGGAAATCAGACAAATTATAAAATGCGTGATAGGATTAGACATTTTCAACAGGGTTGAGGTTGAATATATAATCATAGGAAGAAACAAATATATAGTCCCCAACAATATTGACACTTGGGAGAATTAGGCATCCTGGACAAGGATGTTTTTAGTAATATATACTCACTTTCAATTTAGGGTTTGGTACAATCATAAGTGTGACCTTTGCATTTTTGTCCAGAATATTACTGTGATAAAATGTATATGTAGATCAGGTGACATGAGTATTTCTTCCACCATTATGGGAAGCAATATTTTTAAAACCCATAAATTAGTATTGGGTATACAAATAGGTGTACCCTGTGTCAATGAATATAGAGATGATGCATGAATAGATCGTACTGTGAATAAATAATATAACTGGATCCAACTTTAGAAATTGGAGTTAGAATAAATTGATATCTGAAAATATACAGGAAATCTTATATTGATATTGGTATACATACATTCATTACAACCAATTATAAGTCTAATGGTAATATTAGGGTTACGGTTTATCATGAAGAGGGTGTGTAAGTTTTCCTTCAAAAGTGATTATGGAAATCGAAAATAATGTGTTTGTTAAGAAGTCTCATGAAACGACCAGTCGAAAAACCTGGAGGACTACATGTGTTCGGAAGCAGGAAGTGATTGAAAGTGAAACAAATGTCTTTAATTTTGAAATTTTGGGTGAAAAATTTATCCATGGATGTGCATAAACTGAAGAAATAGTACTGTACCAGTTTTAAATAAAAATGAACGTCAAAATACACATCATGTCCCATAGGAATCTACTTGCATTGATGTTAAACTTGGTAAGTTACGGTAGAAATATTAGAATTTGTATGCACCTTTCACTGAAGTTTGTTTTCAGTACTAGGAAACAAATAAGTATTTCAGGTGGATGAATATTTCTGAGAATAATCTTGTGCAAAGTTGATTACAAATCCACATACATGAATATGAATGTATTTAGGGAGTGAATAATAAGACACATATTTCATATTGTGAAAAATCTGGAGAGTATATATATACAAAACACACACAGACATTATAAAGTGGCAATATATATGCCAATCGAAATTCATGGTGAAATATATATCATTCATAGATCCTGAAATATTAATTTTAATGAACATGGATTTATGAATAATGTTGTTCAACTAGGAAGGTCACCCATAGGTTGAATTTTAAGATCCAACAGCATTTAGCAGGAGTGATCTCTTCTCATAATTTGTATCTGCCAAGTCAGCCACCTCACAAGAATGTATATGTGATACCAGGTAGGATTCTATATGTGCATATAAAAATACATGTGCTGAATAGGCTACAGAGAAAGGGATACAGGAATTCACATATTCATTAACTTTAAAAACACATGGAGAACTATTTCAATTAAAAATTAACTAGATTTATAACACCTAACCTACATAATGCAAACGGCAAGTCCAACTATACACCATGCCTCTTCTGAACTGCTTGTATTTCTATTCTGTTTGAGTTATTTTTCTCCATCATATTAGGAATAGTAGTCAGAGTCTAGTAGGGTATAGTTTCGTGTCAGGGATTCAGTATTTTGAATGGAAAATTGGAAAATGAATCCAATGTGTATGCAAATATGTGCTACACAAAAATCTTCCCACTTTCATCCACAACAATGCCTTGACATTACCTTTGCCACAAGTAAGACACAATTAGAGGAGAAGAGTTAGAAAATACGTGAATACATATCTGGAATGGAATACGCTCAGGATTTCCCAACCTTGGAGGTGATAGAGCAGTTTCCATAAGTAAGGGACATGGTAAACACTCCACAAACATGGAGCTCTGCTGGCCTAAATACTTCTTGAGAAACTGCCTCTGAGGTTGGGCACTTGAAATATATGTTGTTGTCAGGAGCTTTAGCTTCCTTTATAGTGAGCCCATCAAAGCTGGGTCTGCATCTATGTGACCTGGAGGACATGATTTCTTATTATCCAATGAACCTGAGGCAGCAGTGCTGAATTCTCTCTTTGTAGGTAAACTGTGGCCACTGGGGGCTAAGTGTCACCCCGTGTGGACTGTGAAGCCATTTGGTCCTCTTCCACTTTCTGTTGTGGTTCTTGCTGCTACACTGGGACTTTGGTATTTGCTTCACGAAATACAACAATTTCAACTGGGACACAGTGCTGGAGAGAGTTCTGTCACTGTGGTGGGTCACGGTCTGCAGGAGAATGCACCAACCAGGCTTCTTTCCCACATAGCTTGCACCATTGACCATGTCAACCTGATTCTGAAAATTGCCCTGAAACCTCTCCATATATCAAAATGCCTTTACAAATAAGGGTCTGCTGGCTGCACCATGTCCTTCACAAGGCATTTGGTAGCCAATGGCCAAACCACATGGACCTACCACAGATGTTTTATCACACACCTGCACACCTGCCCACCGCTGCTCTAGGCCCACTACTCAGTAGGCTCCAACTTACTGGCATCTTTTTTCTACATTATTTTTATGAAACCCAGTCAATCAAGGCACCCTCTAGTATACTCATGATCAGCAACAGGACACCCAAAGATTCTCCAGTTACACCTGGTCATGGGATTTTCAAAAATTTCATGGTATTTATCTAGCCATTTTTCAAGGATGAAGTTGGAGGCACTGTGGGTTTCAAGAACCACTAAATGTTGAGGAAGCTCATTTCAATGAAACTCTGGAGAACTCTCATAGGCAAGGCTTCCCAAAGAGTGGCCAAAAGGTCAAATGTAGCCAGGCCCATTGAGGTATACGTTGTGAGTTCCATGTGTGTTTTGACTCTCAACTATGGCTACCAAGTCTTTAAGAATAAAATCATGGGATATCTTGGCTGATATTCCCAGTGCTCTGTGGAAAGCCACCCTGGGCCTTGATCTCAGTTTATAAGAGCGACTCTCATGCGTGGCCTCCTAAAATTTCAACACAATTCATGCAATACTTCTCTGAGGTCAGTTCCAGAACTCAGTCTCTAAGGGGATTCACACCAGACTTCAAGCCCAGGTGGACCCTGTCATCTCTTCCAACCGTCACACAAATGACCACAATTAATACCAAAACAATCCCACATTGCCCTCCTCTTCTTCCATAAAGGCACTCATCATAACATCTGGCTGGAGGTTTCCATGAGGGGCACAGCCCAAGACAGTGTCCAAAATAAGCTCCCTTGGCCCTCATTTGCCTAAAGTCAGGGTGGCTTGGACACCCTTCTTGTGCACCAGGAGTGATCTGTAAGCGTAAAAGAAATTGAAATTAAAGTGTAAAAGTTAAAGTGTAAAAGACCGGGTGTTGTAAAGTTTTTAAGCAGCAAGGCTTGAGTTAAAATGTAAAGGACCAGGTATTGTTAAGTTCCTATGCTACACGCAAAACCTGAAATTCCTGTAGCTTGTAGGACAATTCCCGGACTACCCAGTAAATATTCCCCCTGACCGCCTGGTTTTTTAATAACCTAGGACCCTGTGAGGCCTGGCACATAGGCATTGCAGGGCCTAAACCAATCATTTTGAATGTGTACCCCGCTTTAGAACTGACCTATCACTCCCGCCTTACATGTTCCCACCAATAAATGAACTAATCATGTTTAGGAATTGTTGTTTGATTTTCCCGTGGTGTATGATGATTTCTTAAAGGAGACTGTAATATATGTAAAGTCCCGCCCTGCCCAAAAAGTGTACTTAAGCACTGCTCAACCCCTGCTCGGGGCTCTGGGATGCTCTCCCATCTTGAGTGAGCACATAGCCCCAGCATGCTGGATTGGATCCTCAATAAACGGCTTTTACTGTTGCATGAGCCGCAGTTTCTTGATGGTCTCTTCCTCCAACATTCGCCGGAACCTTACATTTGGTGCATTGGCCGGGAATCACGCAGCGCAGGACAAGGAGACCTCAACGAACCTTTCTGGGGGTAAGTAAGGCGCCTCTTTCCTTCAAAAATGATTATGGAAATCGAAAATAATGTGTTTGGAAAGAATCTCATGAAAAGAACAGTCAAGAAACATGGAGGAATACATATGTTCTGAAGCAAGAAGTAATTGAAAGTGAACCAAATGCCTGCAGATTTGTGAACTTGTGGATGAAAAGTTATATCCTATGATATCCATCAACTGAAGAAATAGTAATGTACCACTGTTGAATAAAAATGAACTTCAAAATACACATCATGTCCCATAGGATTATACTTGCATTAATGTTAAACTGGGTCAGTTACCATGCAAATATTAGGATTTGTAAGCACAATTCACCGAAGTTTGTTTTCAGTACTGGAAAATAAATATGTATTTTATGTGGATGAATTTTTCTGAGAATAATCTTGTGCAAATTTGATTACAAATCCACATACATGAATATGAATGTATTTAGGGAGTGAATAATAAGACACATATATTTAATATTGTGAAAAATCTGGAGAGTATATATATATATATATATATATATATATATATATATATATATATATATATATATATTTATAAAGATAAAAACACAGACATTAAAATGTAGCAATATATATGCCAATCAAAATTCATCATGAAATATATATCATCCTCATATTCAAAAATATTCTTTTTACTGAGCATGGATTTATGTATAATGTTGTTCATCTAGGAAATTCACCAATTTGTTGAATTTTCAGTTTCATCAGTATTTAGGGGGAGTGATCTCTTTTCACAATTTGTATCATCCAAAAACAGTGAGCTCACAAGAATGTATGTGTGATACCAGGTAGGATTCTAAATATGCATAATAAAATACATGAGATGAATAGGCTACAGAGAAAAGGAGACAGAAATTTACATATGTGTTAACTTTAAAAACTCATGGAGAAGTACTACAATGAAAAGTTGACTAGATTTATAACACATACACTTGATAAAGAAGAAGGCAAGTCCTAGTATACACCATGCCACCTATGAATGGCCTGCATTTCTATTCTGTTAGGTTTCTTTTTCTCCATCATAGTAGGATTAGTAGTCAGAGTCTAGTAGGGTATGGGTTAGTGTCAGGGATTCAGTATTTCAAATGGAAAATAGGGAAATGAATCTAATGTGTATGCGAATATTTGTTAGACAAAAATCTTCCTACTGTCATCCAAAAAAATGCCTTGATAGTTCCTTCACCACAAGTAATACACAATTAGTGGAGAAGAGTTTGAAAATCTGTGAATATATATCTGGAAAAGAAAATGCTCAGGAGTTCACAACCTTGGAGGTGGTAGAGGAATTTCCAAAAGTAAGGTAAAGGGTAAACACTTCACAAACATGGAGCTCTGGTGGCCTAATTAATTTCTGAGAAACTGCCTCTGAGTTTGGGCCCTTGAAATGTTTGTTGTTGTCAGGAGCTTTCGCTTCCTTTGTAGTGAGACCATCAAAGCTGCGTCAGCATCTATGTGACCTGGATGACATGGTTCCTTATTTGCAATAGAACATGAGGCAGCAGTTCTGAATTCTCTCTTTGTAGGTAAACTGAGGCCACTGGGGTCTAAGTGTCTAACCATGTGGTCTGTGAAGCCATTTGGTCATACTTCACTTTTCGTGGTGTTTCTTACTGCTGCACTGGGAGTTTGGTATTGGCTTCACAAAATACAAAAAGAAAAACTGGGACACAGTGCTATAGAGAGTACTCTCACGTGTAGTGGGTGAGGGTCTGCAGGAGAATGCACCAACCAGGCTTCTATCCCCAAAAGCTTGCACCCATGTCCATATCAACCTGATTCTGAATATTGCCCTGAAACCTCTCCATATAATAAGGTCCGTTAACTTGTATGGTTCTGCTGGCTGCACCATGTCAGTCACAAGGCATTTGGAAGCCAATGGCAGATCCACATGGCCCCACGACAGATGTTTTATCATACACCTGCCCACCACTGCTCTAGGCCAACTAGTCAGCAGGCCTCAACATTCTGGCATCTCTGTTCTCACCGTTTTCATGAAACCCAGTCAATCAATGCAATGTCTGGTACACTCGTGATCAGCAATAGACATCCAAAGGTTCTCCAGTGCCACCTGTTCATAAGAATTTAAAAAATTTCATGGTATTTATCTAGCCAATTTTCAAAGATAAATTTGGAGGCACTGTGGCATTCAATTCATTCGGGAACCATGAAATGGTGAGGAAGCTCATTTCAATTAAAGCTCGGGAGAACTCTCAGAGGCAAGGCTTCCCAAAGAGTGGCCAAAAGGTCACATTAAGCCAGGCCCATTGAGGTCTACAATTGAGGGCCATGTTTTTTTTGACTCTCAACTATATCTTCCAAGTCTTTCTGAATAAAGTCATGTGATATCCTGGCTGAGATTCCCAGTGCTCTTTGAAAGCTATCCTGGGCCTAGATCTCAGTCTCCAAGGGCAACTCTCATGCGTGGCCTCCTAAAATCCCAACACAATTCATGCCAATACTTCTCTGAGATCTGTTCCAGAACTCAGTCTCTAAGGGGAATCACTCCAGAGTTCAAGCACAGGTGGACCCAGTCATCTCTTCCAACCACCACACAAATGACCACAATTAAACCAAAACACTCCCACATGGCCCTCATCTTCTTCAATTTAGAGACTCATCATAACCTCTGGCTGGAGGTTTCCATGAAGGGCGCAGCTTAAGACAGTGTCCAATATAAGCTCACATGCCTCTCATTTGCCTAAAGTCAGGGTGGCATGGAAACTCTTCCTGTGAAGCAGGAGTGATCAAATAGGCCTGCCAATAATACTGCTCTACTTCTCCAATTTGAGGCCTATTCTCTGTGGGGTATAGATTCTTTATGTGAATTGGGGTCATGAGAAAACTCAAGCAACTATGGGCTACCCTCTGCAGGGCTTTGAAGAATCCATTTGAGTGAGTCGAGGAGTTGGACCAAATGTTCTTTAGATATAGAGTTTTGATTAGAGAGTGAGTGTAAATGTCAGCATATGTGAACAGTCAGTCACAGTGATAAACTGGGGAAAATGTGTAGGAAAGCAGATATCAATAGAGACATTAGGAAATAAGGCAAAGTACAAAGTGGGTGATAGGATAAGACATTTTTAACAGGGTTCAGTTTCAATATATAATCTTAGGAAGAAACAAATATGTAGTCACCAATAGGAATGATATTTGAGATCATTAGTTAATCAGGGCATGGATGTTGTTAGTAATACATGCTCACTTTCAATATAGGCTTTGATACAATCATAAGTGTGAGCCTTGCATTTTGTTTTAGGAATATTACCGTGATGAAATGTATATGTATATCAGGTGACTACAGTATTTCTTCCACCATTTCTGAAAGCAATATTTTAAAGACTTAAAAATTAGTATTGGGGATACAAACAGGTATACCATTGGTCTACGAATATAGAGATGATGCCTTAATAGACCATACTGTGAATAAATAATATAACTGGTTCAAACGTTAAATAATGGATTGAATTGATATCTGAAAATATATAGGAAATCTTATATTGATATACATACATTCATTCCAACCAGTTATACATCTAATGGTAATATTAGCGTTATGGTTTATCATGAAGAGTGTGTGAGTTTGGCTTCAAAAGTGATTATGGAAATCAATAATACTGTGTTTGGAAAGAATCTCATGAAAAGAACAGTCAAGAAACATGGAGGAATACATGTGTTCTGAAGTAGGAAGTGATTGAAAGTGAACCAAATGCCTATAAATTTGTGAAATTGTGGATGAAAGGATATATCCTATAATGTCCATAAACTGCAGAAATAGTAATGTACCAGTGTCTGAATAAAAATGAACTTCAAAATACACATCATGGTCCCATAGGTGTCTACTTACATTGATGTGAAACTGGTTCAGTCACTGTAGAAATATTACGAATTGTATACACCATTCACTTAATTTACTTTTCAGTACTAGGAAAAAATATGTATTTAAGGTGGATGAATATTTCTAAGAATAATTTTGTGAAAAGTTGATTATAAATCTACATACACACACATGAGTTTACTTAGGGAGTGTATAATAAGACACATATATTTCATATTTTGAAAATCTTAAGAGTAGATATCTATATCTATATAGATAGATAGATAAATAGATAGATACACACATACACAGACATTAAAATGTAGCAATATATATGCCATTCGAAATTCATCATGAAATATATATCATCCACGTATCCAAAAATATTCATTTTACTGAAAATTTATTTATACATAATATTGTTCATCTAGGAAATTCACCCATAGGTGGAAATTCCAGTTCCATCTGTATTTAGAGGGAGCGATCTCTTCTCACAATTTGTATCTTCCAAAATAAGCGATCTCACAAGAATGTACATGTGATACCAGGTAGAATTCTAAAAATGCATAAAAAAATACATTTGATGAATAGGCTACAGAGAAATGGAGACAGAAATTTACATATGTGTTAACTTTAAAAACTCATGGAGAAGTATTACAATGAAAAGTTGACTAGATTTATAACACATACCATTGATAAAGCAGAAGGCAAGTCCAAGTATACACCATGCCTCCTATGAAAGGCCTGTATATCTATTCTGTTAGGTTTCTTTTTCTCCATCATATTAGGTTTAGTAGTCAGAGTCTAGTAGGGTATGGGTTAGTGTCAGGGATTCAGTATTTCAAATGGAAAATAGGAAAATGAATCTAATATGTATGCAAATATGTGCTACACAAAAATCTTCCCACTCTCAGCCAGAACAATGCTTTGACATTACCTTCGCCCCAAATAAGACACAATTAGTGGAGAAGAGTTAGAAAATCTGTGAATACATATGTGGAAAGGAAAATGCTCAGAACTTCACAAACTTGTAGGAGGTAGAACAGTTTACAAAAAGGGAGAGGGTAAACACTTCACAAACATGGAGCTCTGCTGGCCTAATGACTTTTTGAGAAACTGCCTCTGAGGTTGGGCAGTTGAAATATGTTTTTGTCAGGAGCTTTTGCTTCCTTTGTAGTGAGACCATCAATGCTGGGTCTCCATCTATGTGACCTGGATGACATGGTTCCTTATTTTCTAGTGGACATGACGCAGCAGTGCTGAATTCTCTATTTGTAGGGAAACTTTGGCCACTGGGGTCTAAGTATCTAACCGTGTTGTCTGTAAAGCCATTTGTTCATGCTCCACTTTCGTGGTGTTTCTTACTGCTGCACTGTGAGTTTTGTATTGGCTTCACGAAATACAAGGAGCTCCACTGGGACACAGTGCTGGAGGATGTACTCTCATATGTGGTGGGTGAGGGTCTGCAGTAAAATGCACCAATGAGGCTTAAATCCCACATAGCTTTTCAACTCGACAATAGCCCCCTTATTCTGATCATTGGCAGGAATCCTCTCCATATAGCAAGATGCCTTTACATAGAAGGGTCTGCTGGATGTACCATGTCAGTGACAAGTCATTTCTAAGCCAATGCCAGATCCACGTGGACCCACAACTGATGTTTTTTCAAACACCTACACTCCACTGCTTTATGCCCACTAGTCTGCAGGCTCCAACTTACTGGCATCTATGTTCTACAGCATTTTCATGAAACACAGTCAATTAAGGCACTGTCTGGTACAATCATGATTAGCAACAGGACATCCAAATGTTCTCCAGTGCCACCTGGTCATGGTAATTTCAAAAAATTCATGGTATATATCTAGATATTTTTCAATAATGAAGTTGGAGGCACTGTGGGATTCAATTTATACAGGAACCAATAAATGGTTAGGAATCTCATTTCAATGAAAGCTCTGGTGAACTCTCACAGGCAAGGCTTCCCAAAGAGTGGGCAAAAGGTCTCATGAACCCAGGCCCATTGAGGTCTACAATGTGAGTTGCATGTGTGTTTTGACTCTCAACTATGGCTGGAATCTTTCAGAATAAAATCTTGTGATATCCTGGCTTAGATTCCCAGTGCTCTGTGTAAAGTCACCCTGGGCCAAGATCTCAGATTCCAATGGTGAATCTCATGTGTGGCCTCCTGAAATCCCAACACAATTCATGGCAATACTTCTCTGAGGTCAGTTACACAACTCAGTCTCTAAGGGGAATCACAACAGAGTTCAAGCCCAGGTGGACCCAGGCATCTCTTCCAATTGCTACACAAATGATGACAATTAAAACCAAAACACTCTCACACGGCCCTATTCATCTTTTATATAGACACTAATCATAACCTCTAGCTGGAGGTTTCCATGAGGGGCACAGCCCAAGACAGTGTCAAAAATAAACTCCCTTGCCCCTCATTTGCCTAAAGTCAGGGTGGCCTGGACAACGTTAGTGTGAAACAGAAGTGATCAAATAGGCCTGCCGTTAATACTACTCCACTTCACAAATTTGAGGCATACTGACTGTGGGGTATAGATTTTAGTGTGAATTGGAGTTATAAGAAAACCCAAGCACCTATTGTCTCCCCTCTGCAGCCCTTTGAAGAACTTATTTGACACAAATGATCCCTATTCTCACTTGATGGAGGTCAGGAATCTTACAGAGGAAGGCGAGAGGCATCATCCACAATCACTGATCTTTTTTCCATTTAGGTTTTGGATGCCCACATGGGATCTTTCTTTAGATTCATCAGGTGCTGAAAATCTAAACCACAGGCTCACACAGGGCCAAGAGGCTGATTCAGACACATCCATTTCCAAAGCTATGAAGCAAAGAGCCACAGGTGATGCCCATTCATTTCCATTTTAAAACTGTTTTCTTCAGGCTTCACAAAGGGGTGGCCTGAGGCAAAGACCTTTCTGACATTCAGAGCAACAGAACAATAGGTAATCAAAAGGCCCCAAGCAGGGTTTCTCCACGGAGACTTTCCTGGTTACTCTGATATATGAGTTTTCTGAGATGCTCGCCATTCCCTTCAGCTATCCAGTACATGGCCATGTCACAGAGCTTGGAGGTGGTACATATCTTGTACAAAAATACATGATACTGATCTTGAGAGTGGCCAGAATTCATGAAAAAATGGAAAATTAGGTAGATAGCCGGTGTTGCCCATGGATAAGGCAAGCCTCAGTCCATTCATTAATTGGAAAGGATGCATGCTGGGAAGCTTTCTACTAGACAGGACACAACCAATGAGCTATTTTTTTTCTAATATCTACAAAGAAAAATACAGTGGGATACACAGACATAGAAACAGTCTCCTTGTCAAATGACTTACTGGAAACAGTCCACTCCAAACCAAACAAACCTCCTTTTTTACCTATTCTCAGAACATGAGAAAAAAACCACAAACACAAACCAACACCCACAAATGCAACTTTTTCCCACAAGTAGGTGTGTCACTATCTGGAGTGTCCTCTGACTGGTAGGCCATATGATGTTCCCCAGAAATGGCCTTTCTGTCTCACATCTGGTCTCCTTGGTCAACTCTGTGAAGTTGTCAGGAGGCAGTGGTGAGCCAATTCCTGTCCTCTCAGGAAAGACCCCTCTTCAGAGCTTTCTTGGTATTTGGCAACCCTTACATCAGTAGGTACCAAGAAAGACTGACTCTGTCCTTAGTGAATCCAAACAAGTGAGCCCACTGCAACTGGGACTGGGACTGGCTCTGGGTGCCTGGCTTCCTGGATCACAAAATTCAGAGAGTTCCATGACCAAGGAAATGAGGTGAGGTCACTACCTTCAGGAAATAAATGAGGTCCCTGTCTTGGCCACCACTTTGTCCTAACAGTTGCGTCCTAGTGTCTCCTGACATGGAGGCTGCCCTACTTCCTGTGATACATTCACATGTTAGAATGGTATAGAAACCATAGTCACCTGGGAACAGCTCTCCACACAGGCCTGCTTTGGTCCATCTTCCCTGCATTAAAAATAGAGAGGATGACTCAGACACATCCTTTAATCCTGACCATGTTGTTTGCCATGGAATATGACTTTTGTTCTCTCAGGTCTTTCATAGCTGCCAACATCTTCTCCAGGGATTATTTCTGCATGGATTTTGAGGTACTCAGCAGGTGGAAGATCTCCTAACTTCCTGTATTGTAATATCAACTTTATCCCTCCTCTTCTGTAAAGTGAGATTGAGGGAACATTGTATGGTTAGGGTCAATAGCATGTTCCATTTGGCTTAGGAATCATTCTGCTGGATGAATAATGGTATTGGGAACCAGCGATATTTAAAAGAATATAGAGGTAAAATATAAGTATGAAAACAGAAATCTAGGTAATATTTTAAGCCCAGAAGGATTTGGGCCCTTGATTGGGATCCTTAGCTTGAGTAATGTTTTGCACCGAGGTCTCAGTTAAATCGATATACAATGGCATAAGACCCTGTACCTCAGATGATTGAATGTAGAAGAGAACATCCAGTGAAAAAGGGATAGTGTGTAGGATTAGAAAGATAGTCCGTAGGTTTAGAAGGAAGAGTTAGTCTAGGATTTGGACCAAAAGTTCTTTAGCAATAGGTTTAGGTTAGAGAGTGAATATTAATGGCACCATATGTGAAAAGTCGGGCACAATGATGAACTGGGAAAAAATATGTAGGAAAGCAGACATCAATAGAGACATTAGGAAATCAGGCAAAGTATAACGTGAGTGATAGGATTAGACATTTTCAACAGGGTTGAGGTTGAATACATAATCTTAAAAAGAAACAAAAATGTAGTCACCAATTGGATTGACATTTGAGAGCATTAGGCAAACTGGGCATGGATGTTTTTAGTAATTCATGTTCACATTCCATTGAGGCTTTATTGCAATCATAACGGTGACCTTTGCATTTTGTGTCCAGAATATTACTGTGATAATATGTATATGTAGATCAAGTGACATGAGTATTTCTTCCACCTTTTCTGGGAGCAATATTTTGAAAACATATGAATTAGTACTGGGGATACTAATAGGTTTACCCTGTGTTGATGAATATAGAGATGATGCATTAATAGACCATACTGTGAAAAAATTATATGACTGGTTCCAAATTTAAATAATGGATTGTTTTAATATCTGAAAATATAGAGGAAATCATATATTGATATACGTACATTAATTCCAACCAGTTATATATCTAATGGTATTATTAGGGTTACCGTTTATCATGAATAGTGTGTGAGTTTTGCTTCAAAAATGATTATTCAATCGAAAATAACGTGTTTAGAAAGAAGTCCAATGAAAAGACCCGTCAAGAAACATGAAGGAATATATGTGTTCCGAAGGAGGAAGTGATTGAAAGTGAACCAAATATTTATAAATTTGTGAACTTGTGAATGAAAGGATATATTTTATGATGTCCATAAACTGAATAAATAATAACGTACCAAGTTTGAATAAAAATGAACTTTAACAAACACATCATATCAAATAGGAATGTATTTGCATTGATGTTAAACTTGGTCAGTTACTCTAGAAATATTAGGATTTGTAAGAACCCTTCCCTGAAGTTAGTTTTCAGTACTAGGAAACAAATATGTATGTCAGTGGATGTATATTTCTGAGAATAAACTTGTTAAAAGTTAATTATAAATCCACATATATGAATATGAATGAATTCAGGTGGTGTATAAGAAGACATATATTTCATATTATGGAAAATCTGGAGACTATATATATATATATATATATATATATATATATATATATATATATATATAGACACACAAACACACACACATTATAATGTCACAATATATATGTCAATCGAAATTTATCATGAAAAATAACTCATCCGCATATCCCAAAATATTCATTTTACTGAACATGGATGTATGTAGAATGTTGTTCATCTAGGAAGCTCACCCATGGGTTGAATTTTCTGTACCAACAGCATTTAGGAGGAGTGATCTCTTCTCACAAATAGTATCTGCCAAGTCAGCCACCTCACAAGAATGTACGTGTGAAACCAGGTAGGATTCTATTTGTGCATATAAAAATACATGTGCTTAATAGGCTACAGAGAAAGGGAGACAGGAATTCATATATTTCTTAACTTTAAAAACACATGGAATAGTGTGTAGTGTCCCTCTTTATCCCTTTTGATTAACTTTGGCTTAAAAAAAAGAATTTTATTGAGAATTTTTGTATATATGTTTGTCAGGAATATTGCTCTGAAGTTTTCTTTCCTTGATGTGTCTTTGTCTGATTTTGGTATGTGAGTGATACTATCCTCATGAAATGAGTTTGGAGGAGTTCCATGCTTTTCTATTTTATGGAATAATTTGAGGAGTATTGTGATGAATGCTTCTTCGAAGGTCTTGTAGAACTTGACTGAGAATCTGTCTGTTCCTGGGCGTTGATTGATTGGTAGGCTGTTGACAGCAACTTCTATTTCATTGCTTGAAATTGATTTGTTTAAATTGTTCATGTCCTACTAATTCAGTTTGGGTATATCTCTAAAATTTTATTGATGTCATCATGGTATTTTAATTTATTAGAGTATAAATTTTCAAATTAGTTTTTAATTATTCTCTGTATTTTAGTTGTGTACTCTGTAAAAGTTCTTTTACGATCCTTAATTTTAGTAATTTGAGGTTTTTTTTCTTCATTAGCTTGGTTAAGGATGTGTCAATTTTATTTAGTTTTCGAAGATTAAATTTTGTTTTGTGTCAAAAAAAATAACATATGGAAAAGTATTTCAGCAAATTGAATAGATTTATAACTCCTACCTTATATCATGCAAAAGGCAAGTCCAACTATACACCATGTCCCTTCTGAAATGCTTGTATTTCTATTCTGTTTGGGATATTTTTCTCCATTATATTAGTATTAGTAGTCAGAGTCTAGTAGGGTATATGAATGTTTCTGAGAATAATCTTGAGAAAAGATGATTATAAATACACATTCATGAATATGAAAAATTTAGGAAGTGCAAAATAAGACAAAAATATTCCAAATTTTCAAAAATTTGGAGAGTATATCTATATCTATCTATATCTATATCTATATCTATATCTATATCTATATCTATATCTATACACACACACACACACACACACACAACACTCACAGACATTAAAAAGTACCAATATAAATGCCAATAGAAATTCATCAGTAAATATATATCATCCACAGATGCAAAAATATTTATTTTACTGAACATGAGTTTATGTATAATGTTGTTCTACTAGGACGCTCTCCTATAGGTTGAATTTTCATTTAAAACAGTTTTAGGAGGAGTGAACTCTTCTCACAATTTGTATCTGCCAAGACAGCCACCTCACAAAAATGTACGTGTGATACCTGGTAGGATTCTATATGTGCATATAAATATACATATGTGAATAGGCTACAGAAAAGGGAAACAAGAATTCACATATTTGTTAAATTTAAAAACACATGGAGAATATTTCCATTAAAATTTGACTAGATTTATAACACCTACCTTATATAATGCAAATGTCAAGTCCAACTATACAACATGTCTCCTCTGAAGTGCTTGTATTTCTATTGTGTTGGGTTAATTTTTCCCATTATAATAGGATGAATAGTCTGAGTCTACTAGGTATGGGTTAGTTTCAGGGATTCAGTATTTCGAATGGAAAATTGGAAAATGAATCCAATGTGTATGTAAATATATGCTGCACAAATATCCTCCCGCTCTCATCCAGAACAATGACTTGATATTACCTTCACCCCAAGTAAGACGCAATTAGAGGAGAAGAGTTACAAAATCAGTGAATACATATCTGGAATGGAAAATGCTCAGGAGTTCACAACCTTTGAGGTGGTAGAGGAGTTTCCAAAATTAAGGGACAGGGTAAACACTCCACAAACATGGAGCTCTGCTGGCCTAAAAACTTTTTGAGAAACTGCCTCTGAGCTTCCGCAATTGAAATATATGTTGTTTTCAGATGATTTGGCTTCCTTTGTAGTGAGACCATCAAAGCTGGGTCTGCATCTATGTGACCTGGAGGACATGGTTTCTTATTTTCCAATGAACAAGATGAAGCAGTGCTGAATCCTCTCTTTGTAGATAATCTGAGGCCACTGGGGACTAAGTGTCTCCCCGTGTGGACTGTGAAGCCATTAGGTCCTCCACCACTTTTTGTGGTGTTTTTCCTGCTGCATTGTGAGTTTGGTATTTGTTTCACGAAATACTAGGAGCTAAACTGAGACACAGTGCTGGAGGGAGTTGTGTCACGAGTGGTGGGTCAGGGTCTGCAAGAGAATTCACAAACTAGGCTTCTATCTCTCACAGCTTGCCCCATTGCCCCCTTGTCCATATCAACCTGATTCTTCATTTTCCTCTGAAAACTCTCCATATAACAAGATGCCTTTACATATAAGGGTCTGCTGGCTGCACCATGTCAGTTACAAGCCATTTGGAATCCAATGGTAGATCCACATGGCCCTACCACGGATGTTGTATCAAACACCTCCCCACCACTGCTCTAGACCCACTACTCAACAGGCTCCAACTTACTGGCATCTCTGTTCTACATCATTTTCATGAAACTCAGTAAATCAAGGCACAGTCTGGTATACTCATGAACAGTAACAGGACATCCAATATTTCTCCAGTGCCACCTGGTCATAGGAATTTTAAAAATTTCATGGTATTTATCTATCCATTTCTCGAGCATGAAGTTGGAGGCACTGTGGATTTCAATTCATGCAGCAAACATTAAATGGTGAGGAAGCTCATTTCAATGAATTCTCTGGAGAACTCTCACAGGCAAGGCTTCCCAAAGAGTGGACAAAAGGTCACATTAGGCCAGGCCCATTGAGGTCTACAATGTGAGGTCCATGTGTGTTTTGACTCTCAACTATGGCTGCCATTTCTTTAACAATAAAATCATGTGATATCCTTGCTGAGATTCCCAGGCCTCTTTGGAAATCCACCCGGGGCCTAGGTCTCAGTTTCCAAGAGCGACTTTCATGCTTGGCCTATTAAAATCCCAACAAAATTCATGACAATGTTTCTCTGAGTTCAGTTCCAAAACCCAGTCTCTAAGGGGTATCACACCAGAGTTCAAGCCTACGTGTACCCAGTCATTTTTTCCAATGCCACACAAATGACCAAAATTAAAACCAAAACACTCCCACATGGCCCTCATCTTATTCCATATAGGGAATCATCTTAACCTCTGGCTGGAGGTTTCCATGAGGGGCGCAGCCCAAGAGAGTGTCCAAAATCAGCTCGTTTGCCCCTCATTTGCCTAAAGTCAGGGTAGCCTGGACACAGTTTCTGTGAACCAGGAGTGAACAAATAAGCCTGCCGTTAATACTTCTGTGTTCCTCCAATTTGACGCCTACTGATTTTAGATATCGATTCTTTAGGTGATTTAGAGTCATGCAAAAACACAAGCACCTCTGCAGGGCTTTGAAAAACTCATTTGACCCAAAGAATCCCTATTCTCATTTGATGGAGTGCAGGAACCTAACAGAGGAAGGCAAGAGACTTCATGCACAATGAATGATATTTTTTGCCATTTTGGTTTTGGAAGCTCACATGGGATCATTCTTAAGATCCATCAGGTGCTGAGACTCTAAGTCACAGCCACACACAGGTCCAAGAGGCTGATAAAGACACATCCCTTTCGAAAGCAATTAAGCAAGAGCCACAGGTGAGGCCCATTCATTTCCATTTGAAAACTGTTTTCTTCAGGCTTCACAAAGGGGTGGCCTGAGCAAAGACCTTCCTGACATTCAGTGCAACACAACAATAAGTAAGCAAAAGGCCCAAAGCAGGGTTTCTGCACTGAGACTGTCCTGGTCACACTGATATCTGAGTTTTCTGAGATGCTCGCCATTCTCTTCAGCTATCCAGTACATGGTCATGTCACAGAGCTTGGAGGTGGTACATATTTAGGACACAAATCCATGAGCCTATTCTGGAGAGTGGCCAGAATTCAGGAAGAAAACAACAACTTAGAAAGATAGCAGGTGTTGCACATCGATAAGACAAGCTGCAGTCCTTTCATATATTGGGCAGGATGAATTATGGGAAGATTTATACTAGACAGGACACATCCATTAATGCATTCTCTTTTCTAATGTGTACAACAACGGACACAGTGGGATACACAGAAACAGAAACACTCGCCGTGTCAAATGACTTACTAGAAACTGTCCAGTCCAATCCAAACAAACCGCCATTCCTATCTATTCTCAGAACATGAGACAAAACAACAAACATACACCCACTCCCACAAAGGCACCTCCTTCCCCCAAGTAGGTCTGTGACTATCCGGAGTGTCCTCTGACCAGTGGGCCATACAATGTTCCCCCGAAATGGCCTGTCTTCTCTCAGATTGTGTTTCCTTGACCAACTCTGTGAAGATGTCAGGAAAAAGTGGTTATCCACTACCTGTTTTCTCAGAAATGGTCCACCTTCAGAGCTCTCCTGACATTTGGCCATTCTCACATCATTAGGTACCAAGAAAATTGACTCTGTCCTTGGGAAATCCAAACAAGTGAGCCCACTGGGACAGGGACTGGGACTGCATCTGGGTGCCTGGCTTCTTGGATACCAAGTTCAGAGAGTTCCATCACCAAGGAAATGAGGTATGTCACATTCTTTGGAACTGAATGAGGTCACTGCCTTGGCAACCACTTTGTCCTAACAGTTGCTTCCAAGGGTAACATAAGATGGAGGTTGCCCCTACTTCCTGTGACACTTTCATAAGGTAGAATGTATATCAACCATTGGCACCCGGGAACATCTCTCCACTAAGGCCTGGTTTGGTCCCTCTTCTCTACAATAAGAAGAGAGATGCACATTCAGAAACATCCCTTCATTCTGACCAGGTTGTTTGCCATGGAAGATGACTTTTGCTCTCTCAGTTGCTTCATACCTGTGTACAACTTCTCCAGGTATCATTTTTGCATGGACATTTGAGGTTCTCATTAGGTGGAAGGTCCCCAACTTTCCTGTATTGTAAGAACCACTCTGTCCCTGCTCTTCTGTAAAATGATTGAGGGAACAGTGTATACTTGGGGTTAAAAACAGGTTTGATTTGGGTTACGAACGATTCTGTGCGATGAATAATGGTATTGGTAACCTGCAATATTTACAAGAATATAGAGGTGATATATAAGTATGAAAAGAGAAAACTAGGTATGATTTGAAGCCCAGAAGGGTTTTGCCCTTGATTGGGATACTTAGCTTTGAATTATGTTCTGCAAAGATGTCTCAGATAATTCGATATACAATGGCATAGGACTTTGTACATTGGATGATTTAATTTAGAAGATAACATCCAGTCAAAAAGGGATATTCAGTACGATTAGGAAGATAGTCGGTAGGTTTAGGAAGAAGAGTGAGTATAGGATTTGGACCAAAAGTTCTTTAGCAATACACTTTTGGTTATAGAGTGAATGTAAATGTCAGCTCATATGAAGAGTCAGTCACTATGTTGAACTGGGGAAAATATGTAGAAAAGCAGATATCAATAGAAACATTACGAAATCAGGCAAATTATAAAGTGAGTGATAGAATTGGACATTTTCAACAGGGTTGGGTTTGAATATATAAATTAGGAAAAAACAAAAATGTAGTCACCAATAGGATTGACAATTGACAGCATTAGGCAACCTGGACACGGATGTTTTTAGAAATCCATGTTCACCTTCCATTTAGGATTTGGTACAATCATAAGTGTGACCTTTCCATTTTTGTCCAGAATATTACTGTGATAATGAGGTGACATGAGTGTTTCTTTAACCATTTCTGGGAGCAATATATTGAAGATGTAAAATAAGAATCGGGGTACAAAGAGGTGTACCCTGTTTCTATGAACATAGAGAAAAAGCATGAATAGACCATACTGTGAATAAATAATATAACTTTTTTGAACTTGAAATAATGAATTGAACTGATATCTGAAAAATTAAAGGAAATCGTATATTGATATACAATCATTCATTCCAACCAGTGATATATCTAATGGAAATATTAGTGTTTTGGTTTATCATGAAGAGTGTGTGAGGTTTGCTTAAAAATGATTATGGAAATTCAAAATAATGTGTATGGAAAGAAGTCTCATGAAAAGACCAGTCAAGAAACCCTGAGAATACATGTGTTCAGAAGCAAGAAGTGATTAAAGTTGAAACAAATGCCTATTAATTTGTGAACTTGTGGATGAAATGTATATCCTATGATGTGCAAAAACTGAAGAAACAATAATGTACCAGTGTCGAATACAAATGAATGACAAATTACATATCATGTCCCATAGAAGTCTACTTGCATTGATGTTAGACTGGGTCAGTCCACTGTAGAATAATTAGGATTTGTATGCACCATTCACTGAAGTTAGTTTTCAGTACTAGGAAACAAATATGTATTTCAGGTGGATGAATATTTCTGATTATAATCTTGTGAAAAGTGGATTATAAATCCACATACATGAACATGAATGAATTTAGAGAGTGTATATTAGACATATATATTTCATATTTTGAAAAATTTGGAGAGTATATCTATATCTATATCTACACACACACACACACACACACACACAAACACACACAACACTCACAGACATTAAAAAGTGCCAATATACATGCGAATCGAAATTCATCAGTAAATATATATCATCCACAGATGCAAACATATTTATTTTACTGAACATGAGTTTATGTATAATGTTGTTGTACTAGGACGCTCTCCTATAGGTTGAATTTTCATTTCCAACAGCATTTAGGAGGAGTGAACTCTTCTCACAATTTGTATCTGCCAAGACAGCCACCTCACAAAAATGTACGTGTGATACCTGGTAGGATTCTATATATGCATATAAATATACTTGTGTGAATAGGCTACAGAAAAGGGAAACAAGCATTCACATATTTGTTAAGTTTAAAAACACATGGAGAATATTTCCATTAAAATTTGACTAGATTTATATCTCCTAACTAATATAATGCAAATGTCACGTCCAACTATACAACATGTCTCCTCTGAAGTGCTTGTATTTCTATTGTGTTGGGTTAATTTTCCCCATTATATTAGGATGAATAGTCTGAGTCTACTTGGTATGGGTTAGTGTCAGGAATTCAGCATTTCAAATGGAAAATTGGAAAATGAATCCAATGTGTATGTAAATATATGCTGCACAAATATCCTCCCGCTCTCATCCAGAAGAATGCCTTGACATTGCCTTCACCCCAAGTAAGACACAATTAGAGGAGAAGAGTTACAAAATCAGTGAATACATATCTGGAATGTAAAATGCTCAGGAGCTCACAACCTTGGAGGTGGTAGAGGAGTTTCCAAAACTAAGGGACAGGGTAAACACTCCACAAACATGGAGCTCTGCTGGCCTAAAAACTTTTTGATAAACTGCCTCTGAGCTTCCGCACTTGAATTATATATTGTTTTCAAGAGATTTGGCTTCCTATGTAGTGAGACCATCAAAGCTGGGTCTACATCTATGTGACCTGGAGGACATGGTTTCTTATTTTCCAATGAACAAGATGAAGCAGTGCTGAATCCTCTCTTTGTAGGTAAACTGAGGCCACTGAAGACAAATTGTGTCCCCGTGTGGACACCGCAGCCATTTGGTCCTCCTCCACATTTTGTGGTTATTTTTCTGCTGCACTGTGAGTTTGGTATTTGTTTCCCGAAATACTAGGAGCTAAACTGGGACACAGTGCTGGAGGGAGTTCTGTCACGTGTGGTGGGTCAGGGTCTACAAGAGAATGCACCAACTAGGCTTCTATCTCTCACTGCTTGCCCCATTGCCCCCATGTCCATATCAACCTGATTCTTCATTTTCCTCTGAAAACTCTCCATATAACAAGATGCCTTTACATATAAGGGTCTGCTGGCTGCACTATGTCAGTTACAAGCCCTTTGGAATCCAATGGTAGATCCACATGGCCCTACCACGGATGTTTTATCAAACACCTCCCAACCACTGCTCTAGACCCACTACTCAGCACGCTCCATCTTACTGGCATCTCTGTTCTACACCATTTTCATGAAACTCAGTAAGTCAAGGCACTGTCTGGTATACTCATAATCAGCAACAGGACATCCAATGTTTCTCCAGTGCCACCTGGTCATAGGAATTTCAAAAATTTCATGGTATTTATCTAGCCATTTTTCAAGCATGAAGTTGGAGGCAATGGGGGTTTCCATTCATTCAGAAAACATTAAATGGTGAGGAAGCTCATTTCAATGAATTCTCTGGAGAACTCTCACAGGCAAGGCTTCCCAAAGAGTGGAAAAAGGTCACATTAGGTCAGGCCCATTGAGGTCTACAATGTGAGGTCCATGTGTGTTTTGACTCTCAACTATGGCTGCCATTTCTTTAAGAATAAAATCATGTGATATCCTTGCTGAAATTCCCAGGCCTCTGTGGAAATCCACCCGGGGCCTAGGTCTCAGTTTCCAAGAGTGACTTTCATGCGTGGCCTCTTAAAATCCCAACAAAATTCATGGCAATGCTTCTCTGAGTTCAGTTCCAAAACCCAGTCTCTAAGGGGAATGACACCAGATTTCAAGCCCACGTACACCCAGTCATTTTTTCCAATGCCACACAAATGAACAAAATTAAAACCAAAACAAAAACCAAAACACTCCCACATGGCCCTCATCTTATTCCATATAGTCAATCATCTTAACCTCTGGCTGGAGGTTTCCATGAGGGGCGCAGCCCAAGACAGTGTCCAAAATCAGCTCGTTTGCCCCTCATTTGCCTAAAGTCAGGGTAGCCTGGAAACCGTTTCTGTGAATGAGGAGTGAACAAATAAGCCTGCCGTTAATACTTCTGTGTTTCTCCAATTTGAGGCCAACTGAATTTAGGTATCGATTCTTTAGGTGATTTCGAGTCATGCGAAAACACAAGCACCTCTTCATGGCTTTGAAGAACTCATTTGACCCAAAGAATCCCTATTCTCATTTGATGGAGTGCAGGAACCTAACAGAGGAAAGCAAGAGACTTCATTCACAATGAATGATATTTTTTGCCATTTTGGGTTTGGAAGCTCACATGGGATCATTCTTAAGATCCATCAGGTGCTGAGAATCTAAGTCACAGCCACACACAGGTCCAAGAGTCTGATAAAGACACATCCCTTTCCAAAGCAATTAAGCAAAGAGCCACAGGGGAGGCCCATTCATTTCCATTTGAAAACTGTTTTCTTCAGGCTTCACAAAGGGGTGGCCTGAGGCAAAGACCTTCCAGACATTCAGTGCAACACAACAATAAGTAAGCAAAAGGACCAAAGCAGGGTTTCTGCACTGAGACTTTCCTGGTCACACTGATATCTGAGTTTTCTGAGATGCTCGCCATTCTCTTCAGCTATCCAGTACGTGGCCATGTCACAGAGCTTGGAGGTGGTACCATTTTGGACACAAATCCATGAGCCTATTCTGGAGAGTGGCCAGAATTCGGGAAGAAAACAACAACTTAGAAAGATAGCAGATGTTGCACATCGATAAGACAAGCTGCAGTCCATTTATATATTGGCAGGATGAATTATGGGAAGATTTATACTAGACAGGACACATCCATTAATGCATTCTCTTTTCTAATGTCTACAACAATGGACACAGTGGAATACACAAAAACAGAAACACTCGCTGTGTCAAATGACTTACTAGAAACTGTCCACTCCAAACCAAACAAACCTACTTTCCTATCTATTCTCAGAACATGAGACAAAACAACAAACACACACGCACTCCCACAAA
Source organism: Callospermophilus lateralis (assembly GCF_048772815.1). Lineage (NCBI taxonomy): Eukaryota > Metazoa > Chordata > Mammalia > Rodentia > Sciuridae > Callospermophilus > Callospermophilus lateralis. The sequence goes on along the minus strand of NW_027515711.1, from coordinate 459,797 downwards.
GGCACCTCCTTACCCCAAGTAGGTCTGTGACTATCTGGGGTGTCCTCTGACTGGTGGGCCATACTATGTTTTCCCGAAATGTCCTGTCTTCTCTCCGATCTTGTTTCCTTGAACAACTCTGTGAAGAAGTCAGGAAAAAGTGGTTAGCCACTACCTGTTTTCTCAGGAAAGGTCCATCTTCAGAGCTCTCCTGGCATATGGCCTTCCTCACATCATTAGGTACCAAGAAAACTGACTCTGTCCTTGGTAAATCCAAACAAGTGAGCCCACTGGGACTGGGACTGGGACTGCCTCTGGCTGCCTGGCTTCTTGGATACCAAGTTAAGAGAGTTCCATCACCAAGGAACTGAGGTATGTCACATTCTTTGGAACTGAATGAGGTCACTGCCTTGGCAACCACTTTGTCCTAACAGTTGCTTCCAAGGGTAACATAAGATGGAGTTTGCCCCTACTTCCTCTGACACTTTCATAAGGTAGAATGTATATCAACCATTGGCACCCTGGAACAGCTCTCCACCCAGGCCTGGTTTGGTCCATGTTCTCTACAATAAGAAGAGAGAGGCCGATTCAGACACATCCCTTCATCCTGACCAGGTTGTTTGCCATGGAAGATGACTTTGCTCTCTCAGGTGCTTCATACCTGCTTACAACTTCTCCAGGTATGATTTGTGCATGGACATTTGAGGTTCTCTTAATGTGGAAGGTCCCCAACTCTCCTGTATTGTAAGAACCACTCTGTCCCTGCTCTTCTGTAAAATGATTGAGGGAACAGTGTATACTGGGGGTTAAAAACAGGTTTGATTTTGGTTATGTATGACTCTGTGCGATGAATAATGGTATTGGGAACCTGAAATATTTACAAGAATATTGAGGTGAAATATAAGTATTAAAACAGAAATCTAGGTATGATTTGAAGCCCAGAAGGGTTCTGCCCTTGATTGGGATACTGAACTTTGAATTATGTTCTGCAAATTTGTCTCAGATAATTTGATATACAATGGCATAGGACCTTGTACATTGGATGATTGAATTTAGAAGAGAACATCTAGTCAAAAAGGCATATTCAGTAGGATTAGGAAGATAGTCAGTAGGTTTCGGAAGAAGAGTGAGTATAGGATTTGGACCAAAAGTTCTTTAGCAATACTTTCAGTTATAGAGTGAAAGTATATTTCAGCACATATGAAGAGTCAGTCACTATGTTGAACTGGGGAAAATATGTAGAAAAGCAGATATCAATAGAAACATTACGAAATCAGGCAAAGTATAAAGTGAGTGATAGAATTAGACATTTTCAACAGGGTTGAGTTTGAATATATAAACTAGGAAAAAACAAAAATGTAGTCACCAATAGGATTGACAATTGACAGCATTAGGCAACCTGGAAATGGATGTTTTTAGAAATCCATGTTCACTTTCCATTTAGGCTTTGGTACAATCATAAGTGTGACCTTTCCATTTTTTGTCCAGAATATTACTGTGATAATGAGGTGACATGAGTAATTCTTTCACCATTTCTGGGAGCAATATATTGAAGATGTAAAATAGAATCGGGGGTAGAAAGAGGTGTACCCTGTTTCTATGAACATAGAGAAAAAGCATGAATAGACCATACTGTGAATAAATAATATAACTTTTTTGAACTTTAAATAATGAATTGAACTGATATCTGAAAAATTAAAGGAAGTCGTATATTGATATACAATCATTCATTCCAACCAGTTATATATCTAATGGAAATATTAATGTTTTGGTTTATCATAAAGAGTGTGTGAGTTTTGCTTCAAAATGATTATGGAAATTCAAAATAATGTGTTTGGAAAGAAGTCTCATGAAAAGACCATTCAAGAAACCCTGACAATACATGTGTTCTGAAGCAAGAAGTGATTAAAGTTGAAACAAATGCCTATTAATTTGTGAACTTGTGGATGAAATGTATATCCTATGATGTGCAAAAACTGAGGAAACAATAATGTAGCAGTGTCGAATACAAATGAATGACAAATTACATATCATGTCCCATAGGAGTCTACTTGCATTGATGTTAGACTGGGTCAGTTACTGTAGAATAATTAGGATTTGTATGCACAATTCACTGAAGTTAGTTTTCAGTACTAGGAAACAAATATGTATTTCAAGTGGATGAATATTTATGATTATAATCTTGTGAAAAGTTGATTACAAATCCACATACATGAACATGAATGAATTTAGAGAGTGTATATTAGACACATATATTCCATATTTTGAAAAATTTGGAGAGTATATCTATATCTATATCTACATCTATATATATATATCTCTATATATATATATATCTATTTATATATATCTATATACATATATATATATATATATATATATATATATATACACACACACACACACACGCACACACACACACACACACACACACACACACAACACTCACAGACATTAAAAAGTACCAATATAAATGCCAATCGAAATTCATCAGTAAATATATATCATCCACAGATGCAAACATATTTATTTTACTGAACATGAGTATATGTATAATGTTGTTGTACTAGGACGCTCTCCTATAGGTTGAATTTTCATTTCCAACAGCATTTAGGAGGAGTGAACTCTTCTCACAATTTGTATCTGCCAAGACAGCCACCTCACAAAAATGTACATGTGATACCTGGTGGGATTCTATATATGCATATAAATATACATGTGTGAATAGGCTACAGAAAAGGGAAACAAGAATTCACATATTTGTTAAGTTTAAAAACACATGGAGAATATTTCAATTAAAATTTGACTAGATTTATAACTCCTACCTTATATAATATAAATGTCAAGTCCACCTATACAACATGTCTCCTCTGAAGTGCTTGTATTTCTATTGTGTTGGGTTAATTTTCCCCATTATATTAGGATGAACTGTCTAAGTCTACCAGGTATGGGTTAATGTCAGGGATTCAGTACTTCAAATGGAAAATTTGAAAATGAATCCAATGCGTATGTAAATATATGCTGCACAATTTCCTCCCGCTCTCATCCAGAAGAATGCCTTGACATCACCTTCACCCCAAGTAAGACACAATTAGAGGAGAGGAGTTACAAAATCAGTGAATACATATCTGGAATGGAAAATGCTCAGCAGTTCACAACCTTGGAGGTGGTAGAAAAGTTTCCAAAACTAAGGGACAGGGTAAACACTCCACAAACATGGAGCTCTGCTGGCCTAAAAACTTTTTGAGAAACTCCTCTGAGCTTCCGCCCTTGAATATATGTTGTTTTCAGGAGATTTGGCTTCCTTTGTAGTGAGACTATGAGAGCTGGGTCTGCATCTATGTGACGTGGAGGACATGGTTTCTTATTTTCCAAAGAACTAGATGAAGCAGTGCTGAATCCTCTCTTTGTAGGTTAACTGATGCCACTGGAGACTAAGTGTCTCCCCGTGTGGACTGTGAAGCCATTTGGTCCTCCTCCACTTTTTGTGGTGTTTTTCCTGCTGCACTGTGAGTTTGGTATTTGTTTCACGAAATATTAGGAGCTAAACTGGGATACAGTGCTGGAGGGAGTTGTCTCACGTGTGGTTGGTCAGGGTCTGCAAGGGAATGCACCAACTAGGCTTCTATCTCTCACAGCTTGGCCCATTGAACCCTTGTCCATATCAACCTGATTCTTCATTTTCCTCTGAAGACTCTCCATATAACAAGATGCCTTTACATATAAGGGTCTGCTGGCTGCACCATGTCAGTTACAAGCCCTTTGGAATCCAATGGTAGATCCACATGGCCCTACCACGGATGTTTTATCAAACACCTCCCCACCACTGCTCTAGACCCACTACTCAGCAGGCTCCAACTTACTGGCATCTCTGTTCTACACCATTTTCATGAAACTCAGTAAATCAAGGCACTGTCTGGTATACTCATAATCAGCAACAGGACATCCAATGTTTCTCCAGTGCCACCTGGTCATAGGAATTTCAAAAATTTCATGGTATTTATCTAGCCATTTTTCAAGCATGAAGTTGGAGGCACTGTGGATTTCAATTCATGCAGCAAACATTAAATGGTGAGGAAGCTCATTTCAATGAAATCTCTGGAGATCTCTAAAAGGCAAGGCTTCCCAAAGAGTGGACAAAAGGTCACATTAGGCCAGGCCCATTGAGGTCTACAATGTGAGGTCCATGTGTGTTTTGACTCTCAACTATGGCTGCCATTTCTTTAAGAATAAAATCATTTGATATCCTTGCTGAGTTTCCCAGGCCTCTGTGGAAATCCACCCGGGGCCTAGGTCTCAGTTTCCAAGAGCGACTTTCATGCGTGGCCTCTTAAAATCCCAACAAAATTCATGGCAATGCTTCTCTGAGTTCAGTTCCAAAACCCAGTCTCTAAGGGGAATCACACCAGAGTTCAAGCCCACGTGGACACAGTCATTTCTTCCAACTGTCACACAAATGACCAAAATTAAAACCGAAACACTCCCACATGGCCCTCATCTTATTCCATATAGTAACTCATCTTAACCTCTGGCTGGAGGTTTCCATGAGGGGCGCAGCCCAAGACAGTGTCCAAAATCAGCTCGTTTGCCCCTCATTTGCCTAAAGTCAGGGTGGCCTGGACACCGTTTCTGTGAACCAGGAATGATCAAAGAAGCCTGCCGTTAATTCTTCTGTGTTTCTCCAATTTGAGGCCTACTGATTTCAGGAATACATTCTTTATGTGATTTAAAGTTATTCGAAAACCCAAGCACCTCTGCAGAGATTTCAAGAACTCATTTGACCCAAAGAATCCCTATTCTCACTTATGGAGTTCAGGATTTTAACAGAGGAAGGCAAGAGAATTCATCCACAATGAAAGATTTTTTGCCCTTATGGTTTTGGATGCACGCAGGGGATCATTTTTAGATTCATCAGGTGCTGAGAATCTAAGTCACAGCCACACACATGGCCAAGAGGCTGATTCAGACACATCCTTTCCCAAAGCAATGAAGCCAGAAGCCACAGGTGATGCCCATTCATTTCCATTTGAAAACTGTTTTCTTCAGGCTTCACAAAGGGCTGGCCTGAGGCAAAGACCTTCCTGACATTCAGTGCAACACAACAATAAGTCAGCAAAAGGCCCAAAGCAGGGTTTCTGCACTGAGACTTTCCTGGTCACACTGATATCTGAGTTTTCTGAGATGCTCGCCATTCTCTTCAGCTATCCAGTACGTGGCCATGTCACAGAGCTTGGAGGTGGTACCATTTTGGACACAAATCCATGAGCCTATTCTGGAGAGTGGCCAGAATTCGGGAAGAAAACAACAACTTAGAAAGATAGCAGATGTTGCACATCGATAAGACAAGCTGCAGTCCATTTATATATTGGCAGGATGAATTATGGGAAGATTTATACTAGACAGGACACATCCATTAATGCATTCTCTTTTCTAATGTCTACAACAATGGACACAGTGGAATACACAGAAACAGAAACACTCGCCGTGTCAAATGACTTACTAGAAACTGTCCACTCCAAACCAAACAAACCTACTTTCCTATCTATTCTCAGAACATGAGACAAAACAACAAACCCACACGCACTCCCACAAAGGCACCTCCTTCCCCCAAGTAGGTCTGTGACTATCTGGGGTGTCCTCTGACTGGTGGGCCATACTATGTTTTCCCGAAATGTCCTGTCTTCTCTCCGATCTTGTTTCCTTGAACAACTCTGTGAAGAAGTCAGGAAAAAGTGGTTAGCCACTACCTGTTTTCTCAGGAAAGGTCCATCTTCAGAGCTCTCCTGGCATTTGGCCTTCCTCACATCATTAGGTACCAAGAAAACTGACTCTGTCCTTGGTAAATCCAAACAAGTGAGCCCACTGGGACTGGGACTGGGACTGCCTCTGGCTGCCTGGCTTCTTGGATACCAAGTTAAGAGAGTTCCATCACCAAGGAACTGAGGTATGTCACATTCTTTGGAACTGAATGAGGTCACTGCCTTGGCAACCACTTTGTCCTAACAGTTGCTTCCAAGGGTAACATAAGATGGAGTTTGCCCCTACTTCTTCTGACACTTTCATAAGGTAGAATGTATATCAACCATTGGCACCCTGGAATAGCTCTCCACCCAGGCCTGGTTTGGTCCATGTTCTCTACAATAAGAAGAGAGAGGCCGATTCAGACACATCCCTTCATCCTGACCAGGTTGTTTGCCATGGAAGATGACTTTTGCTCTCTCAGGTGCTTCATACCTGCTTACAACTTCTCCAGGTATGATTTGTGCATGGACATTTGAGGTTCTCTTAATGTGGAAGGTCCCCAACTCTCCTGTATTGTAAGAACCACTCTGTCCCTGCTCTTCTGTAAAATGATTGAGGGAACAGTGTATACTGGGGGTTAAAAACAGGTTTGATTTTGGTTATGTATGACTCTGTGCGATGAATAATGGTATTGGGAACCTGAAATATTTACAAGAATATTGAGGTGAAATATAAGTATGAAAACAGAAATCTAGGTATGATTTGAAGCCCAGAAGGGTTCTGCCCTTGATTGGGATACTGAACTTTGAATTATGTTCTGCAAATTTGTCTCAGATAATTTGATATACAATGGCATAGGACCTTGTACATTGGATGATTGAATTTAGAAGAGAACATCTAGTCAAAAAGGGATATTCAGTAGGATTAGGAAGATAGTCAGTAGGTTTCGGAAGAAGAGTGAGTATAGGATTTGGACCAAAAGTTCTTTAGCAATAGACTTTCAGTTATAGAGTGAAAGTATATTTCAGCACATATGAAGAGTCAGTCACTATGTTGAACTGGGGAAAATATGTAGAAAAGCAGATATCAATAGAAACATTACGAAATCAGGCAAAGTATAAAGTGAGTGATAGAATTAGACATTTTCAACAGGGTTGAGTTTGAATATATAAACTAGGAAAAAACAAAAATGTAGTCACCAATAGGATTGACAATTGACAGCATTAGGCAACCTGGAAATGGATGTTTTTAGAAATCCATGTTCACTTTCCATTTAGGCTTTGGTACAATCATAAGTGTGACCTTTCCATTTTTTGTCCAGAATATTACTGTGATAATGAGGTGACATGAGTAATTCTTTCACCATTTCTGGGAGCAATATATTGAAGATGTAAAATAGAATCGGGGGTAGAAAGAGGTGTACCCTGTTTCTATGAACATAGAGAAAAAGCATGAATAGACCATACTGTGAATAAATAATATAACTTTTTTGAACTTTAAATAATGAATTGAACTGATATCTGAAAAATTAAAGGAAGTCGTATATTGATATACAATCATTCATTCCAACCAGTTATATATCTAAAGGAAATATTAATGTTTTGGTTTATCATAAAGAGTGTGTGAGTTTTGCTTCAAAATGATTATGGAAATTCAAAATAATGTGTTTGGAAAGAAGTCTCATGAAAAGTCCATTCAAGAAACCCTGACATTACTTGTGTTCTGAAGCAAGAAGTGATTAAAGTTGAAACAAATGCCTGTTAATTTGTGAACTTGTGGATGAAATGTATATCCTATGATGTGCAAAAACTGAGGAAACAATAATGTAGCAGTGTCGAATACAAATGAATGACAAATTACATATCATGTCCCATAGGAGTCTACTTGCATTGATGTTAGACTGGGTCAGTTACTGTAGAATAATTAGGATTTGTATGCACAATTCACTGAAGTTAGTTTTCAGTACTAGGAAACAAATATGTATTTCAAGTGGATGAATATTTATGATTATAATCTTGTGAAAAGTTGATTACAAATCCACATACATGAACATGAATGAATTTAGAGAGTGTATATTAGACACATATATTCCATATTTTGAAAAATTTGGAGAGTATATCTATATCTATATCTACATCTATATATATATCTATATATATCTATCTATTTATATATATATATATATATATATATATATATATATATATATATATACACACACACACGCACACACACACACACACACACACAACACTCACAGACATTAAAAAGTACCAATATAAATGCCAATCGAAATTCATCAGTAAATATATATCATCCACAGATGCAAACATATTTATTTTACTGAACATGAGTTTATGTATAATGTTGTTGTACTAGGACGCTCTCCTATAGGTTGAATTTTCATTTCCAACAGCATTTAGGAGGAGTGAACTCTTCTCACAATTTGTATCTGCCAAGACAGCCACCTCACAAAAATGTACATGTGATACCTGGTAGGATTCTATATATGCATATAAATATACATGTGTGAATAGGCTACAGAAAAGGGAAACAAGAATTCACATATTTGTTAATTTTAAAAACACATGGAGAATATTTCAATTAAAATTGGACTAGATTTATAACTCCTACCTTATATAATACAAATGTCAAGTCCACCTATACAACATGTCTCCTCTGAAGTGCTTGTATTTCTATTGTGTTGGGTTAATTTTCCCCATTATATTAGGATGAACTGTCTAAGTCTACCAGGTATGGGTTAATGTCAGGGATTCAGTACTTCAAATGGAAAATTTGAAAATGAATCCAATGCGTATGTAAATATATGCTGCACAATTTCCTCCCGCTCTCATCCAGAAGAATGCCTTGACATCACCTTCACCCCAAGTAAGACACAATTAGAGGAGAGGAGTTACAAAATCAGTGAATACATATCTGGAATGGAAAATGCTCAGCAGTTCACAACCTTGGAGGTGGTAGAAAAGTTTCCAAAACTAAGGGACAGGGTAAACACTCCACAAACATGGAGCTCTGCTGGCCTAAAAACTTTTTGAGAAACTCCTCTGAGCTTCCGCCCTTGAATATATGTTGTTTTCAGGAGATTTGGCTTCCTTTCTAGTGAGACTATGAGAGCTGGGTCTGCATCTATGTGACCTGGAGGACATGGTTTCTTATTTTCCAAAGAACTAGATGAAGCAGTGCTGAATCCTCTCTTTGTAGGTTAACTGATGCCACTGGAGACTAAGTGTCTCCCCGTGTGGACTGTGAAGCCATTTGGTCCTCCTCCACTTTTTGTGGTGTTTTTCCTGCTGCACTGTGAGTTTGGTATTTGTTTCACGAAATACTAGGAGCTAAGCTGGGATACAGTGCTGGAGGGAGTTGTCTCACGTGTGGTTGGTCAGGGTCTGCAAGGGAATGCACCAACTAGGCTTCTATCTCTCACAGCTTGGCCCATTGCCCCCTTGTCCATATCAACCTGATTCTTCATTTTCCTCTGAAGACTCTCCATAAAACAAGATGCCTTTACCTATAAGGGTCTGCTGGCTGCACCATGTCAGTTACAAGCCCTTTGGAATCCAATGGTAGATCCACATGGCCCTACCACGGATGTTTTATCAAACACCTCCCCACCACTGCTCTAGACCCACTACTCAGCAGGCTCCAACTTACTGGCATCTCTGTTCTACACCATTTTCATGAAACTCAGTAAATCAAGGCACTGTCTGGTATACTCATAATCAGCAACAGGACATCCAATGTTTCTCCAGTGCCACCTGGTCATAGGAATTTCAAAAATTTCATGGTATTTATCTAGCCATTTTTCAAGCATGAAGTTGGAGGCACTGTGGGTTTCAATTCATGCAGCAAACATTAAATGGTGAGGAAGCTCATTTCAATGAAATCTCTGGAGATCTCTAAAAGGCAAGGCTTCCCAAAGAGTAGACAAAAGGTCACATTAGGCCAGGCCCATTGAGGTCTACAATGTGAGGTCCACGTGTGTTTTGACTCTCAACTATGGCTGCCATTTCTTTAAGAATAAAATCATTTGATATCCTTGCTGAGTTTCCCAGGCCTCTGTGGAAATCCACCCGGGGCCTAGGTCTCAGTTTCCAAGAGCGACTTTCATGCGTGGCCTCTTAAAATCCCAACAAAATTCATGGCAATGCTTCTCTGAGTTCAGTTCCAAAACCCAGTCTCTAAGGGGAATCACACCAGAGTTCAAGCCCACGTGGACACAGTCATTTCTTCCAACTGTCACACAAATGACTAAAATTAAAACCGAAACACTCCCACATGGCCCTCATCTTATTCCATATAGTAACTCATCTTAACCTCTGGCTGGAGGTTTCCATGAGGGGCGCAGCCCAAGACAGTGTCCAAAATCAGCTCGTTTGCCCCTCATTTGCCTAAAGTCAGGGTGGCCTGGACACCGTTTCTGTGAACCAGGAATGATCAAAGAAGCCTGCCGTTAATTCTTCTGTGTTTCTCCAATTTGAGGCCTACTGATTTCAGGAATACATTCTTTATGTGATTTAAAGTTATTCGAAAACCCAAGCACCTCTGCAGAGATTTGAAGAACTCATTTGACCCAAAGAATCCCTATTCTCACTTATGGAGTTCAGGATTTTAACAGAGGAAGGCAAGAGAATTCATCCACAATGAAAGATTTTTTGCCCTTATGGTTTTGGATGCACGCAGGGGATCCTTTTTAGATTCATCAGGTGCTGAGAATCTAAGTCACAGCCACACACATGGCCAAGAGGCTGATTCAGACACATCCTTTCCCAAAGCAATGAAGCCAAAAGCCACAGGAGATGCCCATTCATTTCCATTTGAAAACTGTTTTCTTCAGGCTTCACAAAGGGGTGGCCTGAGGCAAAGACCTTCCTGACATTCGGTGCAACACAACAATAAGTCAGCAAAAGGCCCAAAGCAGGGTTTCTGCACTGAGACTTTCCTGGTCACACTGATATCTGAGTTTTCTGAGATGCTCGCCATTCTCTTCAGCTATCCAGTACATGGCCATGTCACAGAGCTTGGAGGTGGTACATATTTTGGACACAAAACCATGAGCCTATTCTGGAGAGTGGCTAGAATTCAGGAAGAAAACAGCAACGTAGAAAGATAGCAGGTGTTGCACATCGATAAGACAAGCTGCAGTCCATTCATATATTGGGCAGGATGAATTATGGGAAGATTTATACTAGACAGGACACCTCCATTAATGCATTCTCTTTTTAATGTTTACAACAACGGACACATTGGGATACACCGAAACAGAAACACTCGCCTGATCAAACAACTTACTAGAAACTGTCCACTCCAAACCGAACAAACAGCCTTTCCTACCTATTCTCAGAACATGAGACAAAACAACAAACCCACACCCACTCCCACAAAGGCACCTCCTTCCCCCAAGTAGGTCTGTGACTATCCGGAGTTTCCTCTGACTGCGGGCCATACTATGTTCCCCCGAAATGTCCTGTCTTCTCTCAGATCTTGTTTCCTTGTTCAACTCTTTGTAATTTTCAGGAAAAAGTGGTGAGCCACTACCTGCTTTCTCAGGAAAGGTCCATCTTCAGAGTTCTCTTGGCATTAGGCCATCCTCACATCAGTAGGTACCAAGAAAACTGACTCTGTCCTTGGTAAATCCAAACAAGTGAGCCCACTGGGACTGGGACTGGGACTGCCTCTGGGTGCCTGGCCTCTTGGATACAAATTTCAGAGAGTTCCATCACCAAGGAAATGAGATATGTCACTTTCTTTGGAACTGAATGAGTCACTTCCTTGGCAACCACATTGTCCTAACTGTTGCTTCCAAGTGTCCCATGAGATGGAGGCTTCCCCTACTTCCTGTGACACTTTCACAAGGGAGAATGGTATATCAACCATAGGCACCCAGGAACAGCTCTCCACACAGGCCTGGTTTGGTCCATCTTCTCTACAATAAGAAGAGAGAGGCTGATTCAGACACATCCCTTCTTTCTGACGAAGATATTTGCCATGGAAGATGACTTTTGCTCTCTCAGGTCCTTCATACCTGCCTACAACATCTCCAGGTATCATTTCTGCATGGACCTTTGAGGTTCTCATCAGGTGGAATATCCCCAACTTTCCTGTATTGTAAGAACCACTCTGTCCCTGCTCTTCTGTAAGATGATTGAGGGACCAGTGTATAATTGGGGTTAAAAACAGGTTTGATATGGGTTACAAATGATTCTGTGTGATGAATAATGGTATTGGGAACCTGCAATGCTTACAAAATATAGATGTGAAATATAAGTATGAAAACAGAAATCTAGGTATGATTTGAAGCCCATAAGGGTTCTGCCCTTGATTGGGATACTTAGCTTTGAATGATGTTCTGCAAAGATGTCTCAGATAATTCGATATACAATGGCATAGGACCTTGTAAATTGGATGATTGAATTTAAAAGAGAGCACCCAGTCAAAAAGGGATATTCAGTAGGATTAGGAAGATAGTCGGTAGGTTTAGGAAGAAGAGTGAGTATAGGATTTGGACCAAAAGTTCTTTAGCAATAGACTTTCCGTTATAGAGTGAATGTAAATGTCAGCACATATGAAGAGTCAGTCACTATGTTGAACTGGGGAAAATATGTAGAAAAGCAGAGATCTATAGAAACATTACGAAAATAGGCAAAGTATAAAGTGAGTGATAGAATTAGACATTTTCAACAGGATTGAGTTTGAATATATAAATTAGAAAAAAACAAAAATGTAGTCACCAATAGGATTGACAATTGACAGCATTAGGCAACCTGGACATGGATGTTTTTAGAAATCCATGTTCACTTTCCATTTAGGCTTTGGTACAATCATAAGTGTGACCTTTCCATTTTTTGTCCAGAATATTACTGTGATAATGAGGTGACATGAGTAATTCTTTCACCATTTCTGGGAGCAATATATTGAAGATGTAAAATCAGAATCGGGGGTACAAAGAGGTGTACCCTGTTTCTATGAACATAGAGAAAAAGCATGAATAGACCATACTGTGAATAAATAATATAACTTTTTTGAACTTTAAATAATGAATTGAACTGATATCTGAAAAATTAAAGGAAATCGTATATTGATATAAAATCATTCATTCCAACCAGTTATATATCTAAACGAAATATTAGTGTTTTGGTTTATCATGAAGAGTGTGTGAGTTTTGCTTCAAAATGACTATGGAAATTCAAAATAATGTGTTTGGAAAGAAGTCTCATGAAAAGACCATTCAAGAAACCCTGACAATACATGTGTTCTGAAGCAAGAAGTGATTAAAGTTGAAACAAATGCCTATTAATTTGTGAACTTGTGGATGAAATGTATATCCTATGATTTGCAAAAACTGAAGAAACAATAATGTACCAGTGTCGAATACAAATGAATGACAAATTACATATCATGTCCCATAGGAGTCTACTTGCATTGATGTTATACTGGGTCGGTTACTGTAGAATAATTAGGATATGTATGCACCATTCACGGAAGTTAGTTTTCAGTACTAGGAAACAAATATATATTTCAGGTGGATGAATATTTCTGATTATTATCTTGTGAAAAGTTGATTATAAATCCACATACATGAACAAGAATGAATTTAGAGAGTGTATATTAGACACATATATTTCATATTTTAAAGAATTTGGAGAGTATATCTATATCTATATCTATATCTATATCTATATCCACACACACACACACACACACACACAACACTCACAGACATTAAAAAATACCAATATAAATGCCAATCGAAATTGATCAGTAAATATATATGATCCACAGATGCAAAAATATTTATTTTGCTGAACATGAGTTTATGTATAATGTTGTTTTACTAGGACGCTCTTCTATAGGTTGAATTTTCATTTCCAACAGCATTTAGGAGGAGTGCACTCTTCTCACAATTTGTATCTGCCAAGACAGCCACCTCACAAAAATGTACGTGTGATACCTGCTAGGATTCTATATATGCATATATATATACATGTGTGAATAGGCTAAAGAAAAGGGAAACAAGAATTCACATATTTGTTAAGTTTAAAAACACATGGAGAATATGTCCATTAAAATTTGAATACATTTATAATTCCTACCTTAAATAATTCAAATGTCAAGTCCAACTATACAACATGTCTCCTCTGAAGTGCTTGTATTTCTATTGTGTTGGGTTAATTTTCCCCATTATATTAGGATGAATAGTCTGAGTCTACTAGGTATGGCTTAGTGTCAGGAATTCAGCATTTCAAATGGAAAATTGGAAAATGAATCCAATGTGTATGTAAATATATGCTGCACAAATATCCTCCCGTTCTCATCCAGAACAATGCTTTGACATTACCTTCACCCCAAGTAAGACACAATTAGAGGAGAAGAGTTACAAAATCAGTGAATACATACCTGGAATGGAAAATGATCAGGAGTTCACAACCTTGGAGGTGGTAGAGGAGTTTGCAAAACTAAGGGACAGGGTAAACACTCCACAAACATGGAGCTCTGCTGGCCTAAAAACTTTTTGAGAAACTGCCTCTGAGCTTCTGTACTTGAAATATATGTTGTTTTCATGAGATTTGGCTTCCTTTGTAGTGAGACCATCAAAGCTGGGTCTGCATCTATGTGACCTGGAGGACATGGTTTCTTATTTTCCAATGAACAAGATGAAGCAGTGCTGAATCCTCTCTTTGTAGGTAAACTGAGACCACTGGGTACTAAGTGTCTCCCCGTGTGGACACTGAAGCCATTTGGTCCTCCTCCACTTTTTGTGGTGTTTTTCCTGCTGCACTGTGAGTTTGGTATTTGTTTCCCGAAATACTAGGAACTAAACTGGGACACAGTGCTGGAGGGAGTTCTGTCACGTGTGGTGGGTCAGGGTCTGCAAGAGAATGCACCAACTAGGCTTCTATCTCTCACAGCTTGCCCAATTGACTCCATGTCCATATCAACCTGATTCTTAATTTTCCTCTGAAAACTCTCCATATAACAAGATGCCTTTACATATAAGGGTCTGCTGGCTGCACCATATCAGTTACAAGCCATTTGGAATCCAATGGTAGATCCACATGGCACTACCATGGATGTTTTATCAAACACCTCTCCACCACTGCTCTAGACCCACTACTCATCAGACTCCAACTTACTGGCATCTCTGTTCTACACCATTTTTATGAAACTCAGTAAATCAAGGCACTGTCTGGTATACTCATGATCGGCAACAGGACATCCAATGTTTCTCCAGTGCCACCTGGTCATTGGAATTTCAAAAATTTCATGGTATTTATTTAGCCATTTTTCAAGCATGAAGTTGGAGGCACTTTGGGTTTCAATTCATTCAGCAAACATTAAATGGTGAGGAAGCTCATTTCAATGAAATCTCTGGAGAACTGTCACAGGCAAGGCTTCCCAAAGAGTGAACAAAAGGTCACATTAGGCCAGGCCCATTGAGGTCTACAATGTGAGGTCCATGTGTGTTTTGACTCTAAACTATGGCTGCCATTTCTTTAAGAATTATATAATGTGATATCCTTGCTGAGATTCCCAGGCCTCTGTGGAAATCCACCGGGGCCTAGGTCTCAGTTTCCAAGAGCGACTTTCATGCGTGGCCTCTTAAAATCCCAACAAAATTCATGCCAATGCTTCTCTGAGTTCAGTTTCAAATCCCAGTCTCTAAGGGGAATCACACCAGAGTTCAAGCCCACGTGGACCCAGTCATTTTTTCCAATGCCACACAAATGATCAAAATTAAAATCAAAACACTCCCACATGGCCCTCATCTTATTCCATATAGTCAATCATCTTAACCTCTGGCTGGAGGTTTCCATGAGGGGCGCAGCCAAAGACAGTGTCCAAAATCAGCTCGTTTGCCCCTCATTTTCCTAAAGTCAGGGTAGCCTGGACACAGTTTCTGTGAACCAGGATTGAACAAATAAGCCTGCCGTTAATACTTCTGTGTTTCTCCAATTTGATGCCTACTGATTTTAGGTATCGATTCTTTAGGTGATTTCGAGTCATGCGAAAACACAAGCACCTCTGCAGGGCTTTGAAGAACTCATTTGACCCAAAGAATCCCTATTCTCATTTGATGGAGTGCAGGAACCTAACAGAGGAAGGAAAGAGACTTCATCCACAATGAATGATATTTTTGCCATTTTGGTTATGGAAGCTCACATGGGATCATTCTTAAGATTCATCAGGTTCTGTGAATCTAACTCACAGCCACACACAGGTCCAAGAGGCTGATAAAGACACATCCCTTTGCAAAGCAATTAAGCAAAGAGCCACAGGTGAAGCCCATTCATTTCCATTTGAAAACTGTTTTCTTCAGGCTTCACAAAGGAGTGGCCTGAGGCAAAGACCTTCCTGACATTGAGTGCAAGAAAACAATAAGTAAGCAAAAGGCCCAAAGCAGGGTTTCTGCACTGAGACTTTCCTGGTCACGCTGATATCTGAGTTGTCTGAGATTCTCGCCATTCTCTTCAGCTATCCAGTACATGGCCATGTCACAGAGCTTGGAGGTGGTACATATTTTGGACACAAATCCATGAGCCTATTCTGGAAAGTGTCCAGAATTCAGAAAGAAAACAACAACTTAGAAAGATAGCAGGTGTTGCACATCGATAAGACAAGCTGCAGTCCTTTCATATATTGGGCAGGATGAATTATGGGAAGATTTATACTAGACAGGACACACCCATTAATGCATTCTCTTTTCTAATGTCTACAACAACGAACACAGGGGATACACAGAAACAGAAAAACTCGCCGTGTCAAATGAGTTACTAGAAACTCTCCATTCCAAACCAAACAAACCTACTTTCCTATCTATTCTCAGAACATGAGACAAAACAACAAACCCACACCCACTCCCACAAAGGAACCTCCTTCCCCCAAGTAGGTCTGTGACTATCCGGAGTGTCCTCTGACCAGTGGGCCATACTATGTTCCCCCCAAATGGACTGTCTTCTCTCAGATCTTGTTTCATTGACCAACTCTGTGAAGATCTCAGGAAAAAGTGGTTAGACACTACCTGTTTTCTCAGGAAAAATCCATCTTCACAGCTCTCCTGGCATTTGGCCATCCTCACATCATTAGGTACCAAGAAAACTGACTGTCCTTGGTAAATCCAAACAAGTGAGCCCACTGGGACTGAGACTTGGACTGCCTCTGGGTGCCTAGCTTCTTGGATACCAAGTTCAGAGAGTTCCATCACCAAGGAAATGAGGTATGTCACATTCTTTGGAACTGAATGAGGTCCCTGCCTTGGCACCCACTTTGTCCAAACAGTTGCTTCCAAGGGTAACATAAGATGGAGGTTGCCCCTACTTCCTGTGACACTTTCATAAGGTAGAATGTATATCAACCATTGGCACCCGGGAACAGCTCTCCACTCATGCCTGGTTTGGTCCATCATCTCTTAAATAAGAAGAGAGAGGCAGATTCAGACACATCCCTTCATCCTGACCAGGTTCTTTTCCATGGAAGAGGACTTTTGCTCTCTCTTGTGCTTCATACCTGCCTACAACTTCTCCAGGTATCATTTGTGCATGGACATTTGAGGTTCTCATCAGGTGGAAGGCCCCCAACTTTCCTGTATTGTAAGAACCACTCTGTCCCTGCTCTTCTGTAAATTGATTGAGGGAACAGTGTATACTTGGGGTTAAAAACAGGTTTCATTTGGGTTAGGAATGATTCTGTGCGATGAATAATGGTATTGGAAACATGCAATATTTACAAGAATATAGAGTTGAAATATAAGTATGAAAACAGAAATCAAGGTATGATTTGAAGCCCAGAATAGTGTTGCCCTTGATTGGGATACTTAGCTTTGAATTATGTTCTGCAAAGTTGTCTCAGATAATTCGATATACAATGGCATAGGACCTTGTAAATTGGATGATTGAATTTAGAAGAGAACATCCAGTCAAAAAGGGATATTCAGTAGGATTAGGAAGATAGTCGGTAGGTTTAGGAAGAAGAGTGAGTATAGGATTTGGACCAAAAGTTCTTTAGCAATAGACTTTCGGTTATAGAGTGAATGTAAATGTCAACACATATGAAGAGTCAGTCAGTATGTTGAACTGGGGAAAATATGTAGAAAAGCCGATATCAATAGAAACATTCCGAAATGAGGCAAAGTATAAAGTGAGTGATAGAATTAGACATTTTCAACAGGGTTGAGTTTGAATATATAAATTAGGAAAAAACAAATATGTAGTCACCAATAGAATTGACAATTGAAAGCATTAGGCAACCTGGACATAGATGTTTTTAGAAATCCATGTTCACTTTCAATTTAGGCTTTGGTACAATCATAAGTGTGACCTTTCCATTTTTTGTCCAGAATATTACTGTGATAATGAGGTGACATGAGTATTTCTTTCACCATTTCTGGGAGCAATATATTGAAGATGTAAAATTAGAATTGGTTGTACAAAGAGGTGTACCCTGTTTGTATGAACATAGAGAAAAAGCATGAATAGACCATACTGTGAATAAATAATATAACTTTTTTGAACTTTAAATAATGAATTGAACTGATATCTGAAAAATTAAAGGAAATCGTATATTGATATACAATCATTAATTCCAACCAGTTATTTATCTAATGGAAATATTAGTGTTTTCTTTTATCATGAAGAGTTTGTGAGTTTTGCTTCAAAATGATTATGGAAATTCAAAATAATGTGTTTGGTAAGAAGTCTCATGAAAAGACCAGTCAAGAAACCCTGACAATACATGTGTTCTGAAGCAAGAAGTGATTAAAGTTGAAACAAATGCCTATTAATTTGTGAACTTGTGGGTGAAATGTATATCCTATGATGTGAAAAAACTGAAGAAACAATAATGTAGCAGTGTCGAATACAAATGAATGCCAAATTACATATCATGTCCCATAGGAGTCTACTTGCATTGATGTTAGACTGGGTCAGTTACTGTAGAATAATTAGGATATGTATGCACCATTCACTGAAGTTAGTTTTCAGTACTAGGAAACAAATATGTATTTCAGGTGCATGAATATTACTGATTATAATCTTGTGAAAAGTTGATTATAAATCCACATACATGAACAAGAATGAATTTAGAGAGTGTATATTAGACACATATATTTCATATTTTGAAAAATTTGGAGAGTATATCTATATCTATATCTATATCTATACACACACACACACACACACACACACACACACACACAACACTCACAGACATTAAAAAGTACCAATATAAATGCCAATCGAAATTCATCAGTAAATATATGTCATCCAGAAATGCAAAAATATTTATTTTACTGAATATGACTTTATGTATAACGTTGTTCGACTAGGACGGTCTCCTATAGGTTGAATTTTTATTTCCAACAGCATTTAGGAGGAGTGAACTCTTCTCACAATTTGTATCTGCTAAGAAAGCCACCTCACAAAATGTACATGTGATACCTGCTAGGATTCTATATATGCATATATATATACATGTGTGAATAGGCTAAAGAAAAGGGAAACAAGAATTCACATATTTGTTAAGTTTAAAAACACATGGAGAATATGTCCATTAAAATTTGAATACATTTATAACTCGTACCTTATATAATGCAAATGTCAAGTCCAACTATACAACATGTCTCCTCTGAAGTGCTTGTATTTCTATTGTATTGGGTTAATTTTCCCCATTATATTAGGATGAATAGTTAGAATCTACTAGGTATGGCTTAGTGTCAGGAATTCAGCATTTCGAATGGAAAATTGGAAAATGAATCCAATGTGTATGTAAATATATGCTGCACAAATATCCTCCCGCTCTCATCCAGAAGAATGCCTTGACATTACCTTCACCAAAAGTAAGACACAATTAGAGGAAAAGAGTTACAAAATCAGTGAATACATATCTGGAATGTAAAATGCTCAGGAGTTCACAACCTTGGAGGTGGTAGAGGAGTTTGCAAAACTAAGGGACAGGGTAAACACTCCACAAATATGGAGCTCTGCTGGCCTAAAAACTTTTTGAGAAACTGCCTCTGAGCTTCCGCCCTTGAAATATATGTTGTTTTCAGGAGATTTGTCTTCCTTTGTAGGGAGACCATCAAAGCTGGGTCTGCATCTATGTGACCTGGAGGACATGGTTTCTTATTTTCCAATGAACAAGAAGAAGCAGTGCTGAATCCACTCTTTGTAGGTAAACTGAGGCCACTGGGGACTAAATTTCTCCCCGTGTGGACTGTAAAGCCATTTGGTCCTCCTCCACTTTTTGTGGTTTTTTTGCTGCTGCACTGTGAGTTTGGTATTTGTTTCACGAAATACTAGGAGCTAATCTGGGACAGAGTGCTGGAGGGAGTTCTGTCACGTGTGGTGGGTCAGGGTCTGCTAGAGAATGCACCAAATAAGCTTCGATCTCTCACAGCTTGCCCCATTTCCCCCTTGTCCATATCAACCTGATTCTTAATTTTCCTCTGAAAACTCTGCATATAACAAGATGGTTTTACATATAAGGGTCTGCTGGCTGTACCACGCCAGTTACAAGCCATTTGGAATCCAATGGTAGATCCACATGGCCCTACCACGGATGTTTTATCAAACACCTCCCCACCACTGCTCTAGACCCACTACTCAGCAGGCTCCAACTTACTGCCATCCTATTCTACACCATTTTCATGAAACTCCGTAAATCAAGGCACTGTCTGGTATACTCATGATCAGCAACAGGACATCCAATGTTTCTCCAGTGCCACCTGGTCATAGAAATTTCAAAAATTTCATGGTATATATCTAGCCATTTTTCAAGCATGAAGTTGGAGGCACTGTGGGTTTCAATTAATTCAGCAAACATTAAATGGTGATGAATCTCATTTCAATGAAATCTCTGGAGAACTGTCACAGGCAAAGCTTTCCAAAGAGTGGTCAAAAGGTGACATTAGGCCAGGCCCATTGAGGTCTACAATGTGAGGTCCATGTGTGTTTTGACTCTCAACCATGTCTTTAAGAATAAAATCATGTGATATCCTTGCTGAGATTCCCAGGCCTCTTTGGAAATCCACCCGGGGCCTAGGTCTCAATTTCCAAGAGCGACTTTCATGCGTGGCCTCTTGAAATTCTAACAAAATTCATGGCAATGCTTCTCTGAGTTCAGTTCTAAAACCCAGTCTCTAAGGGGAATCACACCAGAGTTCAAGCCCACGTGGACCCAGTCATTTTTTCCAATGCCACACAAATGACCAAAATTAAAACCGAAACACTCCCACATGGCCCTCATCTTATTCCATATAGTAACTCATCTTAACCTCTGGCTGGAGGTTTCCATGAGGGGCGCAGCCCAAGACAGTGTCCAAAATCAGCTCGTTTTCCCCTCATTTGCCTAAAGTCAGGGTGGCCTGGACACCGTTTCTGTGAACCAGCAATGATCAAATAAGCCTGCCGTTAATACTTCTGTGTTTCTCCAATTTGAGGCCTACTGATTTCAGGAATAGATTCTTTATGTGATTTAAAGTTATTCGAAAACCCAAGCACCTCTGCAGAGATTTGAAGAACTCATTTGACTCAAAGAATCCCTATTCTCACTAGATGGAGTTCAGGAACCTAACAGAGGAAGGCAAGAGACTTCATCCACAATGAATGATTTTTTGCCCTTATGGTTTTGGATGCACGCATGGGATCATTCTTTAGATTCATCAGGTGCTGAGAATCTAAGTCACAGCCAAACACATGGCCAAGAGGCTGATTCAGACACATCCATTCTCAAAGCAATGAAGCCAGAAGCCACAGGTGATGCCCATTCATTTGTATTTGAAAACTGTTTTCTTCAGGCTTCACAAAGGGGTGGCCTGAGGCAAAGACCTTCCTGACATTCAGTGCAACACAACAATTAGTAAGCAAATTGCCCAAAGCAGGGTTTCTGCACTGAGACTTTCCTGGTCACACTGATATCTGAGTTTTCTGAAATGCTCGCCATTCTCTTCAGCTATCCATTACATGGACATGTCACAGAGCTTGGAGGTGGTACATATTTTGGACACAAAACCATGAGCCTATTCTGGAGAGTGGCCAGAATTCAGGAGGAAAACAGCATCTTAGAAAGATAGTAGGTGTTGCACATCGATAAGACAAGCTGCAGTCCATTCATATATTGGGCAGGATGAATTATGGGAAGACTTATACTAGACAGGACACATCAATTAATGCATTCTCTTTTTAATGTCTACAACAACGGACACATTGGGATACACCGAAACAGAAACACTCGCCTTGTCAAACAACTTACTAGAAACTGTCCACTACAAACCAAACAAACCGCCTTTCCTACCTATTCTCAGAACATGAGACAAAACAACAAACCCACACCCACTCCCACAAAGGCACCTCCTTACCCCAAGTAGGTCTGTGACT
The DNA here is from genome assembly GCF_048772815.1 of Callospermophilus lateralis. Lineage (NCBI taxonomy): Eukaryota > Metazoa > Chordata > Mammalia > Rodentia > Sciuridae > Callospermophilus > Callospermophilus lateralis. The sequence continues at coordinate 437,688 of NW_027515711.1, read as the reverse complement.
ATCCGGAGTTTCCTCTGACTGCGGGCCATACTATGTTCCCCCGAAATGGCCTGTCTTCTCTCAGATCTTGTTTCCTTGTTCAACTCTGTGTAGTTGTCAGGAAAAAGTGGTTAGCCACTACCTGCTTTCTCAGGAAAGGTCCCTCTTTAGAGTTCTCCTGGCATTAGGCCATCCTCACATCAGTAGGTACCAAGAAAACTGACTCTGTCCTTGGTAAATCCAAACAAGTGAGCCCACTGGGACTGGGACTGGGACTGCCTCTGGGTGCCTGGCTTCTTGGATACAAATTTCAGAGAGTTCCATCACCAAGGAAATGAGGTATGTCACATTCTTTGGAACTGAATGAGGTCACTGCCTTGGCAACCACTTTGTCCTAACTGTTGCTTCCAAGGGTCCCATGAGATGGAGGCTTCCCCTACTTCCTGTGACACTTTCACAAGGTAGAATGGTATATCAACCATAGGCACCCAGGAACAGCTCTCCACACAGGCCTGGTTTGGTCCATCTTCTCTACAATAAAAAGAGAGAGGCTGATTCAGACACATCCCTTCATCCTGACCAGGTTATTTGCCATGGAAGATGACTTTTGCTCACTCAGGTCCTTCATACCTGCCTACAACTTCTCCAGGTATCATTTCTGCATGGACCTTTGAGGTTCTCAGCAGGTGGAAGATCCCATAATTTCCTGTATTGTAAGAACCACTCTGTCCCTGCTTTTCTGTAAAATGAGATTGAGGGAACAGTGTGCGCTTAGGGTTAATAACAGGTTTGATTTGGGTTATGAATCATTCTGTGTGATGAATAATGGTATTGGGAACCTGTGATATTTACAAGAATATAGATGTGAAATAAAAGTATGAAAACAAAAATCTAGGTATGATTTGAAGCCCAGAAGGGTTTTTTCCCTTGATTGGGATACTTAGCTTTGAATTATGTTCTGCAAAGATGTCTCAGATAATTCGATATACAAGGGAGTAGGACCTTGTACCTATGATGATTGAATTTAGAAGAGAACATCCAGGCAAAAAGTGATAATCGTTAGGATTAGGAAGATAGTCGATAGCTTTAGGAAGAAGAGTGAGTATAGGATTTGGACCAAATGTTCTTTACCAGTAGGGTTTCCGTTATGGAGTGAATGTAGATGTCAGTACATATGAAGAGTCAGTCACTATGGTGAACTGGGGAAAATATGTAGAAAAGCAGATATCAATAGAATCATTACAAAATCAGGCAAAGTATAAAGTGAGTGATAGAATTAGTCATTTTCAACAGGGTTGAGTTTGAATATATAAATTAGATGGAAACAAATATGTAGTCACCAACAGGATTGACAATTGATAGCATTAGGCAACCTGGACATGGATGTTTTTAGTAATCTATGTTCACTTTCCATTTAGGCTTTGGTACAATCATAAGAGTGACCTTTCCATTTTTTGTCCAGAATATTACTGTGATAATGAGGTGACATGAGTATTTCTTTCACCATTTCTGGGAGCAATATATTGAATATTTAAAATTAGAATTGGGGGTACAAAGAGGTGTACCCTGTGTCTATGAACGTAGAGATAAAGCATGAATAGAACATACTGTGACTAAATAATACAACTTTTTTGAACTTTAAATAATGAATTGAATTGATATCTGAAAAATTAAAGGAAATCATATATTGATACACAATCATTCATTCCAACCAGTTATATATCTCATGGAAATATTAGTGTTTTGGTTTATCATGAAGAGTGTGTGAGTTTTGCTTCAAAAATGATTATGGAAATCTAAAATAATGTGTTTGGAAAGAAGTCTCATGAAAAGACCTGTCAAGAAACCCTGACAATACTTGTGTTCTGAAGCAAGAAGTGATTAAAGTTGAAACAAATGCCTATAAATTTGTGAACTTGTGGATGAAGTGTATAACTTAAAATGTGCAAAAACTGAAGAAATAATAATGTACCATTGTTGAATACATATGAACGTCAAATTACATATCATGTCCCATAGGAGTCTACTTGCATTGATGTTAGACTGGGGTCGTTTCTGTAGAATAATGAGGATTTGTATGCCCCATTCACTGAAGTTAGTTTTCAGTACTAGGAAACAATTATGTATTTCAGGTGGATGAATATTTCTGATTATAATCTTGTGAAAAGTTGATTATAAATCCACATACATGAACATGAATGAATTTAGAGGGTTTACATTAGACACATATATTTTATATTTTGAAACATCTGCAGAGTGTACAGATATATTATACACACACAAAAAAAAACACTCACATACATTTAATAGTAGCAATATATATGCGAATCGAAATTCATCAGTAAATATATATCATCCACAGATGCAAAAATATTTATTTTACAGAACATGAATTTATGCATAATGTTCTTCTACTAGGAAGCTCCCCTATAGGTTGAATTTTCAGTTCCAACAGCGTTTAGGAGGAGTGAACTCTTCTCACAGTTTGTATATGCCAATCAGCCACCTCAAAAATGTACGTGTGATACCTGGTAGGATTCTATATGTGCATATAAATATACAAGTGTGAATAGGCTAAAGAGAAAGGGAAACAAGAATTCTCGTATTTTTTAAGTTTAAAAACTCAGGGAGAACTTCTTCGATTAAAAATTGACTAGATTTATAACTTTTACCTTATATAATGCAAAACTCAAGTCCAACTATACAACATGCCTCCAATGAACTGCTTGTATTTCTATAGGTTTGGCTTATTTTTCTCTATCATATTAGGATGAGTTGTCTGAGTCTAGTAGGTATGGGTTAGTGTCAGGGATTCAATATTTCAAAATGAAAATTGGAAAATGAATCCAATTTGTATGCATATATATGCTGCACAAATATCCTCCCACTCTCATCCAGAACAATGCCTTGACATTACCTTCACCCCAAGTAAGACAAAATTATAGGAGAAGAGTTAGAAAATCAGTGAACACATATCTGGAATGGAAAATGCTCAGGAGTTCACAACCTTGGAGGTTGTAGAGGAGTTTCCAAAAGCAAGGGATAGGGTAAACACTCCACAAACATGGAGCTCTGCTGGCCTAAAAGCTTTTTGAGAAACTGCCTCTGAGATAGGGCACTTGAAATATATGTTGTTTTCAGGAGATTTGGCTTTCTTTGTAGTGAGACCATCAAAGCTGGGTCTGCATCTATGAGACCTGGAAGACATTGTTTCTGATATTTCAATGAACATGAGGCAGCAGTGCTGATATTTTTCTTTTTAAGTAAACTGTGGCCTCTGGGGTCTAAGTGTCTCCCCGTTGAACTGTGAAGCCATTTGGCCCTCCTACACTTTTTGTGGGGTTTTTCCTGCTGCACTGGCAGTTTCGTATTTGCTTCATAAAATAGAAGGAGTTCAACTGGGACACAGTGCAGGAGGGAGTTCTATCACGTGTGGTGGGTCAGGGACAGCAGAAAAATGCACCAACCAATCTTCTATCCCTCAAAGCTTGCCCCATTGCATCCTTGTCCATAGCAACCTGATTCTGAACATTGCCCTGAATCCTCTCCATATAACAAGATGCCTTTACTTATAAGGGTCTGCTGGCTGCACCATGTAAGCCACAAGCCATTTGTAAGCCAATGGAAGATCCAAATTGCTCCAACACAGAAGTTTTATCACACTCCTGCCCACCACAACTCTAGGCCCACTTCTCAGGAGGCTGCAACTTACTGGGACCTCTGTTCTACACCATTTTCATAAAACCCAGTCAAGCAAGGCACTGTCAGGTACATCCATGTTCAGCAGCAGGACATCCAAAGGTTCTCTAGTGCAACCTAGTCGTGGGAATTTCAAAAAATTCACGGTATTTATCTAGAAATTTTTCAAGGATGAAGTTGGAGGCACTGTGGGTTTCAATTTATTCAGGAACCATTAAATGGAGAGGAAGATTATTTCAATGAAAGCTCTGGAGAACCGTCACAGGCAAGGCTTCTCAAAGAGTGGACAAAAGGTCACATTTAGCCAGGCCCATTGAGGTCTACAATGTGAGGTCCATGTGTGTTTTGACTCTCAAATATGGCTGCCAAGTCTTTCGAATGAAATCATGTGATACCTTGGCTGAGATTCCCAGTTCTCTGTGCAAAGCCACTCTGGCGCTAGTTCTCAGTTTCCAAGGGTGACTCTCATACATGGCCTCTTTAATCCCAACACAATACATGGCAATACTTTTCTGAGGTCAGATTCTGAACTCAGTCTGTAAGGGGAATCACACCAAAGTTCAAGCCCAGGTAGACCCAGTTATGTCTTCCAACTGCCACACAAATATCCACAATTAAATCCAAAACACTCCCACATGTCACTCATCTTTTCTAAATACACACTCATCATAACCTCTGGCTGGAGGTTTCCATGAGGGGTGCGGCCCAAGACAGTGTCCAAAATAACCACCCTTGCCCCTCATTTGCCTAAAATCAGGGTGGCCTGGACATCCTTCCAGTGAACCAGGAGTGATCAAATTGGCCGGCCATTAGGATGGCACTGCTTCTCCAATTTGAAGCCTACTGACTGTGGGGCTTAGAGTCTTTATGTGATTTGGAGTCATGAGAAAAATCAAGCACTTATGGGCTATCCTCTGCAGGGTTTTGAGGAACACATTTGAACCAAATGATCACTATTCTCACTTGATGAAGGTCAGGAACCTTACAGAGGAATGTGAGAGACTTCATCCAAAATGAATGCTCTTTTGTCCATTTTGGTTTTGGATGCACACATGGGATCTTTCTTTAGATCCATCAGGTGATAAAAATCTAAGCCGCAGCCTCACACAGGGCCAAAAAGCTGATTCAGACACATCCTTTTCCAAAGCAATTAAGCAAAGAGCCAGAGGTGATGCCCTTTCATTTCTGTTTGAAAACTATTTCTTTTGGCTCTACAAAGGTGTGGCCTGAGGCAAAGATGTTCCGGACATTCAGGGCAACAGAACAATTGGTAAGCAAAAGGCCCAAAGCAGGGTTTCTCCATTAGAATTTTCTGGTCACACTCATATCTGAGTTTTCTGAGATTCTCCCATTCCCTTCAGCTATCCAGTACATGGCCAAGTCTCAGAGCTTGGAGGTGGTACATATTTTGGACACAAAAAAAATGAGCCTATTCTGGGAAATTGGCCAGGATTCAGGAAGAAAACAGGAACTTAGCAAGATTGTAGGAGTTGCCCACGCATAAGTCAAGCCACAGTCCATTCATAAATTGGGCAAGATGAATCTTGGGAAGCTTTCTACTAGTCAGGACACATACAATGATTCATTCTCTTTTCTAATGTCTAAAACCCCGGACACAGTGGGATACACAGACATAGAGACACTGGCCTTGTCAAACGACTTACCAGAAACAGTTCACTCCAAAACAAATAAACTGCCTTTCCTACCTATTCTCAGAACATGAGACAAAACCTCAAACCTACACCCACACACACAAAGGCAGCTCCTTCCCCCAAGTAGGTCTGTGACTATCAGGAGTGTCCTCTGACTGGTGGGCCATACTATGTTCTGATGAAATCGCCTGTCCTGTGTCAGATATGGTCTCATTGGCCCAATCTGTGAAGTTGTCACTAGCCAGCTGTGAGCCACTACCTGCTTTCTCAGGAAAGGCCTCTCTTCAGAGCTTTCCTGACATTTGTCCATCCTCACATCAGTAGGTACTCAGAAAGACTGACTCTGTCCTTGTTAAATCCAAACAAGTGAGACCACTGGGACTGGGAATGGGACTGGCTCTGCGTGCCTGGCTTCCCGGATCCCAAGTTCAGAGAGTTTCATCACCAAGGAAGTGAGGTGAGATTAATCTCTTCAGGAATTTAATGAGGTCACTGCCTTGGCAACCACTTTGTCCTAACAGTTGCTTCCAATAGTACTATGAGATGGAGGCAGCCCTTACTTCCTGTGACACTTTCAAAAGTTAGAATGGTATATCAACCATAGGCACCCAGGAACAGCTCTCCACACATGCCTGGTATGGTCCATCTTCTCTACATTAAGAAGAGAGAGGCTTATTCAGACAAAACCCTTCATCTTGGAAAGGTTGTTTGAGATGGAAGATAACTTTTTCTCTCTCAGGTCCTTCATAGCTGCCTAATCTTCTCCAGGGATCAAACCTGCATGGACCTTTGAGGTTCTCAGCAGGAGGCAGATCCCCTACATTCCTGTATTGTAAGACTAACTCTGTCCCTGCTCTTCTGTAAAGTTAGGTTGAGGGAAGAGTGTATGGTTAGGGTTATTAACATGTTTGATTTGGATTACGAATCCTTCTGCAGGATGATTAATAGTATTGGGAACCTGTGATATTTATAAGATTATAGAGGTGAAATATAAGTATGAAAACAGAAATGTTGGTAAGATTTGAAGCCCAGAAGGGCATTAGGCCCTTGATTGGGATACTTAGCTTTTAATTACGTTCTACACAGATGTCTCAGATAAATTGATAATCAATGGCATAGGACCTTATACCTTGGATGTTTGATTTTAGAAGAGAACATCCACTCAAATTGAGATAGTCGGTGGGATTAGGAAGATAGTCGGTAGGTTTATAAAAAATGAGTGAGTATAAAAATTGGACAAAAAGTTCTGTAGCATTAGGGTTTCGGTTATAGAGTGAATATAAATGTCAGCACATGTGAAGAGTCAGTCACAATGATTAACTGGGGAAAATATGTAGGAAGGAAAATATCAATAGAGACATTACGAAATGAGGCAATTATATAGTGAGTGATAGGATTAGACATTTTCAACAGGGTTGAGATTGAATACATAATCTTAGGAAGAAACAAATATGTAGTCACCAATAGGAATGACATTTGAAAGCATTAGGCAACCTGGACATGGATGTTTTTAGTAAGCCATGTTCACTTTCAATTTAGGATTTGGTACAATCATAAGTGTGACCTTTGCATTTTGTGCCCAGAAAATTATTGTGATCAAATATATATGTAGATCATATGATGTGTGTATTTCTTCCACCATTTCTGGGAGCAATATTTGAGGACACATAAATTAGTATTGTGGGTACCAAGTGGTGTACCCTGTGTCAATGAATATAGAGATAATGCATGAATAGACCATAGTGTGAATAAATAATATAACTTTTTTCTCTTTAAATAATGGATTGAATTGATATCTTAAAATATATAGGAAATCATATATTGACATACAATCATTCACTCCAACCAGTTACATATATAATGGTAATCTTAGGGTTATTGTTTATCATGAAGTGTGTGTGAGTTTTGTTTCAAAAGTGTTTATGGAAATCGAAAATAATGTGTTTGGAAAGAAGTCTCATGAAAAGACCAGTCAAGAAATATGGAGGAATCCATGTGTTCTGAAGCTGGAATTGATTGAAAGTGAAACAAATGCCTATAACTTTCCTAAATTGTGGATGAAATATATATCCTGTGATGTGCATAAACTGATGAAATAGTAATGTACCAGTGTTGAATAAAAATGAAGGTCAAAGTACACATCATGTCCCATAGGAATCTACTTGCATTGATGTTAAACTGGGTCAGTTACTGTAGAAATATTAGGATTGCATGCATTATTCACCGTAGTTAGTTTTATTTCATTTTTATTTATGGTTGTTCAAAACATTACATAGTTGTTGTTATAACATATTTCACACTTTGATTCAAGTGCGATATAAACTCCCATTTTTACCCCGTGTACAGATTACAGAATCACATCAGTTACACATCTATTGATTCACATATTGCCATACTAGTGTCTATTGAATTCTGCTGCCTTTCCTATCCTCTACTATCCCCCCTCCCCTCCCCGCCCCTCCCCTCTTCTCTCTCTACCCCCTCTACTGTAATAAATTTGTCCCCCTTGTATTATTTTTCTCTTTCCCCTCACTTTCTCTTGTATGTAATTTTGTATAACCCTGAGGGTCTCCTTCCAATTCCATGCAATTTTCCTTCTCTCTCCCTTTCCTTTCCACCTCTCATCCCGCTTTAATGTTAATCATCTTGTCATGCTCTTCGTCTCTCCTCTGTTCTTAGTTACTCTCCTTATATCAAAGATGACATTTGGCATTTGTTTTTTAAGGATTGGTTAGCTTCACTTAGCATAATCTGCTCTAATGCCATCCATTTCCCTCCAAATTCTATGATTTTTTTAAATTTTTCAATGCAGAGTAATACTCCATTGTGTATAAATGCCACAGTATTTTATCCATTCTTTCATTGAAGGTTATCTAAGTTGGTTTCACAGTCTTGCTGTTGTGAATTGTTCTGCTATGAACATCGATGTAGCAGTGTCCCTGTAGCATGCTGTTTTTAGGTCTTTAGTGAATAGACTGAGTAGGGGAATAGCTGGGTCAAATGGTGGTTCCATTCCCAGCTTTCCAAGAAATTTTCATACTGCTTTCCAAATTGGCTGCACCAATTTGCAGTCCCACCAGCAATGTAGAAGTGTACCTGTTTCCCCACATCATTGCCAGAACTTGTTTTTTGACTTCATAATGGCTGCCAATCTTACTGGAGTGAGATGGTATCTTAGGGTGGTTTCGATTTGCATTTCTCTGACTGCTGGAGATGGTGAGCATTTTTTCATGTACTTGTTGATTGATTGTAAGTCCTCATCTGATAAGTGTCTGTTGAGGTCCTCAGCCCATTTGTTGATTGGGTTCTTTGTTATCTTATTGTCTAATTTTTTGAGTTTTTTGTATACTCTGGATATTAGGGCTCTATCTGAAGTGTGAGGAGTAAAGATTTCTTCCCAGGATGTAGGCTCCCTATTTACCTCTCTTATTGTTTCTTTTGCTGAGAAAAAACTTTTTAGTTTGAGTAAGTCCCATTTGTTGATTCTAGTTATTAACTCTTGTGCTATGGGTGTCCTATTGTGGAATTTGGAGCCCGACCCCACAGTATGTACATCGTAAGCAAATTTTTCTTCTATCAGACACTGTGTCTCTGATTTGATATCAAGCTCCTTGATCCATTTTGAGTTAACTTTTGTGCATGGCAAGAGAAAGGGATTCAGTTTCAATTTGTTACATATGGATTTCCAGTTTTCCCAACACCATTTGTTGAAGATGCTATCCTTCCTCCATTGCATGCTTTTAGCCCCTTTATCAAATATAAGATAGTTGTAGTTTTGTGGATTGGTTTCTGTGTCCTCTATTCAGTACCATTGGTCCACAAGCCTGTTTTGGTACCAGTACCATGCTATTGTTGTTACTATTGCTCTGTAGTATAGTGTGAAGTCTGGTATCGCTCTACCGCCTGATTCACACTTCCTGCCTAGCATTGTTTTTGCTATTCTGGAACTTTTATTTTTCCATATGTATTTCATGATTGCTTTCTTTATTTCTACAAGAAATGCCTTTGGGATTTGATTGGCATTGCATTAAACCTATAGAGAAATTTTGGTAATATCACCATTTTGATGATGTTAGTTCTGCCTTTCCATGAACAGGGTATATTTTTACATCTTCTAAGATCTTCTTATATTTCTCTCTTTAGGGTTGTGTAGTTTTCATTGTATGAGACTTTCCCCTCTTTTGTTAGGTTGATTCCCATCTTTTTTTTTTTAGGATATTGTGAATGGAGTGGTTGTTCTCATTTCCATTTCAGAGGATTTGTCCCTGATATAGAGGAATGCCTTTGATTTATGCGTGTTGATTTTATATCCTGCCACTTTGCTGCATTCATTTATTAGCTCTATTAGTTTCTTTGTAGACCCTTTTGGGTCTGCTAGGTATAGAATCATGTCATCTGCAATAGTAATAATTTAAGTTGTTCTTTTCCTATTTTTATGCCTTTAATTTCTTCCGTCTGTCTAATTGCTCTGGCCAGTGTTTCGAGAACTGTATTGAACAGAAGTAGTGAGAGAGGGCATCCCATTCTTGTTCCAGATTTTAGAGGGAATGCCTTCAATTTTTCTAGATTCAGAATGATGCTAGCTTGAGGATTAGCATAGATTGCTTTTACAATATTGAGGTATGATCCTGTTATTCCTAGTTTTTCTAGAGTTTTGAAGATAAAGGGATGCTGTACTTTGTCGAATGCTTTTTGTGCATCTATCGAGATGATCATATGGTTCTTATTTTTAAGTCTATTGATGTGGTGAATAACATTTATTGATTTTCGTATATTGAACAAGCCTTGCATTCCATGGATGAATCCTACTTGATCATGGTGCACAATTTTTTTAATATGTTTTTGTATCTGATTCACCAGAATTTAATTAGGGATTTTTGCATTTAGATTCCTTAGGGATATTGGTCTGTAGTTTTCTTTGTTTGAAGTGTTTATGTCTGGTGTAGAAATCAGGGTGATATTGGCCTGGTAGAATGAATTTGGAAGATCTCCCTCTTTTTCAATTTCCTGAAATAGCTTGAAAAGTATTGGTATTAGTTCATATTTAAAGGGTTTGTAAAACTCTGCTGTATACCCATACTGTCCTGGTCTTTCCTTAGTTGGTAATCTTTGGATGGTTTCTTCTATTTCCTCAATTGATACTGGTCTGTTTAGGTTGTCTATATCCTCCTGACTCAATCTGGACAGATCATATGACTTAAGAAATTTTTCGATGCTTTCACTATCTTCTATTATATTGGAATATAACGAATCAAATTAATTTCTGATTATCTTCTGTATTTCAGAAATATCTGCTGTGATTGCCAGGGGGTGACAAATAACTTGTGTAGATTGATACAGCAGGAATGGAAGCCGTTTATTGTAGCATCTGAGCGATATTTATACATTTTATATAGCTTATCTAATTAGCATAAAATAGATCCAGCAGTGAACCAATAAGGAATCTCCACACTTAATGGCTTGCTTTTGTTACTTCACAAACCACTCTCTATGGCATTTTTCCAGGCGCCATCCAGACTTGTTTACAGACCCTAACATTTCTCTGGCAAAATACCAGGTGCCATCCTGACTTGTTTATATACCTTAACATGTGATGTTGCCCTTTTCATCCCGTATGCCAGTAATTTGAGTTTTCTCTCTTCTTCTCTTCATTAGCATGGCTAAGGGTCTGTCGATTTTATTTATTTTTTCAAAGAACCAACTTTTAGTTTTCTCAATTTTTTCAATTGTTTCTTTTGTTTCGATTTCATTAATTTCAGCTTTGATTTTAATTAAATCTTAGCTTCTACTTATTTTGCTGTTGTTTTCCTCTTCTTTTTCTAGGATTCTGAGATGAAGTATGACATCATTTATTTGTTTTGTTTTTTTTTTCTTTTTTTAAGGAATGAAATCCAAGCAATGAATTTTCCTCTTAGAACGGATTTCAGTGTGTCCCATAGATTCTGATATGTTGTGCCTGTGTTTTCATTTATCTCTAAGAATTTTTTAATTTCCTCCTTGATGTCTTCTATAACCCATTGATCATTCAGTAACCTATTGTTCATTCTCCAAGTGATGCATGATTTTTCCTTCCTTCGTTTATCATTGATTTTTAGTTTATATTAGATTATGATCAGATAAGATGCATGGTATTATTTCTACTTCTTTATATTGTCTAAGAATTGCCCTGTGACATAATATATGATCTATTTTTGAGAAGGATCCATGTGCTGCTGAGGAAAAATGTAACTGCTTTATGTTGAGGAGTATATTCGATATATGTCAATTAAGTCTCGGTTATTAATTGTGTTATTGAGTTCTATAGTTTTCTATTTCAACTTTTGTTTGGAAGACCTGTCCAGTGGTGAGAGAGGTGTGTTGAAGTCTCCCATGATTATTGTATGGTGGTCTATTAGACTCTTGATCTTGAGAAAAGTTTGTTTGATGGACATAGCTGCACCATTGTTTGGGGCATATATATATTTATAATGGTTATGTCTTGTTGGTGTATGGTTCTCTTGAGCAGTATGTAGTGTCCCTCTTTATCCCTTTTGATTAACTTTGGCTTGAAATCTATTTTATTTGATATGAGTATGGACACCACTGCTTGTTTCCGAAGTCCATATAAGTGATATGATTTTTCCCAACCTTTCACCTTCAGTCTATGTATGTCTTTTCCTATCAAATGCGTCTCCTGTAGGCAGCATATTATTGGGTCTTGTGTTGTGATCCATTCTACTAGCCTGTGTCTCTTAATTGGTGAGTTTAAGCCATTAACATTTACGGTTATTATTGAGATAATGGTTGTTCTTCCAGCCCTATTTGTTTATTTATGTTATTAAACATGGATTGTTTTCTACATTGATTATTTCCCCCTTTTACTGTACTACCTCCCACTGTTGGTTTTTATTGTTATTTTCCATTTCCTCTTCCTGTAATATTTTGCCGATGATGTTTTGAAGAGATGGTTTTCTAGCTACAATTTATTTTAACTTTTTTTTTAACATAGAAGGTTATGATTTTATCTTCCATCCTGATGCTTAATTTCACTGGATACACAATTCTTGGTTGGAATCCATTTTCTTTCAGTGTTTGAAAAATGTTAATCCAGGATCTTCTAGCTTTCAGAGTCTGTGTTGAAAGATCAGCTGTTATCCTGATTGGTTTACCCCTAAATGTAATCTGCTTTTTTTTTCTCTTGTAGCATTTAAAATTCTCTCCTTATTGTGTACGTTGGGCATCTTCATTATAATGTGTCTAGGTGTGGATCTCTTATGATTTTGCACATTCGGCGTCCTGTAGGCTTCTAGGACTTGGGAGTCAGTCTGATTCTTCAAGTCTGGGAAGTTTTCTCGTATTATTTCATTGAATACATTGCTCATTGCTTTTGTTTGGACCTCTATACCTTCCTGTATTCCAATGACTCTTAAGTTTGGTCTCTTTATGTTATCCCGTATTTCTTGGATATTCTGTTGATGGTTTCTTAACAGTCTTGCTGAGCTGTCTATGTTCTTTTCAAGTTGGAATACTTTGTCTTCATTGTCTGATGTTCTATCTTCTAAGTGTTCTACTCTGCTGGTAGTATTCTCAATTGAGTTTTTAAGTTGGTTTATTGCTTTCTGCATTTCTAGGATTTCTGTTTGTTATTTTTTACAACCTCTATCTCCCTGTATAGCTGATCTTTTGCTTCTTGGATTTGTTTATGTAATTCATTGTCGAAGTGATTTTTCATTGTCTGATTTTGCTGTCTAATGTCTTCCTTGAGACTCCAGATCATCTGAAGCATGTATATCCTGAGTTCTTTATCTGACATTCCATTTACTGCAGCTATTACCTCTTCTAAAGTTGTGATGACCTGCATTGCTTGTGGTCCTTTTTTCCTTGTCTTATCATACTGCTCGCTTTTCTTTCTGCTTGGTGAAACTTTTGTGATTTTGAAATTTTCCTCCTATATATTTATATTGCTCTTGTATAGTTGCAAAGTCTCCCTTGCATGGGCGCAGGGGGGCTGTGCTGCTCCTCCAATTAGGGTGATCTAACTACCTTGCTGACGGGCCGCTGGGCTTGTTTTCCTGATCGGTTTCAGGTCTGCCTACCATGCAGGCGCCGGAGGCGGCTCTGCTCTACCCCTCCTCCAATTGGTGTCACGTGTCTACCAGGCCCGTGGACCCCTGGGGTGTTCTGCCGATCAGTCGCAGGTCTGCCTACCTTGTAGGTGCTGGCGGCGGCTCTGCTCTGCCCCTACTCCAATTGGGGTGACGTGACTACCATGCAGGTGTGTTGCTGGGCCTGTTCCGCCAGTTTGTCGCAGGTCTGCCTACCTTGCGGGCACGGGCAACGGATCTGCTCTGCTCCTATTCCAAATGGGGTGAAGTGTCTGCCGCTCCGGCAGGGCGATGGGCCTCTTCTGCCAGTCAGGTGCAGGTGTGCCTACCTTGCGGGTGCGGGTGATGGCTCTGCTCTGCCACTACTCCATTTGGGAGGTCGTGACTACCATGCCGGCAGGTTGTTGGGCCTGTTCTGGGTGCGGGCGAAGGCTCTGCTCTGCCCCTACTAATATTGGGGTGACCTGACTACCATGCCGGTGGGCCACTGGGATTGTACTAGGTGAGGGAGAAGGCTCTGCTCTGCAACTATTCCAATTCGGGTGATTTGACTACCATGCCTGCGGGTCACTGGGCCTGTTCTGGGCAAGGGTGGCGGCTCTGCTCTGCCTCTATTCCAATTGGGGTGACGTGACTACCATGCAGGTGTGTCGCTGGGCCTGTTCCGGGCGTGGGCGGCGGCTCTGCTCTGCCCCTCTGGCTTGATGACAAAGTGAGAGAGACCCGGGTGTTTGTGACTCACTTTCTTTACCAGGAGACCAACTGTTTCTGTCACCGATGGTATCAATGAAGTTATCTCCTCTGCTGCTTTCTGATGACATCAGATCTCTGCCATGTTGGTATCCCATGCAAAAGGCAGCATTTTGTTCCCTTTGCTGGGTGACTAAAGCAATGGGTGAGTTCTGACCGGCACTCACAAGCCCCGTCTCAATCCTGTTGCACTCCCTATGAAGGCTCGGTTGATATTTACCTCCACAGTATTCAGCAAGACCCGGACCGAGAAGCAGTTTCCGCAGGTTCTTTAGCCCAGGGCCAGATCAGTTCCGGGAGGCGGAATTCGGCCGCTCTGGGCTCGGTGTATGTTCTAATAGAAGCAGGCTCCAAGACGCAGTTTCTGCGGGTTCTCTAGCACTGAGCCTGAGTAATTTGTCTGCAAGACAAAGGTGAATGGCATCCTGAAATTACCGGTTCTATAGCTGAATAAGCTGCGATCAGTCGAAAACAGGGATGGTGACGTCACCTCTCCAAGATGGTGGCCGCTGGGTTCCTCTGTGGTCTGACTGGTGCGGAGAAACGAGTTGGACTGCATGCTTCCCCGTCTCAAACCCAGAATTCAGCACTGAGCACAGTGATTGCATACCTGGCAGGAGCCCACAGTATCTGCACCACTGTATATTTGCGTTGCTATCTCGTCGTTTCCCAGCACGCACCACAGACTCTAGCCACGGAGCGATTTCCTGAATAAGCCACATGACCTTCTGTGAGGACAAATCACTCGCGTTTGAGTTCCCGTAGCTGATCCTCGTGAGATGGAAATTAGTACACTAGGTTTTGGAGAACCACAATTTTGCTGGAAATTCCTAACAAGATAGGTTTTAGCCATTCTAACTCGTCATTCTCCCGCACAGTGATGCGGTATATGGGGGTGATGCACTCCCTTCGCAGCCATCATATGATCCCCTGAAGTTAGTTTTCAGTACTAGGAAACAAATAAGTATTTCAGGTGGATGAATATTTCTGAGAAAAATCTTTTGAAAAGTTGATTATAAATCCACATACATGAATATGAATGAATTTAGGGAGTGTATAATAAGAAAAATATACTTCATATTTTGAAAAATCTGCAAAGTGAAAAAAAATATATATATATATGTATATATATACATACACACAGAGACATTAAAAAAGTAGCATTATGTATGCCAATCGAAATTCACCATGAAATATATATCATCCACAGATCCAAAAATATTCATTTAAATGAACATGGATTTATGTCGTTCAACTAAGAAGCTCACCCGTATCTTGAATTTTCGGTTCCAACAGCATTTAGTAGGAGTGATCTCTTCTCACAATTTGTATCTGCCAAGCCAGCCACCTCACAAAATGTACGAGTTATACCAGGTAGAATTCGATATGTGCATATAAAAATACATGTGATGAATAGGCTACAGAGAAAGGGAGACAGTTATTCACATATTTGTTAACTTTTAAAACACATGGAGGACTATTTCAATTAAAATTCGCTAGATTTATAACACCTACCATTTATCATACGAAAGGCAAGTCCAACTATACACCATGCCTCCTGTGAACCTCTTGTATTTCTATTCTGTTTGGGTTATTTTTCTCCATAATATTAGGATTAGAAGTCAAAGTCTATTAGGGTATGTGTTAGTGTCAGGGATTCAGTATTTCGATAGGAAAATTTGAAAATGTATCCAATGTATATGCAAATATGTGCTACACAAAAAACTTCCCACTCTCATTCATAACAATGCCTTGACATTACCTTCGCCCCACATAAGACACAATTAGAGGAGAGGAGTTAGAAAATCTGTGAATACATATGTGGAATGGAAAATGCTCAGGAGTTCACAATTTGGAGGTGGTAGAGGAGTTTCCAAAAGTAAGGGACAGGGTAAACACTCCACAAACATGAAGTTCTGCCAGCCTGACATCTGGAGAAACTGCCTCTAAAGTTGGGCAATGAAATATATGCTGTTGTCAGGAGCATTAGCTTCATTTGGAGTGAGACCATCAAAGCTGGGTCTTCATCTATGTGACATGAATGACATTGTTTCTTATTTTCCAATGAACATGAGGCATCAGTGCTGAATTTTCTATTTGTATGTAACTTGTGGCCACTGGGGTCTAAGTGTCTCCCCGTGTGGACTGTAAATCCATTTGGTCATCCTCCACTATTCGTGGTGTTTCTTGCTGCTGCACTGGGAGTTTGGAATTTGCTTCATGAAATACAAGGAGTTCAACAGGGACACAGTGCTGAAGTGAGTTCTGTCAATTGTGGTGGGTCGGGTTCTGCAGGAGAATGCACCAACCAGGCTTCTATCCCACATTGCTTGCCCCATTGACCATAGCAACCTGATTCTGAACATTGCCCTGAAACCTCTCCATATAACAATATGCTTTTACATATAAGAGTCTACTGGCTTCAAAATGTCAGTCACAATCCATTTGCAAGACAATGGCAGATCCACATGGCCCAACACAGATGTTTTATCACACACCTGCCAACCACTGCTCTAGGACAACTACTCAACAGGATCCAACTTACTGGCATCTCTGTTCTACACCATTTTCATAAAACCAAGTCAATCAAGGCACTGTCTTACATACTCATGATCAGCAACAGGACATCCAAATGTTCTCCAGTGCCACCCAGTCATGGGAATTTCAAAAATTTTTATGGTATTTATCTAGCCAATTTTCAAGGAAGAAGTTGGAGGCACTGTGGGTTTCAATTTATTCAGGAACCATTAAATGGTGAGTAAGTTCATTTCAATGAAAACTCTGGAGAATTCTCACAGGCAAGTCTTCCCAAAGAGTGGCCAAAATGTCAGATTAAGCCAGGCCCATTGAGGTCTACAATGTGAGGTCCATGTGTGTTTTGACTCTCAAAAATGGCTGCAAAGTCTTTAAGAATAAAATCATGTGATATCCTGGCTGAGATTCCCTGTGATCTGTGGAAAGTCAACTTGGGCCTAGATGTCTTTCCAAGGGCAACTCTCATGCATGGCCATCTAAAATCCCAACACAATTCATGGCAATACTTCTCTGAGATCAGTACCACAACTCAGTCTCTAAGGGGAATCACACCAGGGTGCAAGCCCACGTGGACCCAGTCATCTCTTCAAACCACCATTCAAATGTCCACAATTAAATCCCAAACACTCCCACATGGCCCAAATCTTCTTCCATATATACACTCATCATAACCTGTGGCTGGAGGTTTCCATGAGGGGAGCAGCCGACGTCAGTGTCAAAAATAAGCTTCCTGCACCTCATTTGCCTAAAGTCAGGGTGGCATGGACACCCTTCCTGTAAACCAGGAGTGATCAAATAGGCCTTCCTTTAATACTGCTTAGCTTCTCCAACTTGAGGCCTACTGACTTTGAGGTTTAGATTCTTTAAGTGAATTGGAGTCATGAGAAAAACAAGCACCTATGGGCTAGCCTCTGCTGGGTTTTGAAGAACTCATTTGACCCAAAGGATCCCTGTTCTCACTTGATGGATGTCAGGAACCTACCAGAGGAAGGCAAGAGAGTTAATCAACAATATCTGATCTTTTTGCCATTTTGGTTTTCGATGCATGCATGGGATGTATCTTTAGATCCATCAGGTGCTGAGAATCTAAGCCTCAGCCTCACACAGGGCCAAGAGACTGATTCAGACATATCCCTTTTCAAAGCAATTAAGCATGGATCCACACGTGATGCCCATTCATTTGCATTTGAAAACTGTTTTCTTCAGGCTTCACAAAGTGGTGGCTTGAGGCAAAGTTCTTCCTGACATTCAGGGCAACAGAAGAATAGGTAAGCAAAAGGACCAAAGCAGGGTTTCTCCACTGAGACTTTCCTGGTCAACTGATATCTGAGATTTCTGAGATGCTAGCCATTCCCTTCAACTATCTAGTACATGGCCATGTCACAGATATTGGAGGTGGTACATATCTTGGACACAAAACCATGATACTATTCTGGAGTGTTGCCAGAATTGAAGGAGAAAACAGGAAATTATGAAGCTAGTAGGTGTTGCCCATCCATAAGGCAAGCCTGATTCCACTCATATATTGGGCACAATGAATGCTGGCAAGCTTTCTAGTAGACAGGAAACATCCATTGATGCCTTCTCTCTTCTAATGTCTATAATCATGAACACAGTGGGATACACAGACACTCGCCTTGTCAAAGGACTTACTAAAAGTAGTCCACTCCAAACCAAACAAACTGCCTTTCCCACCTATTCTGAGAACTTGAGACAAAACCACAAAATCACACCCACACCCACAAAGGCACCTCCTTCCCCCAAGTAGGTCTGTGACTCTCCGGAGTGTCCTCTGACTGGTGGGCCATACTATGTTTCCCCAAAATGACCTCTCCTGTCTCAGTTCTGGTCTGCTTGGCCAACTCTGTGAAGTTGTCAAGAGCCAGTGGTGAGACACTACCTGCTTTCTGAGGAAAAGCCCCTCTTCAAAGGTTTCCTGGCATTTGGCCATCCTCACATCTGTAGGTTCAAAGAAAGACTGACTCTGTCCTTGGTAAATCCAAACATATGAGACCACTGGGACTGGGACAGGGACTGTGTCTGGGTTCCTGGCTTACTGGATCCCAAGTTCAGAGAGTTTCATCACCAAGGAAGTGAGGTGAGGTCACTTCCTTCAGGATCTGAATTACATCACTGC
Source organism: Callospermophilus lateralis (assembly GCF_048772815.1). Lineage (NCBI taxonomy): Eukaryota > Metazoa > Chordata > Mammalia > Rodentia > Sciuridae > Callospermophilus > Callospermophilus lateralis. Next base: position 418,852 of record NW_027515711.1, on the reverse strand, counting down.
CTTGGCAACCACTTTGCCCTAACAGTTGCTTCCAAAAGTCCCATTAGGTGGAGGCTGCCCCTGTTTTCCTGTAACACTTTCACAAGTTAGAATGTTATATCAATCATAAGCACCCCGGAACAGCTCTCCACACAGAACTGGTTTGGTCCATCTTGTATACATTAAGAAGAGAGAGTGATTCAGACACAACCCTTCAACCCGACCAGGATGACTGCCATGGAAGATGACTTTTGCTTTCTGAGGTATTTCATAGCTGCCTTCATCTTCACCAGGGATCATTTCTGCATGAACATTTGAGGTTCTCAGCAGGTGAAGATACCCTACATTCCTGTATTTTAAAACCAACTCTGTCCCTGCTCTTCGGTAAAGTTAGTGTATGGTTAGGGTTCATTATATGTTTGATTTGGGTTAGGAATCATTCTGCAGGATGAATAAAGGGATTGGGTACCTGCGATATTTATAAGAATATATAAGTGAAATATATGTATGAAAACGGAAATCTAAGAAAGATTTGAAGCCCAGAAGGGCATTGGGCCCTTGATTGGGATGCATAGTGTTGAATTACGTTCTGTACAATTGTCTCAGTTAAATCGATATACAATGGCATAGGACCTTGTACCTTGGATGATTGAATGTAGAAGAGAACATCCAGTTAAAAAGGGATAGTCGGTAGGATTAGAAAGATAGTCGGTAGGTTTAGGAAGAAGAGTGAGAATATGATTTGGAATAAAAAGCTTCTTTAGCAATAGGGTTTCGTTTAGAGAGTGAATGTAAATGTCAGTACATGTGAAGAGTCTTTCACAATGATGAACTGGGGAAATTGTGTAGAAAAGCAGGTATCAATAGAGACATAACGAAATCAGGCAAAGTATAAATGAGTGATAGGATTAGACATTTTCAACAGGGTTGAGTTTGAATATATAATCATAGGAAAAAACAAATATGTTGTCACCAATGGGATTGACATTTGAGAGCATTAGGCAACCTGGACACGGATGTTATTACTTATCCATGTTCACTTTCCTTTTAGGCTTTGGTACAATCATAAGTGTGACCTTTACATTTTTTTTTGTTCAGAATATTTCGGTGGTAAAATGTATATGTAGATCAGGTAACATGAGTATTTCTTTCACCATGTCTGGGAGCAATATTTTGAAGACATATACATTAGTATTAGGGGTACAAAGAGGTGTACCCTGTGTCTATGAATATAGAGATAATGCATGAATAGATGATAATATGAATAAATAATGTATCTGGTTCCACTTTAAATAATGGATTGAATTGAAATCTGAAAATATATAAGAAATCTTATATTGATATATAATCATTCATTTCAACCAGTTATATATCTAATGGTAATATTAGGATTATGGTTTATCATGAAGGGTGTTTGAGTTTTGCTTTATAAGTGATGATGTTAAACGAAAATAATGTGTTTGGAAAGAAGTCTCATGAAAAGACCAGTCAAGAAACATAGAAGAATCATGTGTTCTGAATCAGAAAGTGATTGATCGTGAAACAAATGCCTATAAATTTTCTAACTTTTGAATGAAATATATATCCTATGATGTGCATAAACTGAAGACATCGTAACGTATAAGTGTTGAATAAAAATGAATATCAAAATACACATCATGTCCCCTAAGAATATACTTGCATTGATGTTAAACTAGCTCAGTAACTGTAGAAATATTAGGTTTTGTTTGCACCTTTCACTGAATTTAGTTTTCAGTACTAGAAAACAAATATGTATTTCAGGTGGATGATTATTTCTGAGAATAATGTTGTGGAAAGTTGATTATAAATACACATATATGAATATGAATGAATTTAGGGAGTGTATAATAAGACACATATATTTCATATTTTAAAAAATCTGGAGAGTGTATATATATATATATACACTCTCATACATACACACTCACATGCACAGATATAAAAAAGTAGCAATACAGGAAATCCATCATGAAGGCAGGCATGGAAAAATCAAGTCTCTGACCTCTTCAGCTGCGCGGGCATCGGGAGTCGTAAACTGTCTAAATGGTGTTTGCTCAGAATCACTAGGCAATGTTGACCTAATGTGGATCTGGTGCGAACATTCTGGGCCCCTCAGAACACACACCGAGCCTGGATCGGCTGCATTCAACCTCCGGTTTGCCTGGTTCTCGTGACTCAGCACTAAGATCCCTCTGAAATAACTGTTCGGCCCTTCTGAACTTTCAGAGGTAAAAGCCAACCAAGCCTTCAAAGGCAGTGGCCACAGGATTGAAACGGCGCTTGGGAGAGACACTCAGGACCCACCCGTTGCGTTGGTTACCTTGCAAAGGGAACAAACGGTCACCATTTGCATGGGATACCACCATAGCATAGAAATGATGTCACGGGCAGAGGAGATAACTTCATTGAAACCAGCGTGACAGGTGTGTAATCCCCTAGCCATCTCTCTCAACACAGCGGGGAAACCTTAAGGGCCCCTCCCAGCTCTGCCGTAAGGGCCTCTTCCAGCTCTCCCGTGAGCGCGATAGCCAGACCTAGGGAATCTGGATTGGCTCGGGACTAGCGGCGTGGAATTCCGGGCTCCTGATCCCACAAGTGCTGACAATTGAGGTCTCTTACACCACGTACCGGTGGTGTGGCTCCCAGAGGGCAAGAAAATTCGCTGGGGGTCCTCAGCCCCAAGCTCTACAAACTTAGGGTCTGAGGGAGGCAAACAGGGAGAGTGTGCACAGGCGTTCATGAAAACAGGGCTGCCAGGAGTAGAGTTCTGGCTTGTAACCACTATTGTGGTGAGCGTCACAGGTGATCAGGGCATGGCTTGAGGAAGCACAAGAGAAGGCCCTAGGCACTCAGGATTGGAGATAAGCCAAGTTTGGGAGGAAGAGCTGCTGCACAGTGATTGGTTCCCACTTATTCAGAGGAGGAGCTTGGCCCAGTGCACACAGCTCCACATACTGAAAGAGAAGTTAATTGAACTCTATGACTGCATGTATTATTATTATTTTTTTAATTTATATTTTTTATATTTCTTTCATTTTCATTTTTGTTGTTGTTGTTCTTTAACTTTTTTAATGTTTTTATTTTTTTATTTTTTATTTTATCATTATTATTATTAATATTATTTTAAATTTTAATTTTCATTTTTTAATTATAATTATTATTTAAATTTTTTTTCTTTCTTTATTTTCTATTTTTTTCTTTTGTCTTTTCATTTCTTTTCAATTTTCTTATTCTCCCTTCCTTGAATTCTACCTGTCTACTCTCATTCTCTTTAGTGACTTCTTCCCTTCCCTTCTAATATCTTTCCTCCCAAGCATCAAATAAATTTATAAGAGTAAGCAGTAACTCAGCAGTCAAACAAAACAAGAAGTAACATGAGCAGCATAAAAAAGCAAGGAAGAAAAGGAGTACAAACAATGATGGACAGCCTAAATATTCAGAAGAACCTAGAGTCATCAGAAAAATGGTCATATAAAGAACTCAAGAAATACCTTAGACAGATGGAATGGAACCTTAAAGAGGATACGAGACATCAAAACCAAACAGTGAAAGAACACATTGAAAATGAATTACATAAACAGATATAAAAAGAAATTAAGCATCTTAATTAGGAGATAGAGATTATAAAAAAAATCAAACAATAATTCTAGAAATGAAGGAAATGATAAAACAAATTAAAAACTCAATTGAGAGTATCACTAACAGAGTGGAGCAAGTAGAAGACAGAATGTCAGATAATGAAGACAAAATATATCATCTTGAAAAAAGTCTAGCCAACAAAGAAATGCTGGTAAAAAGTCATGAGAAAAACATCCAAGAGATATGGGATAACACAAGAAAAAAAAAAAAACTAATGAGTCATCTGGATAGAGGAAGGTACAGAGATTCAAACCAAGGGAATGAGTAACCTGCTGTATGAAATAATTACAGAAAACTTTCCAGAAATAAAAATGGAAACGGATAAAAAAAATTGTAGATGCTTACAGGACACCGAGCACACAAAATCACAGTAGACCAATGCCAAGACACATTGTTATGAAGATATCCAATATACAGAACAAAGAGAAAATATTAAAAGCTACAAGAGAAAGGAGGCAGATTACAATCAGGGGTAAACCAAAAATGTTAACAACAGATTTTTCATCACAGACGCTGAAAGTGAGAAGATCCTGGAACAACGTATTTCAAACACTTAAAAACAATGGATGCCAACCAAGAAATCTGTATTCAGCAAAATTAAGCTTCAGGTAAGACAACGAAATAAAAACATTTCGTGATAAACAAAAGCTAAAAGAACTTGCAGCCTGAAAACCAGCATTGCAAAGCATCTTAAGGAAAACACTACACGAGGAAAAAATGAACATCAACAAAGAAAACCATCAGTGGGAAGTGCCTCATTAATGACAGAGGGCGGGGGAAAAGTTAATCATGGATAAACAAACTAAATTAAAAAAAAAGATAAATAATCAAAGACGGGTGGCAATACAAACCATATATCAATACTAACTCTAAACTTTAATGGCTTAAACTCTCCAATAAAGTGACATAGACTTGTAACGTGGATTAAAAAAAACAAATCCAACAATATGTTGCTTCCAGGAGACACATCTGAATGGAAAAGACATATACAGGCTGAAGGTGAAAGGTTGGGAAAATTTATACCATGCACACGGTCCTTGTAAGCAAGCAGGGGTGGCCATCCTCATATGGAATAAAATCGACTTCAAGACTAATTTAATCAAAAGGGATAAGGAAGGACATTATATACTGTTGAAAGGAACCATTCACCAACAAGACATAACAATTATCAATATTTACGCAGCAAATAATGGTGCTGCAACATTTATAAAACAAATTCTCCTCAAGTTCAAGAATCAAATAGACCACAACACAATAATTATGGGAGACTTCAACTCACCTCTCTCACCATTGGACAGATCCTCCAAACAAAAGTTGAATAAAGAAAATATAGAATTCAATATCACAATCAATACCCTAGACTTAACTGACATATATAGAATATATCAACCATCATCAAGTGGATATACTTTTTTCTCACCAGCACATGGATCCTTCTCAAAAATAGACCATATATTATGACATAGGGCAACACTCAGTAAATATAAAGGGGTGGAGATAATACCATGAATTTTTTTCTGATCACAATGGAATGAAACTGGAAACCAACGGTAAAAGAAGGAAGGAAAAATCCTACATCACATGGAAAATGAACAATATGTTACTGAATGATCAATGGGTTACAGAAGACATAAAGGAGGAAATCAAAAAATTCTTAGAGATAAATGAAAATACAGACACAACATATCAGATTCAATGGGACACAATGAAACAAGATTCAAGAGGCAAATTCATCGCCTGGAGGTCATTCCTCAAAAAAAGAAAAAAACAAAAACAACAAATAAATGAGCTCTCACATAATCTCAAAGCCCTAGAAAAGGAAGAGCAAAACAACAGCAAATGTAGCAGAAGGCAAGAAATTATTAAAATCAGAGAGTAAATCACGAAATTGAAACAAAAGAAACTATTAAAAAATTAACAAAACTAATAGTTGGTTCTTCGAAAAAATAAATAAGATTGACAGACCCTTAGCCATGCTAACGAGGAGAAGAAGAGAGAGAACTCAAATTACTAACATACGGGATGAAAAAGGCAATATCACAACAGATGCTACATAAATACAGAAGACAATTAGAAATTATTTTGAAAACCTATATTCCAATAAAATAGAAAATAGTGAAGACATTGATACATTTGTTAAGTCATATGATTTGCCTAGACTGAGTCAGGAGGATACACACAATTTGAACAGACCAATATCAATCGATGAAATAGAAGAGGCAATCAAACTACTACCAACCAAGAAAAGCCCAGGATCGGATGGGTATACAGCGGAGTTTTACAAAACCTTTAAAGAAGAATTAATACCAATACTTTTCAAGTTATTCAGAAAATAGAAAAACAGGGAGCTCTGCCAAATTCATTCTATGAGGCCAACATCACCCTGATTCTGAAACCAGACTAAGACACCTCAATGAAAGAAAACAACAGACCAATATCTCTGATGAACCTAGATGCAAAAATTTTCATTAAAATTCTGGTGATTTGGATACAAAGGCACATCAAAAAAATTGTGCACCATGATCAACTAGGATTCATCCCTGGGATGCAAGGAGGGTTCAATATATGGAAATCAATAAATGTTATTCACAACATCAATAGACTTAAAAATAAGAACCATAAGATGATCTTGATAGATGCAGAAAAACCATTAGAAAAAGTAGAGCATTCCTTTACGTTCAAAACATTAGAAAAACTAGGGATAAAAGGAACATACCTCGACATTGTAAAAACTATCTATGTTAAGCCTCAGGCTAGCATCATTCTGAATGGAGAAAAATTGAAGGCATTCTTTCTAAAATTTGGAACAAGACAGGGATGTCCTCTATCACCACTTCTATTCAATATAGTTCTCGAAAAACTGGCCAGAGCAATTAGAAAGTTGAAAGACATTAAAGACATAAAAATAGGAAAAAAAGAACTTAAATTATCACTATTTGAAGATGACATGATTCTATACATAGAAGACCCAAAAGGGTCTACAGAAAAAAACTACTAGAACTAATAAATGAATTCAGCAATGTGGCTGGAAATGAAATCAACATGCATAAATCAAAGGCATTTCTGTATATCAGCGACAAAACTTCTGAAATGAAAATGAGGAAAAACACTGCATTCACAATATCCTCATAAAAAATTAAATACTTGGGAATCAACCTAACAAAAGAGGTGAAAGATTTATACAATGCAAACTACAGAACCCTAAAAAGAGAAGTAGAATAAGATCTTAGAAGATTGAAAAATATACCCTGTTCATGGATAGGCAGAACTAACATCATCAAAATGGCGATATTACTAAAAAGTTGTCTGTAGGTTTAATGAAATGCCAATCTAAATCCCAAATGAATTTTTTGTAGAAATAGATAAACCAATCATGAAATTCATATGGAAAAATAAACGACCCAGAATAGCAAAAGCAATTCTAAGCAGGAAGTGTGAATCCGGCGGTATAGCGATACCAGATTTCAAACTATATTACAGAGCAATAATAACAAAAACAGCATGGTACTGGTACCAAAACAGGCGGGTGGACGAATGGTACAGAATGGAGGACACAGAGACTAATCCAAAAAGCTACAACTATCTTATATTTGATAAAGGAGCTAAAAGCTTGCAATGGAGGAAGGATAGCATCTTCAACCAATCGTGTTGGGAAAACTGAAAATCCATATGCAACAAAATGAAACTGAATCCCTTTCTCTCGCCATGCACAAAAGTTAACTCAAAGTGGATCAAGGAGCTAGATTCAAATCAGAGACTCTGCATCTGATAGAAGAAAAAGTTGGTTCCGATCTACATATTGTATGGTCAGGCTCCAAATTCCTTAATAGGACACCCATAGCACAAGAGTTAATAACAAGAATCAACAAATGGGAGTTACTTAAACTGAAAATTTTTTTCTCAGAAAGAGAAACAATAAGAGAGGTAAATATGGAGCCTAGATCATGGGAACAAATTTTTACTCCTCACCCTTCAGATGGAGCCCTAATATCCAGAGTATACAAAGTATACAAAGAACTCAAATAATTAGACAATAAGATAACAAATAACCTAATGGGCCAAGGACCTGAACAGACACTTCTCAGAGGAGGACGTAGAATCAATCAACAAGTACATGAAAAAATGCTCTCCATTTCTTGCAGTCAGAGAAATGCAAATCAAAACCACCCCAAAATACCATCTCAATCCAGTGAGATTGGCAGCCATTATGAAGTCAAACAACAACAAGTGCTGGCGACGATGTGGGGAAAAGGGTACTCTTGTACATTGCTGATGGGACTGAAACTGGTGCAGCCAATTTGGAAAGCAGTATGGAGATTCCTGGGAAGGCCGGGAATGGAAGCACCATTTGACCCAGCTATTGCCCTTCTCGCACTATTCCCTGAAGACCTTAAAAGAGCGTACTACAGGGATACTGCCAATCGATGTTCATAGCAGCACAATTCACAATTGCTACACTGTGGAACCAACCCAGATTACCTTCAATAGATGAATGGATAAAAAAAAATGTTTTTTTTATATACTATGGAGGATAACACAGCACTAAAAAATGACAAAATAATGGAATTTGCAGGGAAATGCATGGCACTAGAGCAGATTATGCTTAGTGAAGCTAGCCAATCCCCAAAAAAACAAATACCAAATGACTTCTTTGATATAATGAGAGCAACTAAGAACAGAGCAGAGAGGAAGAGCATGAAGAAAAGATTAACATTAAGCAGAGACATGAGGTGGGAGGGAAAGGTAGAGAAAAGAGAAATTGCATGGTAATGGAGGGAGACCCTTATTGTTACAAAAAAAATACATATAAGAGGTTGTGAGTGTAATGGAAAAATAAACAATAAGTGAAATGAATTACAGTAGGTAGCGTAGAGAGAGAAGATGGGAAGAGAGCAGAGGGGGGATAGTAGGGCATAGGAAAGGTAGCAGAATACAACAGTAACAAATAAGACATTATGTAAAAATATGGATGTGTAACTGATGTGATTCTGCATTCTATATTTGGAGTAAAAATGGGAGTTCATAACCCACTTGAATCTAATGTATGAAATATGATATGTCCAGAGCTTTGTAATGTTTTGAGCAACCAATAAAAAAAAAAAGGTAGCAATATATATGCCAATCGAAAATCTTCATCAAATATATATAATCCAAAGATCGAAAAATATTCATTTTACTGAAATGGATTTATGTATAATGTTATTCAACTAGGAAGCTCACCCGTAGGTTGAATTTTCAGTTCCAACAGCGTTTAGGAGGAGTGATCTCTTCTCACAATTTGCATCTGCCAATTCAGCCACCTCACATGTGTGTACAAGTGATATCAGGTAGGATTCTATATGTGCATATAAAAATACATGTGCTGAATAGGCTACAGAGAAAGGGAGACAGGGATTCACATATTTGTTAATTTTAAAAACACATCTAGAACTATTTCAACAGAAAATTGACTAGATTTAAAACTCCTACATTATATAATGCAAAAAGCAATTCCAACTATACACCATGCCTCCTCTGAACTGCTTGTATTTCTATTCTTTTTGGGTTATTTTTCACCATCATTTTAGGATTATTAGTCAGAGACTAGTAGGGTACAGGTTAGTGTCAGGGATTAAGTATTTCAAATGGAAAATTGGAAAATGAATCCAATGTGTATGTAAATATGTGCTACACAAAAATCTTCCCACTCACATCCAGAACAATGCCTTGACATTACCTTCGCCCCAAGTAAGACACAATTAGAGTTGAAAAGTGTAAAAATCTAGGAATACATACATGGAATGGAATATGCTCGGGAGTTCACAACTTTTGAGGTGGTAGAGGAGTTTCCAAAAGTAAAGGACAGGGTAAACACTCCACAAACAAGGAGCTCTGCTGGCCTAAGAATTCTTGGGAAATGGCCTCTGAGGTTGGGATCCTGAAATATATGTTGCTGTCATGAGCTTTAGCTTCCTTCGTAGTGAGACCATCAAAGCTGGGTCTGCATCTATGTGACCGGGAAGAGATGGTTTCTTATATTCCAATGAACATGAGGCAGCAGTGCTCAATTCTCTCTTTGTAGGTAAACTGTGGCCACTGGATTCTAAGTGTCTCCCAGTGGGGACTGTGAAGACATTTGGTCATCCTCCACTTTTCATGGTGTTTTTTGCTGCTGCACTGGGAATTTGGTATTTGCTTCACAAAATATAAGAAGTTCATTTGGGATACAGTGCTGGAGGGAGTTCTGTCACTTGTGGTGGGTCAGGGTCTGCAGGAGAATGCACCAACCAGGCTTCTATCCCACAGAGCTTGCCCCAGTAACCATAGTAAACTTATTCTGAACATTGCCCTTAAAACTCTCCATATAACAGGATACCTTTACATATAAGGGTCTCATGTCTGCACTATATCAGTCACAAGCCATTTGGAAGCCAATGGCAGATCCACATAGCCCCTCCATGATGTTTTTTCACACACCTTCCCACCACTGCTCTAGGCCCACTACTCAGCAGGCTCCAAATTACTGGCATCTCGTGTTCTACATCATTTTCATGAAACCCAGTTAAACAAGGCACTGTCTGGTATACACATGATAAGCAACAGGACATCAAATTTTCTGCAGTTCCACCTGGTCATGGGAATTTAAAAAATTTCATGGTATTTATTTAGCAATTTTTCAAAAATGAAGTTAGAGGCACTGTGGGTCTCAATTCATTCAGGAACCATTAAGTGTGAGAAAGTTCATTTCAATGAAAGCTCTGGAGAACTCTCAAAGTCAAGGCTTCTCAAAGAGTTACCAAATGGTCACATAAAGCCAGGCCAATTCACGTCTACAATGTGAGGTCCATGTATGTTTTGACTCTCATCTATGGCTGCCAAGTCTTTCAGAATAAAATCATGTGATATCCTGGCTGAGATTCCCAGGCCTCTGTGGTAAGCCACCCTGGGCATAGATCTCAGTTTCCAAGAGTGAGTCTTATGTGTGTCCTCCTAAAATCCCAACACAATTCATGGCAATACTTCTCTGAGGTCAATTCCAGAATGCAGTCTCTAAGGGGAATCACACCAGAGTTCAAGCCCAGGTGGACCCAGTCATCCCTTCCAACCGCCACAAAAATTACCACAATTAAAATCAAAACACTCCCACAGGGCCATCATCTTCTTCCATGTAGACACTCATCATAACCTCTAGCTGGAGGTTTCTATGAGCCCAAGGTAGTGTCCAAAATAAGCTCACTTGCCCCTTATTTGCCTAAAATCATGGTGGCCTGGACACTCTTCCTGTGAACCAGGAGTGATCAAATATTCCTGCTGTTAAAGTGTTCCACTTCTCCAATTTCAGCCTACTGGCTGTAGGGTATAGATTCTTTATGTGATTTGGATTCATGAGAAAATCCAAGCACATATGGGCTAGCCTCTGCAGGGATTTCAAGAACTCATTTGACCCAAAGGATCCCTATTCTCACTTGATGGAGTTCAGGAACCTAAAACAAGAAGGCAAAAATATTCATCCACAATGACTGCTCTTTTGGACATTTTAGTTTTGGAAGAACATGGGATCTTTCTTTAGATCCATCAGGTGCTGAGAATCTAAGCCACAACCTCATACAAGGACAAGAGGCTGATTCAGACACATCCCATTCCAAAGAAATTAAGCAAAGAGCCACAGGTGGGGTCCATTCATTTCCATATGAAAACAGTGTTTTTCAGGCTACACAAAGGGGTGGCCTGAGGCAAAGACCTTTCTGACATTTAGGGTAATAGAAATAGAATTAAGCAAATGGCCCAAAGAAGGGTTTCTCCACTGAGGCTTTACTGCACACACTGATATCTGAGTTTTCTGAGATGATCTCATTCCCTTCAGCTATCCAGAACATGGCCATGTCACAGAGCCTTGTGGTGTTACATATCTGGGAAACAAAACCATGAGTCTATTCTGGAGAGTGGCCAGAATTCACGTAGAAAACAGGAACTTTAGAAGATAGTAGATGTTGCCCATCCATAAGGCAAGCTGCAGTGCATTCATCAATTGCCCAGTATGAATTGCGGAAGCTTTCAACTAGAGACAACACATCCATTGGTGCATTCTCTTTTCTAATGTCTACAACCATGGATACAGTGGGATACACAGACATAGAAACACTCACAATGTAAAACGACTTACTAGAAACAGTCCACTCAAAACCAAACAAACCACCTTTCCTACCTATTCTCAGAACATGAGAAAAAACCACAAACTCACTCCTACAACGGCAAAGGCACTTCCTTCCCCCAAATAGGTCTGTGACTATCCGGAGTGTCTTCTGACTGGTGGGCCATATTATGTTCCCCCAAAATGGCTTGTCCTGTTTCACATCTGGTCTCAATGTCCAACTCCGTGAAGTTGTAAGGAGCCAGCAGTGAGCCACTGCCTGCTTTCTCAGGAAAGGCCCCTCTTCAGAGCTCTGCTGGCATTTGGCCATCCTCACATCAGCAGGTACCAAGAAAGACTGACTATGTCTTTGGGAAAAGCAAACAAGTTAGCTCACTGGGTCTGGAGTGGGACTGGCTCTGAGTGCCTGGCTTCCTGGATCCCAAGTTCAGAGAATTCCATCACCAAGGAAGTGAAGTGAGGTCACTTCTTTCAGGAACTGAATATGGTCACTGCCTTGGTAACCACTTTGTCCTAACAGTTGCTTCCAAGGTTCCCATGAGATAGAGGCTGCCCCAACATCCTGTGACACATTCAGAAGTTATAATGGTATATCAACCATAGGCACCCTGGAACAGCTCTCCACAGAGGCCTGGTTTGGTCCATCTTCTCTACATTAAGAAGAGAGAGGCTGATTCAGACACATCAATTCATCCTGACCAGGTTGTTTGCATGGAAGATGACTATTGCTCTCTCAGGTCCTACATAGCTGCCTACATCTTCTCCAAGGATCATTTCTTCATGGATCTTTGAGGTTCTAAGCAGGTGGAAGATCTTCTACATTTCTATATTGTAAGACCCACTCTGTCGCTGCTCTTAAGTTAGTTATATTGAGGGAACAGTGTATGGTTAGGGTTAATAACAAGTTCGATTTGGGTTACGAATCATTCTGCGGGATGAATAATGGTATTGGCAACCTGCGATATTTACAAGAGTATACATGTGAAATATAAGTATGAAAGCAGAAATCTAGGTAAGATTTGAAGCCCAGAAGGGCATTGGGGACTTGAGTGGGATACTTAACTTTGAGTTATGTGCTGCACAGATGTCTCAGATAAATCAATATACACTGGCATCGGACCTTGTACCTTGGATGATTGAATGTTGAAGAGAGCATCCAGTCAAAAACCGATAGTCGGTAGGATTAGGAAGGTAGTTGGTAGATTTAGAAAGAAGAGTGAGCATAGGATTTGGACCAAAAGTTCTTCAGCAATAGGGTTTCGGGTAGAGAGTGTATGTAAATGTCAGCACATGTGAAGAGTCAGTCACAATGATGAACTGGGGAAAACATGTAGGAAAGCAGATATCAATAGAGACATTAGGAAATCAAGCAAAGTATAAAGTGTGTGATAGGGTTAGACATTTTCAACAGGTTTGAAGTTGAATATATAATCTTAGGAAGAAACAAATATGTAGTCACCAATAGGATTGATATTTGAGAGCATTAGGCAACCTGGACATGGATGATTTTAGTAATGGATGCTATCTTTTCATTTAGGCTTTGGTACAATTGTAAATGTGACCTTTGCTTTTTGTGTCCGGAATATTTCTGTGATAAAATGTGTATGTAGATCAGGTGACATGAGTATTTCTTCCACCATTTCTGAGAGCAATATTTTGAAGATTTATAAATTCGTATGGGGGTACAAATAGGTGTACCCTGTTTCTATTAATATAGACATAATGCATGAATAGACAATACTGTGAATAAATAATATAACTAGATCCACTTTAAATAATGGATTGAATGGATATCTGAAAATATATAAGAAATGTTATATTGATATACAATCATTAATTCCAACCAGTTATATATCTAATGATTATCTTATGGTTATGGTTAATCATGAAGGGTGTGTGAGTTTTTCTTCAAAATTGATTATGGAAATCGAAAACAATATATTTGGAAAAAAAGTCTCATGAATAGACCAGTCAAGAAACATAGAGAAATACATGTGTTCTGGAGCAGGAAGTGACTGAAAGTGAAACAAATGCCTATAAATTTGCTAACTAGTGAATGAAATATATATGCTAAGATGTGCATAAACTGAAGAAATAGTAATGTACCAGTGTGGAATAAAAATTAACGTCAAAATACACATCGTGTCCCATAGGAACCAACATGCATTGATGTTCAACTGGGTCAGTTAATGTAGACATATTAGAATTTGTATGCACCTTTCACTGAAGTTAGTTCTCAGTACTAGGAAACAAATATGTATTTCAGGTGTTTGAGTATTTCTAAGAATAATCTTGTGAAAAGTTGATTATTAATCCACATACATGAACATGAATGAATTTAGGGAGTGTATATAAGACACATAATTTTCATATTTTTAAAAATCTGGAGAGTATATACACACACACACACACAAACACAGAAATTAAAAAATAGCAATATATATGCCAATCGAAATTCATCATGAAATATATATCATAAAGATGCAAAAACATTCATTTTACTGAACATGGGTTTATGTATAATGTTGTTCCACTGGGAAGCTCACCCATAGGTTGAATTTTCAGTTCTAACAGCGTTTAGGACGAGTGATCACTTCTCACAATTTGTATCTGCCAAGTCATGTAACTCAAAAGAATGTACGTGTGATACCGTGTAGGATTCTATTTGTGCATATAAAAATACATGTGCTGAATAGGCTCCAGAAAATGGGAGACAGTAATTCACATATTTGTTAACTTTCAAAACACATGGAGAACTATTTCAATTAAAAATTGACTAGATTCATAATACCTACCCTTTATCATGCAAAAGGCAAGTCCAACCCTGAACTGCATGTATTTATGTACTGTTTGGGTTATTTTTCTCCATCATATTAGAATTAGTAGTCAGAGTCTATTAGAATATGGGTTAGTGTCAGGGATTCAGAATTTCGAATGGAAAAATAGGAAAATTAATCCAATGTGTATGCAAATATGTGCTAAAACAAATCTTCTGACTCTCATCCAGAACAATGCCTTGAAATTATCTTCGCCCCAAGTAAGACACAATTAGAGAAGAAAAGTTGCAAAATCTGTGATTACATTTCTGGAATGGAAAATGCTCAGGAGTGCACAAACTTGGAGGTGGTATAGGAGTTTCCAAAAGTAAGAACACGGTACACACTCCACAAACATGGAGCTCTGCATGCCTAAAACTTTTAGAGAAACTGCCACTGAGGTTGGGCAATGATATATAGGTTTTTGTCAGGAGTTAAGCTTCCTTTGTAGTGATACCCTCAAAGCTGGGTCTGCATCTATGTGACCTGGAGGACAAAGTTTCTTATTTTCCAATGAACACAAGGCAGCACTGCTGAATTCTCTCTTTGTAGATAAACTGTAGCCCCTGGGGGTTTATTTTCTCCCCGTGTGGACTGTGAAACAATTTGGTCATCCTCCACTTTTCGTGGTGTTTCTTGCTGCTGCACTTGGAGTTTGGTACATGCTTCACGAAATACAAGGAGTTCAACTGGGAAACAGTGCTGGAGAGAGTTCTGTCATGTGTGGTGGGTTATGGTCTGCAAGAAAATGCACAAACCAGGCTTCTATCTCTCAAAGATTGCTCCCTTGTCCATAGCAACCTGATTCTGAACATTGCCCTGAAACCTCGCCATAGAACAAGATGCCTTTACATATAAGGGTCTGAAGTCTGCACTATGTCAGTCACAAGCCATTTGGAAGCCAATGGCAGATCCACATGGACCCACCATGATATTTTATCACACACCTGCCCACCACTGCTCTACGCCCACTACTCAGCAGGCTACAAATTACTGGCATCTCTGTTCTAAACAATTTTCAGAAAACCCTGTAAATCAAGGAACTGTCTGGTACACTCATAATAAGCAATAGGACATCGAATGTTTCTGGAGTGCCACCTGGTCATGGGAATTTCAAAAATTTCATGGTATTTATCTAGCCATTTTTCAAGGATGACATTGGATGCACTGTGAATTTCAATTATTCAGGAACCATTAAATGTTGAGAAAGCTCAATTCAAAGAAAATTCTGAAGAACTCTCACAGGCATGGCTTTCCAAAGAGTGGACAAAAGGTCACTTGAATCCAGGACCATTGAGGTCTACAATGTGAGGTCCTATGTGTTTTGACTCTCAACTATGGCTGCCAAGTCTTTCAGAATAAAATCATGTGATATCCAGGCTGAGATTCCCAGTTCTTTGTGGAAAGCCACCCTGTTCCTAGATCTCAGGTTCCAAGGGCGACTCTCATGCGTGGCCTCCTAAAATCCCAACACAATTCATGGCAATACTTCTCTGAGGTCAGTTTCAGAACTCAGTCTCTAAGGGGAAACACACCAGGGTTCAATCCCTGGTGACCCAGTCATCTCTTCCAACCGCCACACAAAAGACCAGAATTAAAACCAAAACACTCACACATGCCCCTCGTCTTCTTCCATATAGACACTAATCATAACCTTGGCTGGAAGTTTCCATGAGGCACACAGCACAAGACAATGTCAAAATAAACTCCCTTGCCCTTCATTTGTCTAAAGTCAGTGTTTCTGGACACTGTTCCTGTGAACCAGGGCTGATCAAAGATGCCTGCCATTAATACTGTTCCACTTCTCCAATTTGAGGCATAGTGACTGTCAGGTATAGTTTCTTTATGTGATTTGGAGTCATGAGAAAACCCAAGCACCTATGGGCTAGCCTCTGCAGGGCTTGAAGGACTCAGTTGACCCAAAGGATCCCTCTTCTCACTTGATGGAGATCAGGAACCTTACAGAGGAAAGCAAGAGACTTCATCCACAATGATTGCTCTTTTGGCCATTTTGGAATTGGATGCACACATGGGATCTTTCTTTAGATCCATCAGGGCTGAGAATCTGAGCCATGGACTCACACTGCACTAAGAGGTGGATTCAGACATATCCCTTTGCAAAGCAATTAAGCAAAGATCCACAGGTGATGCCCATTTATTTCCATTTGAAAACTGATATTTTCAGGCTTTGGAAAGGTGTGGCCTTAGGCAAAGACCTTCCTTACATTCAGGGCAACAGAACAATAGAAAAGCAAATTCCCAAAGCAGAGTTTCTCCACTGAGACTTTCCTGGTCACACTGATATCTGAGTTTTCTGTGATACTCACCATTCCCTTCAGCTATCCAGTACATGGCCATGTCCCAGATTGTGGAGGAGATACATATCTTGAACACAAAACCATGAGCCTATGGGAGAGTGGCCAGAATTCAGGAAGAAATCAGGAATGTAGAAAGGTAGTAAGTGTTGCCCATCTATAAGGTAAGCTGCAGTCCATTCATAAATTGGACAAGATGAATGCTGTGAAGATTTCTACTAGACAGGACACATCCTTTGATGCATTCTCTTTTCTATTGTCTACAACCACGGACACAGTGGGATACACAGAATCACTCACCTTCTCAAAGCACTTACTAGAAACAGGCCACTCCAAATTAAACAAACCGACTTTCCTACATATTCTTAGAAGATGAGACAAAATCACTAACACACAAACACACCCAAAAAGGCACCTTCTTTCCCCAAGTAGGTCTGTGACTATCCGGAGCATCCTCTGACTGGTGGACCATACTATGTTCCCCTGAAATGGGCTGTCGTATGTCAGATCTGGTCTCCTTGGCCAAAACTGTGAAGTTGTCAGGAGCCAGCGGTGAGCCACTGCCTGCTTTATCAAAAAAAAAGCCCCTCTTCAGAGCTTTCCTGGCATTTGTCCATCTTCAATTCAGTAGTTGCCAAGAAAGACTGACTCTGTCCTTGGTTAATCCAAACATGTGAGACCACTGCAACTGGGACTGGGCCTGCCTCAGAGTGCCTGGCTTCCTGGATCCAAAGTTCAGAGTGTTACATCAACAAGAAAGTGACGTAGGTCACTTCCTCTAGAACTGAATGAGGTCACTGCCTTGGCAACCACTTTGTCCTAACAGTTGCTTCGAAGGGTCCATGAGATGGAGGCTGCCCCTACTTCCTTTGACACTTTCACAAGTTAAAATGGAATATCAACCATAGGCACCCGGGAACAGCTCTCCACACAGGCCTGGTTTGGTCCATCTTCCCTACATTAAGAAGAGAGAGACTGCTTCAGACACATCCCTTCATCCTTACCTGGTTGTTTGTCATGGAAGATGACTTTTGCTCTCTCAGGTCCTTCATAGCTGCCTATATCTTCTCCAGGGATAATTTCTGCATGGACCTTTGAGGTTCTCTGCAGGTTGAAGATCTCCTACATTCCTGTATTGTAAGACCAACTCTGTCCCTGCTCTTCTATAAAGGTAGATTGAGGGAATCGTGTATGTTTAGGGTTAATAACATGTTTGATTTGGGTTAGGATCATTCTGCTGGATGAATAATGGTATTGGAAACCTGCGATATTTATAAGATCATAGAGGTGGAATATATGTATGAAAACAGAAATCTCAGTAAGATTTAAAGCCCAGAAAGTCATTGGGTCCTTGATTGGGATAGTTAGCTTTGAATTATGTTCTGTGCAGATGTCTCAGATAAATCTATACACAATGGCATAGGATCTTGTACCTTAGATGATTGAATGTTGAGGAGAACATTCATTCAAAACGGGAGAGTTGGTAAGATTACGAAGAGAGTTGGTAAGATTAGAAAAAAGTGTGAGTATAGAATTTGGACAAAAGTTCTTTAGCAATAGGGTTTTGGGTAGAGAGAAAATGTAAATGTCAGCACATGTGAAGAGTCAGTCACAATGATGAACTGGGGAAAATATGTAGGAAAGCAGATATCAATAGAGACATAAGGAAATCAGGCAAAGTATAAAATGAGTGATACCAATAGACATTTTCAACAGGCTTGAGATTGAATATATAATCTTAGGAAGAAACAAATATGTAGTCACCAATAGGATTGACATTTGAGAGCATTAGGCAACCTGGACATGGGTGATTTTCATAATCCATACTCACATTCCATTTAGGCTTTGCTACAATCGTAAGTGTGACTTTGCATTTTGTGGCCAGAATATTACTGTGATAAAATGTATATGTAGATCAGGTGACATGAGTATTTCTACCACCATTTCTTGGAGCAATATTTTGAAGAGGTGTAAATTAGTATTGGGGGTACATAGAGGTGTACCATGTGTGTATGAATATAGACATAATGGATGAATAGTCCATACTGCGAATAAATAATACAACTGGTTCAAACTTTAGAAATTGGAATAAATTGATATCTGAAAATACACAGGGAATCATATATTGATATACATACATTCATTCCAACCATTTATTCATCCAATGGTAATATTACGGTTGTGGTTCATCATAAAGAGTGTGTGAATTTTGCTTCAAAATTGATAATGGAAATCGACAGTAATGTGTGTGGAAAGAAGTCTCATGAAATGACCAGTCAAAAACAAAGAGGAATACATATGTTCTGAAGCAGGAAGTGATAGAATGTGTTACAAATTTCTTTAAATTTATGAAGTTGTGGCTGAAATGTATATTCTATGATGTACAAAAACTGAAGAAATAGTAATGTACCAGTGTTGTAATAAAAATGAACGCCAAAATACACATCATGTCCCATAGGAATCTACTTGCATTGATGTTAAAGTGGGTCAGTTACTGTAAAAATATAAGGATTTGTTTGCACCATTTACTGAAGTGAGTTTTCAATACTATAAAACAAATATGTATTTCAGATGGATGAATATTTCTGAAAATAATCTTTTGAAAAGTTGAATATAAAACCACATACATGAACATGAATGAATTTAGGGAGTGTATAATAAAGATACATATATTTCATATTTTGACAAATCTAGAGTGTATATATATATATATATATATATATATATATATATATATATATACAAAATACACACAGAGACATTAAAAAGTAGCAATATATATGCCAATTAAAATTCATCGTGAAATATATATCATCCACAGATCCAAAAATATTAATTTTACTGAACATGGATTTATGTATAATGTTTTTTAACTAAGAAGCTCACTCATAATTTGAATTATCAGTTCCAAAAGCGTTTAGGAGGAGTGATTTCTTCTCACACTTTGTATCTGCCAAGTTAGCCACCTCTCAAGAATACAGGTGTGATACCAGGTAGGATTCTATATGTTCATATAAAAATACATGTGCTGAATTGGCTACAGAAAAAGGGAGACAGGAATTCACATATGTGTTAACTTTAAAAACACATGCAGAACTCTTTCAACAAAAAATTGACAAGATTTACAACTCCAACCCTATATCATGCAAATAGGAAGACCAACTATACACCATGCCTCCTATGAAGTGCTAGTATTTCTATTCTGTTTGGGTTATTTTTCTCCATTATATTAGAATTAGTAGTCAGAATCTAGTAGGGTATGGGTTAGTGTCAAGGATTCAGTATTTCGAATGGAAAATTGAAAAATGAATCCAATGTGTATGTAAATATGTGCTACACAAAAATCTTCCCACTCTGATTCAGAACAATGCCTTGACAATACCTTCGCCCCAAGTAAGACACAATTAGAGGAGAAGATTTAGAAAACCTGTGAACAAATATCTGGAATGGAATATGCTCAGGAGCCCACAACCTTGGAAGTGGCAGAAGAGTTTCCAAAGGTAAGGGAAAGGGTAAACACTCCACAAACATGGAGGTCTGCTGGCATAGAGACTTCTTGAGAAACTGCCTGTGAGATTGGGCACTTGAAAAATATGTTGTTGTCAGGAGCTTTAGCTTCCTTTCTAGTGAGACCATAAAAGCTTGGTCTGCATCTATGAGACCTGGAGGACATGCTTTCTTATTTCCCAATGAACATGAGGCAGCAGTGCTAAATTCTCTTTTTAGGTAAACTGTGGCCACTGGGGGCTAAAGGTCTCCCCATGTGCACTGTGAAGCCATATGGTCATCCTCCATTTTCATGGTGTTTTCTTCCTGCTGCACTGGGAGTTTGGTATTTGCTTCACGAAATAAAAGGAGTTCAATTGGGTCACAGTGCAAGAGGGAGTTCTGTCATGTGTGGTGGGTCAGGTTCTGCAGGAGGATACAAGAACCAGGATTCTATCCCACATAGCTTGCCCCCTTGACCATAGCAACCTGATTCTGAACAATGTCCTGAAAACTCTCCATATAACAAGTTGCCTTTACATGGAAGGTTCTGCTGGCTGCACCATGTCAGTCACAAGCCACTTGGATGCCAATGGAAGATCCACATGGCCCCACCACAGATGTTTTATCACATACCTGCCCACCACTGCTCTAGGCCAACTACTCAACAGAGTCCAACTTACTGGCATCTCTGTTCTACACCATTTACATGAAACCCAGTCAATCAAGGCACTGTCTGGTATATTCATGATCAGTAACAGGACATCCAAATGTTCTCCAGTGCCACCTGGTGATGGGAATTTCAAAAATTTTATGGTATTTTTCTAGCCATTTTTCAAGGATGAAGTTGGAGGCACTGTGAGTTTCAATTCTTTCAGGAACCATTAAATTTTTAGGAAGCTAATTTCAATGAAAGCTCTGGAGAACACTCACAGGTAAGGCTTCCCAAAGAGTGGCCAAAAGATCACATGATATTATTCCCTTTGAGGTCAACAATGTGAGGTCCATATGAGTTTTGACTCTCAACTCTGGGTGCCAAATCTTTCAGAATAAAATCATGTGGTATCCTGGCTGAGAGGCCTAGTGCTCTGTGGAAAAGCCATAATGGGCCTAGAACTTAGTTTCCAAGGGCAACACTCATGCCTGGCTTCCTTAAATCTCAACGCTATTCATAGCAATACTTCTCTGAGGTCAGTTTGAGAACTCAGATTCTAAGGGAATCACACCAGAGTTCAAGAACATGTGGACCATGTCATCTCTTCCAACCGCCACCCAAATGACCACAATTTAAAACAAAACACTCCAACGTGGCGCTCATCTTTTTCCATATAGACACTCATAATGACCTCTGCAAAAGTTTTCCATGAGGGGCACAGCCCAAGACCGTGTCCAAAATAAGCTCTCTTGCACCTAATTTGATTAAAGTCAGGGTGGCCTGGACACCCTTCTTGTGAACCAGGGAGAGATCAAATAGGCCTCCCATTAATACTGCTTCGCTTCTTCAATTTGAGGCCAACTGACTGTGGGGTTTGGATTCCTTATGTGAATTGGAGTCTTGAGAAAACCCAAGCAACTATGGGCTAGCCTCTGCAGGGCTTTGAAGAACTCATTTGAACCAAAGGATCCCTATTCTGACTTGATGGAGGTCAGGAAAGTTACAGAAGAGGCGAGAGACTTCATCCACAAGGACTGCTTTTTTGGCCATTTTGGTTTTGGATTTACACCTGGGATCTTTCTTTAGATCCATCAGGAGCTGAGAATCTAAGCCACACCCTCACACAAGGCAAATAGGCTGATTCAGACACATCCATTCCAAAGAAATTAAGCAAAGAGCCACAAGTAATGCCCATTCATTTCCATTTGGAAACTGTTTTCTTCAGGCTTCACAAAGTGGTGGACTGAGGAAAAGACCTTCCTGACATTCAGGGCAACAGAAGAATTGGTAAACAAAAGGCGCCAAGCAGGGTTTCTTCACTGAGACTTTCCTGGTCACACTGATATCTGAGTTTTCTTAGATGCTCGCCATTCCCTTCAGCTATTCAGTACATGGTCATGTCACAGAGCTTCAAGGTTGTACATATCTTAAACACAAAACCATGAGCCTATTCTGGAGAGTGGCGAGAATTCAGGAAGAAAACAGGACGGTAGGGTAGATAGCAGGTGTTGCACATCAATAAGGCAGGCTGCAGTCCATTCATAAATAGGGCAGGATGAATGCTGGGAAGCTTTCTACTAGATAGGACATATTCATTGATGCATTTCTCCTTTCTAATGTCTACAACCACGGACATAGTGGGATACACAGACATAGAAACACTCACCTTGTCAAACGACTTAGTAGAAACAGTTCACTCCAAACAAAACAAACCACCTTTCATACCTATTCTCAGAACATGAGACAAAACCACAAACCAACACCCACACCACAAAGGCACCTCCTTCCCCCATGTAGGTCTGTGACTATCCGGAGTGTCCTCTGACTGGTGGGCCATACTATGTTCTCTGGAAATGGCCTGTTCTGTCTCAAATCTGGTCTTTTGGCCAACTCTGTGAAGTTGTCAGGGGCCAGCGGTGAGCCACTGCCTGCTTTCTCAGGAAATGCCCCTATTCATAGCTTTCCTTGCATTTGGCCATCCTCACATCAGTAGGTTCCAAGAAAGACTGAGTCTGTCCTTGGTAAATCAAAATAAGTTTGACCACTGGGGCTTGTACTGGGACTGGCTCTTTGTGCCTGGCTTCCTGGATTCCAAGTTCAGAGAGTTCCATCACCAAGGAAGTTAGGTGAGGTCACTTCCTTTAGGAACGGAATGAGGTCACTGCCTTGGCAACAACTTTGTCCTAACAGTTGCTTCCAAGGTTACCATGAGAAGGAGGCTGCCCCTACTTACTGTGACACTTTCACAAGTTACAGTGGTATGTCAACCATAGGCATGCAGGAGCAGCTCAACAAATGCCTGCTTTGGTCCATCTTCTATACATTAAGAAGAGAGTGGCTGATTCAGACACATCCCTTCATCCTGAGCAGGTTGTTTGCCATGGAAGGCTTTTGCTGTCTCAGGTCCTTCATAGTTGCCTACATCTTCTCCAGGGATCATTTCTGCATGGACCTTTGAGTTTCTCAGCAGGTGGAAGATCCTCTATATTCCTGTATTTTAAGACCTACTCTGTCCCCACTTTTCTGTAAAATTAGATTGAGAGAACAGTGTATGGTTAGGTTTAATAACATGTTCGATTTGGTTTAGAAAGGAAACTACACGGTTGAGCAAACAGGGTCCTACCGTTAGCAATAATATGAGGATTATAAATGGACCGGCCATGGCAGATAAAAGCATAGTTAACCAGGTTGACTATGTGAACAAAGAATCAAACCTCCCTTCTGGGGCCTCTGTCTCTCTTTGACGCTCTTCAAGTCGTTTTCTTAATTTACTCATAGATTCTTTTACAACTCCAGTATTGTCAGCATAAAAACAACATTCTTCCCTCAATGCAAGCAAAAAGGCAACTTTCTCTCATGAAGAGGAGGTCCAACACTCGCCTGCTCTGTAAAACAACTTCAGAGAGAGAGAGGTTAAAATTCCTGTAAAGCTGTGATGTCGGTTTTAATGTCTTTAAGCTTTGGTCTATTTCTGCTTCTAATTGTGTCTTTGTTGTGTCTCATGGACTAGGGCAGTTGTTCCTATGCCCACCCCTTCAGCAATTATTATTCCTCATAGGATGGCCAAAGTGAGGGATACAGGTTCCCGGTGGAACCGGGTTGTATGCCCCCCTATTTGAACTTTAAATGAACCTACGTCATGATAGAGCACTCTGAAAAACATCTGCATGATTACATAATTAATCACATCTATTGACCATTTTATGTAAACATAAATAATGTTAAAGTGTATAGAATTATACTGTTTTAGGAATGGACAAGAAAATGCACCTAAGATAGCACCAAAGTGAGGAAAACATTCTTATTTGGTTGCATCCGGATTTAGAGGGCATTGCTTCTGTTGTAATCAATTAATCCCCTGAACCCCAAGTTTTGGTAGTTTTAGAATTTGTACCCAACATGTAAGGGAAGGGGCTCAGAAGTTCACAGTCTGCAGAAATTCACAAAAATTAGTTTTTGTTTCTGTTTTTTTTTTTCCTCTGTTTCTGGGCAAGTTAACTTTTCAAGGACACCTTGGAAGGGGAGAGCTTTTTTGTCTCTTTTTTTCTCCCTGCCAGCTGTCACCATGGAGACCAGTTGCTAACTTTTTTATCTTAGAAATGTAGGCATCTAGGTGAAGCCCCAGCTCAAGGCCGGAGGCCTTGTTCACATATTTTGTGAAAAACTGGAAAGGCAGTGTCTAGCTTAGGGGTGGTGATTTTTCCAGCCAGTGGCCAAGTAGAACAGGGCAACACGAAAAGTGGAAGTTTATGTACATTGAACTCTTTCAGAGGGACTCTTTTGCTGAAAGACCTAAAGTAAGCCTTGGTGAAGACTTCTGGAGAAGGTCATTTAAGACATTTCTGTGGACCTGGTACAGAGGGGGAAGACGGGGTAGTCGAGGCTGAGAGCAGCTCCATGGATCTAAGAATGAGAAAAGAGAGATGTAAAAGAAAAATGGTAAAGGGGTTTGGGATTTTCCTAGAACAAAACTTGAGCATTAGAACAGGTATAGCAGAGGGGAAGATGGGAGTAAATATTCCAAAAAGCCTTTGAGGGACTTTAAATTCTTAGAAACTTCTTTTCAGTGATGACAAAGCAACTTTAAATGCCATTTTCATTACATCGTGGATAGGGGTCTGAGGGCTCTTCTCAGCTGGTTTGAGCTTTGGGTTAGCTTGCTAGAGGACTTGGTGGGACCTAGTGCAGGCCCTGACAGGAAAAGAGAGGAGTGAGTGGGTGAAGGGGTACCTCGGTACCTGCTACCTCAGCAACGGGGCAATGTTCTGAGAACCAGCGGAGGTTTGGGTTTTTGATTTAGTAATTGGAGAGGAGAAATCAGGTTGCTAAGATGGGAGTGATAGCAGAGAGTCTAGAGCAGAAGGCTGAGGGTGAGAAACTATTGGAGAAGCATAGTACAGGATGTGAGAAAAAGAGGAAAAATGATTCCACATAGGGAAATTTCCCCCTTTTGAGAACTTGCCGAAGTTAAAAATGTCACTCAGAATTTGAGGATCTAGAGAACCCTCTGGGGGCCATAGTATTTGGTTGTCTAATTGGTAATATGGCCAATGCTGTGTACTGAATTTGATGAGGAGTTTGGGTTCCACCAGGCAGCCCCTGTATGCTCACATTCCCTTGACTTACACAAGAAGTCGGCTTCTCCCCCACACAGCCGTGGCTGTTTGTGGCTTTGATAGTACGCCAGGCAAACATAGTAATCTAGGCTAGTAAAACCTGAATCTGTCTCGCGTGTCCCTGCATCCATAATATTTGTTTCCATTATCTATGGTACAGAAGAGATTTAATGGGATTTTAGTGGGATCCTCTTCATCAGGGATATCTCAATAGGAAAGACCTATACCGACCTGACAAATGTCTGGGTGGAGAGATGGCCACCAGGTCTCTATGGGGCCTGTATGCGAGATAGACTATACTTCTTGTCTAGTAGGATTTGTGATCAGCCATTGCTGCTGAACGGGGTGATGAGGGTTAGAACTACTGGTGGCCAAGGGGAGAGTCTATAGTCTTATCCACATAGCGAATACGCAATTTGAAATGGTTACCACGCTTTTCCAGTTTCCAACAAGAGTCTGGACACAGCGAAGGCTTGAGATGAGAGGCATGGATCCAAAAAGTGATTCCGTCTACTTTAACGCTTTAGGTTTTATAAGTAGCACCTGGTATGTTTCTTTCCAGTGGGGTTCCAGGGATGACACCTGATGTTGTCTTATGTAGACGAAGTCTCTTACATGATATTGATTTAGAGTCCCCTCCTCCCCTGGTTGGTAGGCAGTGGCCAGCTGTTTCCACAGTTATCGCTGAGTTCTTTCAATGACTTTAAGTCTGTCAAGCAAGGGGGTGTGGAAGTGATCGTTAAGCCTTAGAGTTGGGGTTAGGTCCTTATTGGATGATGGGAATCATAGAGAATTTCATAGGGGTGAGGTTACACAAAGAAAGAGAGGGAATATTTCTCGCATGAAACAGTGCATAAGGCAGGAGCATAATCCAATCTTTTATGCCGGGCTCTAAGCTTAATTTTGTGAAGGTCTCTTTAATGGTTCTATTTATTTTTTCTACCTGTCCTGAGCTCTGGTGTATATAAGCATAATGTAACTTAAAATTAATCCACAGGGTCCCAGTGAACACCTGACTTACCTGGGCCATGAACACCAGTCCATTATCAGACCCTATTAACTTAGGCAGACCGTATCTTGGAAAAATATCTTTCAGAATCTTCTTGAAAATCATTTGTGCAGTTTTTTTTTTTTTTGTGTGTGTGTGTGTGTGTATGTGTGGAAGGCTTCAGTCCATCCTGAAAGTGTATCTACAAAGACTAGGAGGTATTTAAGTCCATACCTTGCTGGCTTAATTTCACTATTGTCCACTTCCCAAAATTGTCGTTTTCTGGTTCCTCATAGGTGCTTTCCTATAGGAAACTGGAAGGGTAAGCATTAACCAATTGACGGACTCGACAGGCTTTTGTTACCCGTTCAGTTATTTTCTTTCGCTGTCAGTCGGTTAGTGGAAAACTCTGTTCTTAATCCTACAGGAATGCCTGCAGTTTCATTGAACCAAGGTGAGTGAGTTGGTGTACATTTTTAACGTAGTGTAGGGCTTTCTGTAATTGCAGCCTGAGCTCAGTGAAGTTGAGGTGTTCATTGTCAGTGTCCATAGATATTATAAAAAACTTCCTGGTGATCAGGGGTCCATTGGAATTGGGCATCTCCCTCTAACACCGGGTATAAAGGAGCAGCTAAAAACGCAAACCCAGGTATCCATAACCTGCAAAAGCCAGCAGTCCCAAGAAACTCTCTGAGTTGTCTCCTGTTAGATGGGGGTGGTATCTAGGCAATGGTTTGTTTTCTGGGCTCAGTGAGCCATCGTTTACTGCCCCTAAGGAAACAGCCCAGTAAGATTACTTCATGCCAGCAAATTTGGGCCTTTTTGGCCGAAACTCTATACCCGAGTTGAGCAAGCTCATATAATAGTGCTTGGGTCCCAGACTCACAGTTTTCCTTGGTGTTGGCTGCCAGTAGCAGGTCATTCACGTATTGAAGCTGGGTGACTTTGGGGTGCGTAGTTCTGAAATTGCTGAGATCTCTGTGGAGGGCTTCATCAAAGAGAGTGGGGGAGTTTTTGAACCCCAGTGGGAGTCTAGTCCAAGTTAGTTGACCAGACGTTCAGGTTTCTGGGTCTACCCACCCGAAAGCAAACAGCAACTGACTATCTTTATGCAGAGGCAAGCAAAAGAAAGCATCTTTTAAGTCCAGAACAGTATACCATTTCCGCTCAGGGTTCAGAGTGCTAAGCAGATTGTACGGATTAGGTACCGTGGGGTGAATGTCCTGCACTCTGTTGTTGATCTCTCTTAGGTATTTAACAGGGCGATTGTCCCGGTTCCTGGCTTTTTTTTCTAGTAGCAGGGGAGTGTTCATGGCCAATTGACAGGGCCTTAGGACGCCTAAGGTCAGATATTTCTGAATATGGGGCCTTATCTCATCTTTAGCTTTTTTTGCTTAGAGGATATTATTTGACATTAATTGGGGAGGCTGAGGTTTTTAACTCCACTGTTATTGGAGGTTGTTTCACGGCCAGGCCTAACCCAGCAGTTTTTGCCCAGGCATCTGCGTAATCTGTTATCCATTTCTGGCGTAGCTTGCCTGTTTGATCAGTCTTGGGGGGTGTGAAGAGTGGATGTTCATCTTCTACTAATTTAGTTAAAGCCGTGACTATAGGAGTTTATACTAAAGGATTTAGAAATTTCATTTGGTAGCCTTCAGGGTTAAAAGTTATTAAGGCCAAGAGCTTGGTGAGCAGATCTCTGCCCATCAATGGGTCCAGGCATTCCTGGATTACTAGGAAGGAGTGATGGATTTTTCCTTTACCTAGGTCCATGGTCCTCTTAGTAGTCTAAGCCCGATATTTACTACCATTAGCCCTTTGAACTACAGACCTTTTATTTGATAGAGGGCCCAATGGGGCCTTAAGGGCTTCGTATACTGCTCCTGTATTCATTTCAAAGTTTACTGGGGTCCGCTACACTTCAAAAGTTACCCTGAGCTAGGGGAAGTGATCTGAGCCCCAACTTTCTTAGTCATGCACCAGAGTCACAATGGCTGGCTGGCGTGGCTGTCTCTTTATAGGGCACTTTTTGGCCCAGTGTCCTTTTTTTTTTTACAGTAGGCACATTGATCTGAGGCCAGGGGTGGCCTCTTGCATGGCCCCAGGTAACCCTTACTGTCACCTTATGTCTTAATTTCTGCCCTCTTTCTTGTTGTGACAAGGATCTTGGTCAATCCCTTAGTCTGTCTTTTGCTTCTCTCATCCTTCCTTTGCTCCCTTTCTTTCTCCCTGTTTCTCTCTTATAGTATACTTTCTCAGCTTCTCTGGCTAAATCTCTCTTTTAAATTTTTTTAATATCCATGGCAGCTTGCCCAATTAAGGCCATTGTTACAGATGAATTTTGATCCGCTGCCTGAGGATCGAAAGGAGTATATCTTTTATATGCCTCCATAATTCTTTCTAGAAACAAAGAGGGAGATTCATCAGGCCTTTGAATAATTTCTCTTACCATGGCCAAATTAGTTGGTCACCTAGCAGCCTCTTGGAGACCTGCTATTAGAGCCAGGCAATAATTGGACAGATGCTCTTTATCTTCAAAGGTGTTGGGGTTCCAGTTGGGTTGGTTTAAGGGTAAGCTCGCTTTGATTATGTTGGGAAGTTGTGTTGGTCGCCAATCAGGTCCGAGGATATTTTTTTTTTTTAGCTTCTTGGAGGTTTTTCTCTTATTCCTCTGTCATAAAGAAAGTCCCTAGGAGTTGTTGGCAGTTATCCCAAGTAGGCAGGTGTAAAAACGTTGGCGAGTTCTCTGAGTTCTTTTAGCCGAACCAGCTTCCTCCAGGGAAGGAGGGGCTCTGTGTGCCACGGGACTGTCATCTGGATGGCGCTGGGCCATCCTAGCTTCTTTGAATGGTGGAGAGGCTGAGTCAGCAGCAGGGGAATCACTTAGAGGGTGTTGGCAGTTGGGGGATGAAGGCAGAGGATAAGGAGGGGGAGGAGAGTCCAGTAGAGTCTTGAGACTCAGGGAGAACAGAGGGTGCAGGAGGAGGAGCAGAGAGTTAAAGAGATAGAATCATGGGGGAAGGAGTAGGAGTCCGTGCAGGGACAAGGAAAGGCTTCACCCTTGGAGGAGGAGATTTGCAGAGGTCCTGACAAGTTAAGATATATGGCTGTTGATCTGGACGTCTACGTGGCCCCGGCTAAAAGACAATATCTCGAACTTTTCAAATTAGTGCGAAGTAGAAAGATCCTTCTAGGGGACATCTGACTACAAAGTTGGGTCATTCTGAGACACAGAATCTGCAAGATCCGGCGTTTTACTGAGAAAGAAAGATTCTGAGCCCTTAAGCAGACTTTGGTCTAGTGATCAAGGGTCATGAACAGAGGCATTGAAGTGCTCTGTCCCATAATGAAATATACACAGACAATAAAAGCAATGACACAAGACACAGACAAGACAAGACAATAAAGACAGGCAATGGACGTCCAATACTGAGACCATGACTGAGTAGCTGGCAAAACATGATGGGCTGGCAATACCGAATCCGAAACAAAATATCACTGAATAAAGGAGACTATTGTTCCTCGATTTCATGAGTTCATCCCCCAGGGACATGGCCTGTGGCTCTGTTACATGTGTGTCAGCCACCATGGGAGAGAGCTCATGCTCTTTACCAATAGTCATTTTGTGAAACCCTAACCTGAATCCTGAAATCAGAAAGAGGGGCCTTATTTATCCCCAGAGGAGCCCGTTGGGGGTCTTTCATTTGCGGCTGCCGGATCTCACTGGGGCCACCAGATGTAAAGATCTGGCGAGGGTGGGTGGAAGAGACCACCAAGAGACTGTCTCATGCAACAGCAAAGGCTTTATTGGGAGTCCGGCATGCAAGGGCTCAGAGCTCACTTGAATAGAGCAGAGAGCCCTGAGAACAGCTTAAGAAGTGCTTATATATTTTCCTTGGAGAGGGCAGGAAGGAAAGTTTATTGATGGGTAAGTGCGAGTGGGCGGTTTGCGTGCAACTGGTTGACCGAGTACATTCTGCAGTTTGGCAGTTGGGGACAGCACATTCTGGGAACAAGAATAGCAAACAGTTCTCAAGATTTCAACAGTGTTTTGTTAAGCATACAGAAAATCAAGAAGTGACAAGTACCTATTTTATTAACCTTTCAATATAAGTATGAAAACAGAAATCTAGGTAAGATTTGAAGCCCAGAAGTTCATTGGGCCCTTGATTGGTATACTTAGCGTTGAATTACATTCTGTAGTGATGTCCCAGAAATATGGATATACAATGGCATAGGACCTTATACCTTCTCGGAGGTCAATTCCAAAACACAGACTCTAAGGGGAATCACACCGAAGTTCAAGCCAAGGTGGACCCAATTATCTCTTCCAACCGCCACACAAATGACCACAATTAAAACCAAAACACTCCCACATGGCACTCATCTTCTTCCATATAGACACTCACCATAACTTCTGGCAAGAGGATTCCATGAGAGGTGCAGCACAAGACAGTGTCCCAAATAAGCTCCCTTTCCCCTCATTTGCCAATAGTCAGGGTGGCCTGGACACCCTCCCTGTGAACCAGGAGTTATCAAATATGTCTGCCATTAATACAGCTCTGTTCTCCAATTTGAGGCCTACTGACTGTGGGGTTTAGATTCTTTATTTGAATTGGATTCATAAGAAAACCCAAGAACCTATGGGCTAGCATCTGCAGGGCTTTGAAGAACTCATTTGACTCAAAGGATCCCTATTCTCACTTGATGTAGGTAAGGAACCTTACAGAAGAATGTGAGGCACTTCATCCACAGTGACTGATTTTTGGCCATTTTGATTTTGGATTCACACATGGGATCGTTCTTTAGATCCATCAGGTGCTGAGAATCTAAGCCACAGGCTCACACAGGACCAAGAGGCTGATTCAGACACATCCCTTTACAAAGCAATTAAGCAAAGAGCCACAGGTGGTGCCCATTCATTTCCGTTTGAAAACTGTTTTCTTCAGGATTCACAAAGGCGTGGCCTCAGGCAAAGAACTTACTGACATTCAGGGCAACAGAAAAATAGGCAATCAAAAGGCCCATTGCAGGGGTTCTCCACTGAGACTTTCCTGGTCACATCGATATCTGAGTTTTCTGAGATGCTTGCCAATACCTTCAGCTATCCAGTACATGTCCATGTCACAGTGCTTGGAGGTGGTACATATCGTGGACTCAAAAGCATGAGCCTATTTTGGAGAGTGGCTAGATTTCAGGAAGAAAACAGGAACTTAGGAAGATAGCAGGTGTTGCCCATCGATATGGCAAGCCCTAGTGCATTCATAAATTGGGCAGGATGAATGCTGGGAAACTTTCTACTAGACAGGAAACATCCATTGATGCATTCTCTTTTTCTAATGTCTACAACCACGGACACAGTGGGATACACAGACATAGAAACACTCGCCTTGTCAAACAACTTACTAGAAACAGTTCACTCCAAACCAAACAAACCGACTTTCCTACCTCTTCTCAGAACATGGGGCAAAACCACAAACACACATCCACACCCAAAAAGGCACCTCCTTCCCCCAAATAGGTCTCTCACTATCCGGAGTGTCCTCTGACTGCTGGGCCATACTATGTTCCCCAGATATGGCCTATCCTGTCTCAGATCTGGTCTCCATATCCAACTCTGTGAAGTGGTCAGGAGCCAGCTGTGAGCCACTACCTGCTTTTTTAGGAAAGGCCCCTCTTCAGAGTACTCCTGGCATTTGGCCATCCTCACATCAGTAGGTACCAAGAAAGACTGACTCTGTCCTTGTTAAATTGAAGCAAGTGAGACCACTAGGACTGGGACTGGGACTGACTCTGTGTGCCTGGCTTCCTGCATCCCAAGTTCAGAGAGTTCCATTACCAAGGAAGTGAGGTGAGGTTGCATCCTTCAGGAACTGAATGAGGTCACTGCCTTGGCAACCACTTTTTCCAAACAGTTGCTTTCAAGCGTACCATGAGAAGGAGGCTTACCCTACTTTCTGTGGCACTTTCACAAATTAGAATGGTATATCAACCATAGGCACCAAGAAACAGCTCTCCACACAGGCCTGATTTGGTCCATCTTCTCTATATTAGGAAAAGAGCCTTTAGTCCGGGGAGCACTGCAGTGAACCTCTGCACTAAAACTATTAGCAAGCACCTGGTGGAGGAGTCCTCCATAGGTAAGTGGGGCTTTTATAACATCTGATATCCGGTTAAGGGAGATCTCTTCTGATGACAGAGATGTGGCCTGGGGAGGCTCACATATACTCCTTTCCAGGAGAGTAACCAGAATCGTTCTGTCCTCTGTTCTGTTCTGTAGGGAATTCCTCTGGAACTGTAGAGAGGGGCCGACGGGCACGCATGCACTCCTACCCTGGAGCTATAGCAAGATGTTGCACTGTTCCACTGTTTTTCTGTTTAGGCGCATGGTTTCTGTTTTTTGTGTTTTGTTTTGTGTTCTATTTTTTTGATTGTTTGTTTGTTTTTGTTTATTTTGTTGTGTGATTTCAGTGGTAAAAACTTAAGGATTTTGGACGTAAAAATAGGTAATAAAGAGAGTAAGCCTGACACCCCTTTGGACTGTGTTTTAGGGAACTGTGATGAACTTTACTCGCCTTTGTTAAGCAGGATGATAGAAGCTCCTAGCTGGCTGCCTGGAGCACACCCATTGCAGAGGGCAATGCTTGGTGGGGACCTAAGAACTGAGCATCTCCGAGGTTAACAAGTGAAACTCCTTTAAAACCCCTTGTCACTCCAGATCAAGAGAGTCACAACCTTTGGTAGAGTCCCCTGTGTTTCTCCTTTGTTCGCAAAGCAATAAACCTCCCTTTTTCTTTTTCTCAAAACTCAGTCCTCATTATTAAATTGGTATTAATTGGCGTCAAGTTGAGGAATCGAACTTTAATTTACAAATTTAGTACCCGCCCTCCACCCCGGAACTTTGTGAGAGCTGTCTACTGAAATATTAGGAGATGAAGCATGCTTGGTGTGGAACTGAACAAGAGGAGCTAATCCTGTAAGTAAAAGGAGGGACTGAGGAACTCCCAGCAGCTGCCAAAGCCCTGTTGATTCAGGGAATTACCTCCTTCCTCCCCGCACTGTAAGAATTATGCCACCTCTGTCTTGTTAAAAAAGAGAAAAAGAAAAAGGGGACACTAAATGCAGTGAAGTCACCATGGAGACACTTTATTTTACATTTCAGGTTTCCCCTCTGTTAAAACATGTGGTCCCCCCCCTGTGGATATCTATGGTGCACACTGGTGTAGGAGATTTTTCTCTTATCTGCTCTGGTTTAAACGATTCTCTCTGACAGCCATAGTCTGAACCTCCTTTCTGTCTGTCTTGTGTCTTTGTATCTGGCCCTTTAAGACATCTGCAATAATGTGTTGATATTATAAATTGTTTCTTGGGAATGATCTTATCTGAATGTGTGTCTAAATGATGATGTTTTATTTTAACAATCTGGTATCTGAATGGGTTTTTGAAGCATTGCAGAATCTTGCAGTTAAAAGTCGGGTTTAGGTAATTGTTTAGTTTATGATTTCAGATAATTCATGCCAGAGAACTTAAATACTTAGTATGGAAAACTGAAGAACTCTACTTCCAAGTTGGCAAGTAAATTCCCAATCATACAGTCTTTTTTTCACCAATTTTGAATTGGATAGCCTCGGGAAATGTCACTGTGTGTACCACTGCATTAATTTGGACAAGGATAGTAAATCATAGAATGGTATCTGTTGACAAAACAAGATGTAAAAATATAAAATTTTGTGAATTGTATCTTAAATTTGTATCATAATTTTCAACATCCGAACCTCAAAATTATGGTTAAAATGCCTTAGGCCTGAGGTGTCTGCTCAGAATAGCAGTTTTTCCTGCTCCTTCCAGACCTCAGCCATGATTTATATTGAAATGTAAATGAAAGAAGCCTGAAAGCTTAGTAGGAGACTGATTTGAGGCCTAAGGGAAAAAAAAGGTAAATTGTATGGTATTTACTAATTACTAGCCAGTCACTTTTTCTAGGACTCTTTTTTTTTCCTTAGATACTTTTTTTTTTGAGCTCATGATTTTGAGCATACAGACCTAGGTTAATGTTTTTCAGATCAGTTCTACCTTTGACCAACTGTAGACTTTTTGAAACATTGCAATGGAGATTTCACCTGAGAAAAGCTACAAGGCCTTTACTATTATTATGTGTGCACACTTTTGTTATGTGTTGTATGTCCACATATACATATGTCCGTATATCATATATATGATACACAAATTAACATATACAAGGAGCGCTCATAAAAAAGCGCTCATTAAAACAAATTTAAATAGGAGATCCAAAGATCTTTAATTCACGTGATTTAAATGTTTCAATTTAAATTGGATAAACAGATAAAAATCAATGTCTTTAAATTTAAGCTTACAATTTTTTTAGGTGTTCAAAAATCTAATAAAATATTAATATCTACAAAATGTCTAATATGCCTTGGTTCTAGGACCTTTCCTTCAACATAAAAATGGTTTACAGTGTCAACACATTTCTCTAATATTTTGATAAATAAGTAAAGTAAATTTGATATGGGATTGCTCATTCATGAGTACTTTTCTTAGATATCTGATTGATTTACTAAGGTCTGAATAAGTTCTTATTAAAGTCTGTATAAGAATATAAAAATAAGTCATGTGTTAATGAGACAAAAATTTCTTAAAACATAAGTTTACCCATAACGTTGTGTTTATTAAGTTTTATTTTCTCCAGAGCAAGCAACCATAAAAATTAAACAACTGATTAAATAAGAACTGTTATTTTAGAGCACTGTACTGCCATTGCTTTAAAAGCTAAACTTGGTTAATGTAGAAACATCAATGTAATTGTGATGCTATCAATGTTTTCATATCTTATAGGTATGCAAGTCTGTAAGGTAGAAACTTTAAAAGAGCATTATATCAAGCTGGTGCTCTGAAGTTGTATGGTAAAAAATATATTGGGTATTTATTTACCTGTTATCAATAAGATATGTAAACTTTTATGTTACTTTTTACATTGGGGAACAATTTAAATGTATTTTTTAGTTAATGAGAGCCTAATCGATGTAAAGGTTAAAAACTTTCAGCCTTTCTTTAATTCATGTTTTAAATGTGATATCATATGGTGTTAGCTAATGTTCATGTGACCTCAAACAATTTATGTAAACTTTGTCAAATGATATTTAAAAATAAGAATTAGCTTTAGAACTAAAATACTTAAGATTTATAAAGAGCCCTGCCTTAGCTGAGATAAGGCTCTGTGTCCCATCTTACTACATGTGAGAATGACTACGAAACCAGTAGGTTAGATAATATTTCTTTAAAGTTATGTTAAAAAGTTGGTTTTTTTTAAGGTCAATATTCCTAGGATCTCAAACAGGGGATATAATGTATAACTCAGCCAAAAAATTCAGGGTAGCTGTTACACAAGCTAAGTATTTTTACTTTTGTTAATTTTATTTTGAAATTTTCTTATAAGTGATCTAAAGATTCTCTTTTACTGTTTTACAAACGTGTTGCTTTAAGAACACAACATGGGTTTATTCAATATAATAAGTCATTACTTACAATACAGACAGAATAATACAGATCCCAATTAATAAAAAGATAATTATATAGTTATAGACATTAAAGCCCAGTACTCTTAATATAAGGCTGTTAAAATTTATTTGCTGGATGTTTAAGATTAGGATTTAAAATTAAAGTTAAATGAAAAGAGCCAAGAAAACCAATATTTGGCTTTTGCCATATGAGTCAGTCTGAATCCAGGGAACAGGGGACTTCTCTAAAGAGCTTTGAAACTCTGAGCCACATAACCTCCTCCTGATCAGGGAGATTAATGAGACCACTGGAGAACAGAAAGCCAATCAGTGTATTTGTAACGAAGAGGAGAGTCATCAAAGAAAGGAGACATCCCTGATGCTTCCGAGGGAAGCCAAATGGTCAAGCAAGATCTGGACCCACCTAGCGCAAATGGCACTAGCAGAACTGAGAATCTGCTCTCAAGTTTCCCCAGAATTGACTCCCATAAAAGGTCAGCTGACTGTTAACAATAGATGGAAACAAAAGTCAGTTTGACTGCTTCATCTTAAACACTTAGCAAAGACAGTTAAGAACAAAATACATCCATTCCTGGGCATTTAAATTATAATAATAATAATAATAATAATAATAATAATAATATAATGTTAAGGTATGCACTTTATGTTTGCCTCCCAAAATAAGTAAGACTGGTGGCTACAAAGAAGAATTCTCAGACAGGAATGCCTGATACTTATAAAAAGAGACTATCAAGAAGACCTGCCACAGGGAGAAGTTTTCAGTTTAAGGCCTACAGATATTCCTAACCTACACAGGTTGGCTTGGTGTTTGCTAGTACAATTATCCAGCCCTGAGTAACAGAATTAAAGGTTTCTCAAAGAGACACAGAGGTCATAATAGTAAAAGGATTTTACAGGATCAGATGACATTAAATAATTAAACTGTATCTTATGGGGAGGGACAAGTGTAACAGTAAAAGTTAAATATTAAATTGACAGTCCTGATAACTGGGGATATTAAAGACTGGTGAGGGAACTTCTATACAGTGACATGTTCCAGGTGCTGCAACATTTATTCAGTACTCATGGTTTTGTTTCTCTCATAGAAGAACCCATCCCCAGATGACTTTACAACCTGTTCTTCCCCAATCAGACTTCAAACCGAACTGACTTCTAAAAGGCAACTCATGTCCCTCAACTGACTTCTAAAAGGCAACTCATGTCCCTCATCCCATGCCCACTCACGTCACCCTGTCTCAGGTCAGAAGAAGAAAAAATGAGTGACACCACTCTTCTTATAACAATGGAGAGAAAGATAAATAGACTATCAATATAAGTAATTAATTAAGTCAGGTAAAATCAGGGAGATCGGTTTTGGGTGAGTTCTAAAAATTTGGAGACTCTTACCTGAGGGATTAAAATTTCCTCAGTGCTCTTCCCGTAATCTATCAAAGATTTGAAGGGGACACAAAGAAAAGGCGGGAATGATAGACCCAACCTGATCTTTAATTTAAATTGGGAGCCATCTTGCCAAAAAGCCATGAAAAGATAATTTTGGCTTTACCATAAATTACTTCAAATTCTAAACCTGCTTGGAATGCCTGCCCATGCCTTGAACTCACCCATGCCCGGCTCTCTGACCAGATAGCAGCCCTCTCTGAAACTTTAGTGACACATCATAAATATTTGCCTTCTCTGGCCAGACAACAACCCTCTCTGAGGCTCTAATGGTCTTCATGAACTCTGATGTAGGGACAGCAAAAAAAATGTAGACTGCCATTGGTGTGATGTTTGTCAGAGTTCTGTTATCTGTAAACCCCCTTTTGTGTAATTTTCTGGGCTATTAAGCTGCCTGTAGGAAAGCTGGGGTTGCTCTCTTTTTCCCGCCGTTTTGTGAGGGAGAGGTAGCACAGCCAGTGGAAATAATAAGCTTAATTTAATTTGATTTTAATTAGAGTCAGTGGTCTTTTCTTGTGTCCTGGTCTAACAGGTAAACACTCCAAAAACATGGAGCTCTGCCAGCCTAAACACTTCTTGAGAAACTTCCTCTGAGTTTGGGCACTTGAAATATATGTTGTTGTAAGGAGCTTTAGCTTCCTATAGTGATACCATCAAAGCTGAGTCTGCATCTATGTGACCTGGAGGACATGGTTTCTTGTATTCTAATGAACATGAGGCAGCAGTGCTGAATTTTCTCTTTGTAGGTAAACTGTGGCCACTGGATACTAAGTGTCTCCCCGTTTGGACTGTGAAGCCATTTGGTCATCCTCCACTTTGTGGTGTTTCTTGCTGCTGTACTGGGAGTTTGGTATATGCTTTATGAAATACAACGAGTTCAACTGAAACCCAGTGTTGAAGAAAGTTCTGTCACTTGTGGTGGGTCAGGGTCTGAAGGAGAATGCACCAACCAGGCTTTTATCTCACAGAGCTTGCCCCCTTGTCCATAGAAATCTGACTCTGAACTTAGCCCAGAAACCTCTCCATATAAAATGATGCCTTTACATAGAAGGGTCTGCTGGCTGCACCATGTCAGTCACAAACCATTTGGAAGGCAATGGCAAATCCTCATTGCCACACCACAGATGTATTATCACACACCCACCCACCACTGCAATAGGCCCACTTCTCAGCAGGCTCCAACTTACTGGCATCTTTGTTCTACACCATTTTCATGAAACCCGGTCAATCATGGCATTCTCTGGTACACTCAAGATCAGCAACAAGACATCTAAAGGTTCTCCAGTGCCACCTGGTTAAGGGAATTTCAAAGATTTCATTGTATTTATCTAGCCATTTTTCATGGATGAAGTTGGAGGCACTGTGGGTTTCAGTTCATTCAGGAAATATTAAATGGTGAGGAAGCTGTTTTCAATGAATTCTCTGGAGAAATCTCACAGGCAAGTCTTCCCATAGAGTGGTCAAAAGGTCACATGAAGCCAGGCCCATTGAGGTCTTTAATGTGACGTCCATGGGTGTTCTGACTGTCAACTATGGCTGCCAAATCTTTCAGAATAAAATCATGTGATATTCTAGCTGATATTCCAAGGCTCTGTGGAAAGCCACCCTTGTATTTGATCTCAGTTTCCAAGGGAGAATCCCATGCGTGGCCTCCTAAAATCTGAACACAGTTTATGGCAATATTTCTCTGAGATCAGTTCGAGAACTCAGACTATAAGTGGAATCACACCAGAGTTCAAGCCCAGATAGACCCAGTCATCACTTCCAACCACCAAACAAATGACCACAATTAAAACCAAAGCACTCCCACAAGGCCCTCATCTTCTTCCATATAGACACTCATCATAACCTGTGGCTGGAGGTTTCCATGAGGGGCTCAGCCCAATACAGTGTACAAAATAACCTCCCTTGCCCGTCATTTGCCTAAAGTCAGGGTTGCCTGGACACCCTTTCTGAGAACCAGGAGTTATCAAATGAGCCTGCCGTAAATACTGCTCTGATTCTCCAATTTGAGGCCTACTGACTCTCGGGTATAGATTCTTTATGTGAATTGGAATCATGAGAAAACCCAAGCACCTATGGGCTATCCTCTGCAGGGTTTGAAGAACTCATTTGACAAAAAGGATCCCTATTTTCACTTGATGGAGATCAGTAATCTTACAGAGGAAGGCGAGAGACTTCGTCCACAATGACTGCTTTTTTGGCCATTTTGGTTTTGGAAGCACACATGTAATTGTTCGTTAGATCCATCAGGTGCTGAAAATCTATTCAACAACCTCAAACATGGCCAAGAGTCTGATGCAGACACATCCCTTTCCAAAGCAATTAAGCAAAGATCTACAGGTGATGCCCATTAATTTCCATTGAAAACCGTTTTCTTCAGGCTTCAAAAAGGGGTGGCCTGAGGCAAAGACCTTTCTGACATTCAGGGCAACAGAACAATAGGTAAGCAAATGGCCCAAGGCAGGGTTTCTAAAATGATATCTGAGTTTTCTGAGATGATCCCATTCCCTTCAGCTATCCAGTACATAGCCATGTCACAGAGCTTGGAGTTGGTTCATGTCTTGGAAACAAAACCATGAGCCTATTCTGGAGAGTGGCCAGAATTCAAGAAGAAAACAGGAATTTAGGAAGACAGTGGTTGTTGCCCATCCATTAGGCAAGACAAAATCCATTCATAAATTGGGCAGGATGAATGTTGTGAAGCTTTCTTCTATTCAGGACACATCCATTGATGCATTCTCTTTTCTAATGTCTACAACCACGGACACAGTGGGATAAACAGACATAAAAACACTCGCATTGTCAAAAGACTTACTAGAAACAGTCAACTCCAATCCTAACAAACCGACTTTCCTACCTATTCTCAGATCATGAGACAAAACCACAAACTC
Organism: Callospermophilus lateralis; assembly: GCF_048772815.1. Classification (NCBI taxonomy): domain Eukaryota; kingdom Metazoa; phylum Chordata; class Mammalia; order Rodentia; family Sciuridae; genus Callospermophilus; species Callospermophilus lateralis. Next base: position 378,336 of record NW_027515711.1, on the reverse strand, counting down.
ACACCCACACCCAAAAAGTCACCTCTTTCCCCCAAGTAGGTCTATGACTATCCGGAGTGTCCTCTGACTGATGGGCCATAGTATGTTACTCCAAAATGGACTGTCCTATGTCAGATGTGGACTCCTTGGCGAACACTGTGAAGTTGTAAGGTGCCAGTGGTGAGACACTACCTGCTTACTCAGGAAAGTCCCCTCTTCAGACCTTCCTGGCATTTGGCCATCCTCACATCAGTAGTTACCAAGAAAGACTGATTCTGTCCTTGGTAAATCCAAATATGTGAGGCCACTGGGACTGGGACTGGGACTGCCTCTGGGTGCCTGTCTTCCTGGATCCCTAGTTCAGAGAGTTCCATCACCAAGAAAGTGATGTAGGTCACTTCCTTCAGGAACTGAATGAGGTCACTGCCTTGGCAACCACTTTGTCCTAATAGTTGCTTCCAAGTGTCCCAATTGATGGAGGCTGCCCCTACTTCCTGTGACACTTTCACAAGTTTGAATGGTATATCAAACATAGGCACCCGGGAACAGCTCTCCACACAGGCCTGGTATTGTCCATCTTCTCTACATTAAGAAAAGAGAGACTGCTTCAGACACACCCCTTCATCCTGACCAGGTTGTTTGTCGTGGAAGATGACTTTTGCTCTCTCAGGTCCTTCATAGCTTCCTATAGCTTCCCCAGGGTTCATTTCTGCATGGACCTTTTCATTTCTCAGCAGGTGGAAGATTTCTTACATTCCTGTATTGTAAGACCAACTCTGTCCCTGCTTTTCTGTAAAGTTAGATTGAGGGAACAGAGTATGGTTAGGGTTAATAACATGTTTGATTTGGCTTAGGAATCATTCTGCTGGATGAATAATGTTATTGGGAACCTGCAATATTTATTAGAATATATAGAGGGGAAATATATTTATGAAAACCGAAATCTAGGTAAGATTTGAAGCCCAGAAGGGCTTTGGATCCTTGATTGGGATACTTAGGTTTGAATTATGTTCTGCACATGTGTCTCAGATAAATCTATACACAATGGCATAGGACCTTGTACCTTGGATGATTGAATGTCAAAGAGAACATCCAGTCAAAAAAGGATAGTTGGTAGGATTAGGAAGATAGTTGGTAGGATTAGGAAAAAGAGTGAGTATATGATTTGGACAAAAAGTTCTTTAGCAATAGGGTTTTGGGTAGAGAGAAAATGTAAATGTCAGCACATGTGAAGTGTCAGTCACAATGATGAACTGGGGAAAATATGTAGGAAAGCAGATATCAATAGAGACATTAGAAAATCAGCAAATGATAAAGTGATTGATAGGATTAGACATTTTCGACAGGCTTGAGTTTGAATAAATAATCTTAGGAAGAAACAAATATGTAGTCACCAATAGGATTGACATTTGAGAGCATTAGGCAACCTGGACATGGGTGATTTTCATAATCCATACTCATATTCCATTTAGGCTTTGGTACAGTCGTAAGTGTGACTTTGCATTTTGTGGCCAGAATATTACTGTGATAAAATGTATATGTAGATCAGGTGACATGAGTATTTGTTGCACCATTTCTGAGAGCAATATTTTGAAGAGATATAAATTAGTATTGGGGGCACAAATAGGTGTACCATGTGTGTATGAATATAGAGAGAATGCATGAATAGACCATACTGTGAATAAATAATATAACTGTTTCCAAATTTAGAAATTGGAATAAATTGATATCCCAAAATACACAGGAAATCTTATATTGATATACATACATTCATTCCAACCAGTTATATATCTAATGGTAATATTAGGGTTGTAGTTTATCATAAAATGTGTGTGAGTTTTCCTTCAAAATTGATTATGGAAATCGAAAATAATGTGTTTGGAAAGAAGTCTCATGAAATAACCAGTCAAAAACAAGGAGGAATACATGTGTTCTGAAGCAGGAAGTGATTGAATGTGTTACAAATGTCTTTCAATTTGTGAACTTGTGGATGAAATGTATATTCTACGATGTATAAAAACTGAAGAAATAGTAATGTACCAGTGTTGAATTAAAATGAACATCAAAATACACATCATGTCCCATAGAAATCTACTTTCATTGATGTTAAATTGGGTCAGTTACTGTAGAAATATAAGGCTTTGTTTGCACCATTCACTGAAGTGAGTTTTCAGTACTAGGAAATAAATATGTATTTCAGGTGGATGAATATTTCTAAAAACAATCTTATGAAAAGTTGATTATAAAAGCACATACATGAACATGAGTGAATTATTTAGGGAGTGTATAATAAGACACATATATTTCATATTTTGAAAATATATATATCACACAGATACATTAGAAAGTAGCAATATATATGCCAATCAAAATTCATCATGAAATATATATCATTCACAGATCCAAAAATATTAATTTTACTGAACATGGATTTATGTATAATGTTTTTCAACTAAGAAGCTCACTCATAGTTTGAATTTTCAGTTCCAAAAACATTTAGGAGGAGTCATCTCTTCTCATACTTTGTATCTCCCAAGTTAGCCACCTCACAAAAATGTACGTGTGATACCAGGTAGGATTTTATATGTGCATATAAAAATACATGTGCTGAATTGGCTACAGAAAAAGGGAGACAGAAATTCACATATGTGTTAACTTTAAAAACACATGGAGAACCATTTCAACAAAAAATTAACAAGATTTATAACTCTTACCCTATATCATGCAAAAGGCAAGACCAACTATACGCCATGCCTCCTCTCAACCGCTTGTATTTCTATTCTGTTTGGGTTATTTTTCTCCATCATATTAGGATTAGTAGTCAGAGTCTAGTAGGGTATGTGTTAGTGTCAGGGATTCAGTATTTTGAATGGAAAATTGAAAAATGAATCCAATGTGTATGTAAATATGTGCTACACCAAAATCTTCCCACTCTCATCCAGAACAATGCCTTGACAACACCTACGGCCCAAGTATGACACAATCAGAGGAGAAAAGTTAGAAAATCCGTGAATACATATCTAGAATGGAATATGATCAGAAGTTCACAACCTTGGAAGTGGTAGAGGAGTTTCCAAAAGTAAGGGACAGGGTAAACCCTCCAAAAACTTGAAGGTCTGCTGGCCTAGAGACTTCTTGAGAAACTGCCTGTGAGGTTGGGCACTTGAAATATATGTTGTTGTCAGGAGCTTTAGCTTCCTTTCTAGTGAGACCATAAAAGCTGGGTCTGCATCAATGTGACCTGGAGGACATGGTTTCTTATTTTCCAATGAACATGAGATAGCAGTGCTGAATTTTCCATTGTAGGTAAACTGTGGCCCCTGGGGGCTGAATGTCTCCCTGTGTGGACGTTGAATCCATATAGTCATCCTCTATTTTCATGGTGTTTCTTCCTGCTGCACTGGGAGTTTGGTATTTGCTTCATGAAATACAAGGAGTTCAACGGGGACACCGTGCAGGAGGGATTTCTGTCACGTGTGGTGGGTCAGGGTCTGCAGGAGAATACAAGAACCAGGCCTCTATCCCACATAGCTTGCCCCCTTGACCATAGCAACCTGATTCTGAACAATGTCCTGAAACCTCTCTATGTAACAAGGTGCCTTTACATATAAGGGTCTGATGGCTTCACCATGTCAGTCACAAGCCATTTGGAATCCAATGAAAGATCTACATGGCCCCACCACAGATGTTTTATCACACACCTGCCCACCATTGTTCTAGGCCCACTACTCAGCAGGATCCAACTTTCTGGCATCTCTGTTAAACACCATTTTCATGAAAACCAGTCAATCAAGGCACTGTCTGGTATACTCATTGTTGGGAAAAGTATAAACGGCAGCCATACCCCAGAGAAAAACCCCAACATGGTGCCTAAGGACTTCTTCTTCCTACCTTCTTTTTTCTACAGTGGTGCCAAATGTTCCCACCCATGTGAACTCTCCCGCTGGCGCCAATTTGAAATCTCGCTGGTGGGGAACCTTAGCCTCAATAAGAACTAATTCCTGGGCTCCAGAGCTGATATCTGAAAGAACTAACCAATAAACGGTTTGCCTGCCATTTATCTAAGCCCTTCCATCTTCCCCTTAGTTCTATATAAGCACACAGCTTTTTGCAATAAAATTGGAATTCTCCCAGCGAAGTGCCTTTGCGTGGGAAGTTCTTTCATTCTGGTGCCCCATGTGAGGATACGGGTGAGCTCTTTCTAACAAGAGCCCCGTCCCCTGCTCCCCCGGAGACAGCCAGCTTCCTGCACCCACCACAGATCTGATATATGTAAGCCTCCCCTGACCCTGGCTCTGCAACTCCCTTCGGGCTACCACTGGTTTTGTGACCTTGATCTTCCGGCCCACTCTCGACGCCCTGTAGGGGGCAGGAAATTCCTGCCACTAAGACCTTTACTGGTCGCAGTGGACACTCTGGTGATCCGTTTTCCTTTGGGGCGTGAGGCTTCTGAGTTTACACAAGAGGCTCTGTGGTTTTTTCTCCTCTGCTGCTGCTGCCGCTGCTGGCTAGAGTTGCTGTTTGCTGCGGGGCTGCTGTGTCTGGCTGAAGCTGCCTCTCTGCTCGGGGAAAACTGAACTCCCGTCCTGGAACTACATTCTGCCGGAACCGGAGTTCTGTTTTCATTACTGACTTTTTCCCCTGCGTTCAAAAACTTTCCTGACGTCAGGTTGCCCGTGGCTCCGAACCCATTGGGTCTCACAGATCGCACTTCACTGGTGACGCCCAGGTAGTGCCCTCTGTATTTCCTCATGACGGCTGGTCATTTTGGGGACGCCCACCTGACCCCAGTTCGCCCTGAGCTTCCTGAAAGCCGTTCCAGCCCGGGTTTTCTCTTTGTCTCTCTCGCTTACTCTTATATTCTCTCTTTCTCTCTCTCTCTCTCTCTCTCTCTCTCTCTCTCTCTCTCTCTCTCTCTGTCTGTCTTCCTTCTCTCCCTGTGACTATGGGCACCTCTTCATCTGTACCTGAAGCCTCACCTCTCAAATGTCTACTAAAAAATCTGGCCACACTCTCCCTCACACCAGACATCAAGCCCAAACTTCTAATCAAATTCTGTACCCAAGATTGGCCTACATATCCACTGGATAATGGCAATCATTGGCCTCCAGAAGGCTCCTTACATCCAAACTTCATCTGCGACCTTTTTAACTACTGCCAGCATCTGAAAAAGTGGAGTGAGATTCCCTGCATTTAAGGTTTTAGCCTTCTCACACAGCACCCTGTCGCTGCTCCTCCTGCCCTCCCTCTCAAGTCCTCCTTGTTTGCAAATCCTTCTCTTCCCCTATGTCTACTCCTGACTTCACAGATTCTTCCTCCTTATCCCCCAGTCCTATCTGCCCCTTCTCTCCCACTATACCCTCCTCTTCCTCTGCCTGATTCCAGGGATCCTCAGCCTTTCATTTCATCCTCCTCCCCTCCGCCCTCTTCTGCCTGCTCCACCTCCTCCTCTTCCAAAGAGACACTCCCTGCCCCTCCCTCTCCTTCCTGTCTGCCTCCTGCCTCTTTCAGTCCTCCTGTTACCAGGTCTAAGGGACTCCTTCCCACCCCCAAGACAATCGCACCCCTTTGTGAGGTAGCTGGTCCCGAGGGTGTCATCAGAGTCCAAGTGCCCTTCTCCATGTCGGACATTACTCAGCTAGAGAGGAAGTTAGGCTCATTCACCACTGACCCCACCACTTACATTCGGGAGTTTCAATGGGTCCTGCAAGCATATAGTCTCACTCATCATGACATCTACATGCTCTTGGCCAATACACTTCTCCCTGAGGAAAGTCAATGGGTCTGGGAGCTAGCCCAAGCCCTGGCTGATGAAAATCATAGGACCAATCCTAACCACCCCACAGGCCCTCATGCTGTCCCAGAGCAGGATCCCCTATGGGATTACAACACCCCTGAAGGCTTACAGTCTAGTGACCTTTTTACATCCTGCCTCTTGGCGGGCCTGAAAAAGGCCATCCGCAAGGCTGTTAACTTTAAAAAGGTGCAGGAGGTCATTCAAAGGAAGGAGGAAACACCTTCAGAATTCCTGGATAGACTAACCAAGGCCCTTTAACAGTACACAAACCTCAACCCAGAAACCCCTGATGGCCGTCATGTCTTAATGAAATATGTTCTGGCCCAAAGCTACCCTGACATTAAAGCCAAGCTTAAAAAGCTTGAACAGGGCCCTGCTACTCCTTAGACTAAAATCCTCGCTGTCGCTTTCAAGGTTTTTTTATGATAGAGAGGATGAAAGTGAATGCCGTAGGCAGAGGGCTGAAAATGCCAAGTTCCAAATGTTGGCCCAGGTCATTCAGAGAAGGCCATCACCACGCCATCCCAATATGACACCCCCGGGAGCTTGCTTCAAATGTGGTAAGGAGGGACATTGGGCCAGGGATTGTCCTTCACTGAGGACACCCTACAACCCCTGCCCAAAATGCCATCAAAGGGGACACTGGGGGGCAGACTGCCCAACAACCCGAAAGGGAGGTTGGTCAGCCGCCAGGCAACCACAGCCTTTCTTGGGCTTAGCAGCGGAGGATTGACGGATCCCTGGGCTTTCCCTCCAGACTATTACCATCAAGAATCAAGAGCCTAGGTTTACCTTCCTGGTGGATGGATGCTTCATTACCTTCCTCTTGGATACTGGTGCCACTTTTTCGGTCTTAAGGGAGTATGGGGTTCTACCACACCCTCAAAAACTCCTATTGTCAGGGTAGGAGGTAAACAGATTTTCCCTCAAACCCCCCCATCATGTTATATGCAGGGATCCCTTTTGTCCTTCACTCACTTCTTTCTCGTTATGAGCCATTGCCCCATTCCCCTTCTGGGAAGGGACATACTCTCACTATTAAAAGTCAGCATTCACATATCACCCCACACCTCTCCTACCTCTCATTTCCTCATGATGTTCCTAGGGGCAGATACACCTCCTTAATGCACTCTCCCATGACTCTCTAAACCAGTTAAGCCTGAGGTTTGGGACACAACTACACCCCTTATGGCTAAATGCAGTCCTATTCATATTGTCTTACGGGACCCTTCAAGATATATTAGTCATTCACAATATCCACTCACAACCACAGCCCTCCTCGAATTAGAACCCATCATCCAGGATTTATTACGAAAGGGGTATCTTAGGCCTACACACTCTCCTTTCAACACCCCCATTCTGGCACTTAAGAAACCTAAAGTGTCCTACAGGCTGGTTCAAGACCTTCTCCTTGTCAACTCCTCTGTGGTCCCCATCCACCCACTAGTGCCCAACCCTTACACCCTCCTCTCTCAGATCCCTGCCACTACTACCCACTTCTCGGTCCTAGGTTTAAAAGATGCATTCTTTTCTATTCCCTTGTTCTCAGAATCTCAGAATATCTTTGCTTTTACATGGACTGACTCTCACATCCACCATTCTCATCAGCTTTCCTGGACTGTCCTCCCACAGGGATTCAGGGATAGCCCCCATCTCTTTGGCCAAGTTCTTGCCCAGGACCTCACATCCTTTCACCCGACCTGTCCTGACACTATTCTCCTTCCATATGTCAATGACCTTCTTTTATGTAGTCCCTCTGGGAACACTCTCAATCCCACACCGCTCAGCTTCTTAATTTCCTAGCAGACAAGGGATATAGGGAGTCTCCCCACAAGGCCCAGGTTTCCCATTCTTCTGTCACCTCTCTTGGTTTTTGCCTTAGACCCGGGAAAAAGGAAATAACACTGGATAGGAGGCAACTCCTCTCTGATCTTCCAGTGCCCCATATGAAAGCCAAAATACTATCATTCCTAGGATTAGCAGGTTATTTTAGGGCCTGGATCCCAAATTATTCTCTTCTATCCAAACCCCTGTATGACCAAGCAAATGGACCCCCTAGTGAATCTCTTGTCTCCTCCCCCATCTACCACTTCCGCAGGTTTCAGCAACTCCTCTTAAAGGCACCTGCCCTTCACCTTCCTGATCTTTCAAGACCATTTCATCTATATGTCCATGAAAAAGGGGGGCAAGCACTTAGGGTCTTAGGTCGAAACTATGGGCCTACATTTGCACCTGTGGCATATTTTCCAAGAAACTAGACTCTACCATCCGTGGGTGAGCCCCTTGCTTAAGAGCTCTGGTTGCTGGACAAATTTTACACAAAGAAGCCTCTAAGCTGAGTTTTGGGGCACCTTGAACTATCCACTCCCCACATCACTTGAAAGATCTTTCAGCTTATAAGGGCCTTCAAACCCTTCCTCCATCCAGTGTTCTGTCGCTCCTCACTTCCTTTCTGGAAAACCCTAATATTACTTTCCTCCCCTGCTCTGCACTGATCCTTCCCTCACTGCTCCCACTGACTCCCACGTCTAACACACCAACTCATAATTGCTTGGAAACCTTAGAAGATTTCCTCCCCTGTCATTCTTCCATTTCTGAGGAACCACTCACCAAGCCTGACCTTATCTGGTTTACTGACAGCAGTTCCTTTAGGCAGAACGGCACTCATTACTCTGGATATGCTGTAGTTTCAGCCACTGAGATTATAGACGCCAAAGCTTTGCCTTCAGGAACTACCAACCAGCAGATTGAACTTATAGCAGCCACTCGTGCCTGCCTTCTAGCACAAGGCAAATCCCTCACCCTCTATACTGATTCAAAATATGTCTTCCAGATCTTATTATCCCATGCTTCAATATGAAGGGAGCGACGCCTACTTACCACCAAAGGTAATGCGATCACTAATTCAGCTCTTATAACCAATCTGATGGAGGCCTCCCACTTACCCACCCAGTTTTGAGTTGTCCATTGTAGGTCCCATCAGAAGAATGGCTCTCTTATCACTGAGGGCAATGCCAAAGCTGACCAGGCGCCACGAATGCGTGCTACCACTTCCAATTATGGCCCCTATGGGGTACATATTATGGCCACTTTAGACAGCTCATCTGAAGCCCCTACTTCTTCCAGTAAGAACAAGGATCTTTTCAAGTTCCTTCATACTCTATACCATTCCAATTCTCAGTCTTTGACCCTTTTTTTACAGAGCTTCTTCTCCCTCAACCCTTCTGACATAGCCATGATAGAGAATATAGCCTCTAATTGTCAGATCTGTCAGCGGACCAAACCTCATATTCCTTTAAGGCCCAAACCTTTCCCTTTCCACCAAGCCCAGGGACACATTCCCATTGCTGACTGGCAAGTAGACTTCACCAACATGCCCACAGTATGGCACACTAAATACCTCCTTGTCTTTGTGGACACTTTCTCTGTTTTGGTTGAGGCATTTCCCACTTCCAATAAAAAGGCTTCCACTGTAGCTTCAATCTAACTGACAGACATCATCCCTAGGTTTTGTATGCCCACTTCCCTACAATATGACAATGGCCCTGAGATTATTTCTAGGATCACACAAAAGGTCTCTCAAGCCCTCTCCTTCAAGTGGCATTTCCACTGTCCATATTACCCCCAGGCTTCAGGGAAAGTGGAAAGGGTAAATCATACTCTGAAGGAAGTCCTTACCAAATTGACAATGGAATTAAACTTAGACTGGGTCAAAATCCTTCCCTTTGCTTTGCTTCGAATCAGAGCTCTCCCTAAGAAACCATCTTTACTGTCTCCCTTTGAGATAATGTATGGAAGACCTCTTATACCCTCTGGGTTGGTCACTTCACAAGGACCTCTCACCCGAGATTTGTCTTTGCCTCTCTTGTTTCATCTCCGCTCTGAACACTGGAAATGTCAGAACTGGCTTCTTCCGGACCCAGTCTCCACTCCAAACACTCCTCCCTTAACACCTGGGAGTCTAGTCTATTATAATACCCCAGAGGAGAAAGGGACTCTTGCACCAAAATGGGAAAGCCCCTATCCTTTCATTCTCTGTACCCCCACCGCCGCCAAACTCTCCTTACCAGACAACCGTCTCACTCCCTGGATTCCCATTTCTAGGTTGAAACCATATCACCAGGAGGCCCCACCTGCTGACGACAGGACCATGCCAGAGGAACTCCAAGAATCACCTCCTGAAGCTCCCCTTTAATCCTGCTTTCCACACCCATCTCACCCATTTAAGTTGCGGCTCACACGGTGTTCCCTGCAGCCCAATTCCTCTTAAAGAAGGCACAATGAGCTCTCCCAACACCCTAGTCTTCTCTAACTGCTTGTTTTTTGTGCTCTGCTTTTTTTCTGTGCTCTGTTGGGACTTGTCTTTACCCTCCTAACCCACCATGTATTTATTCACTCTTCGGGAACGATACTCAGAACATGGCATGCAGAAGGTCCGCGCAGTGGATGCAACTACTTGCTTCATCCACAACTGCACCTCTATTTCCCTAAAATTGTCACCTTCAAGGACCTTCGTCCCTGGTAGCTGGAACTGGCCTTTCATTTGCTTCCTTTTTAATCAAACCAAAGACTATTGTCATTGGTGGCCTGAGATATATAATGGGTGTCCCTATTGGTCATGCAGGTTCCATGATGAACGTGGTAGCTGTTCTTACCACTCACTTGGCTACTCTGAAGGGTTGACTTCTAGTTACCTAAAGTGGCATAAAGGCTCTTCATCTGATAACAATGGATCGTATACTTCAGATATACCTGACCCCAAGGCCAAACATTGGGGCTATGTTGAGTTTGCTCTCTATGCTCGGACAACCTCAGCAAGACCCACAGGGTGGATGACTGTTGGCCGCACCCTGATTACGCCACCTAAGGCAACCAATCATGTAGTCGAACACATTAAGGAGTCAGAATCAAAACTGGATAAAGGCCATTGCAACACATGTTTTTTCGTCCTCTGCCTGAGGATCAAAAGAAGTAAATTTCCTATATGCTTCCATAATTCTCTCCAGAATCATAGAGGGAGACTCATTAGGACCTTGGATTATCTCTCTTACCATGGCCAAATTAGTCGGCCCTCTGGCGGCCACTCGGAGCCCCGCCATTAGAGCCCTGTGATAAGTGGAAAGATGCTACCAACCTTCAAAGGTGTTGGGATCCCAGTTTGGTCGGTTCATGGGTCCATAAGGATGAAGAGGGAGCATCACAGTGGCTTCTGAGTTTTCTATTTTCCGTAGCTGGCGGGTTTCTTTAGGTGGCCCAGCTTCCACCAGAAAAGGAGGGGCTGCTGCTGCTGCGGAGAAGTCCCTTGGAGGGCTTGGGTCTGGCCCAATTGCCTCTAGTGGCGGAGAGGCTGAGTCAGTGGCGGGAGAATCATCTGGAATGTGTTGGGGGTTGGGGAGCGAGGGCAGAGGATAAGGAGGGGGAGGATTGTCCAGTCTTGTGACTCAGGAAGAATGGGGGGAAGATGGGGAGGGAACGGAAGGTTTGAATGATAGGATCCTGGGGAAGGGGTATATGGCTGTTGATCTGGGTGGCCACGTGGTCCCGGCTGAAAGACAATATCTCTGACTTTTTGGATTAGATTGAAGTAGAAGGATCCTTCTGGGGGCCACCCGACTTTGAGGATGGGCAATTCTGAAGCACAGAGAGTCTGCCAGGTCTGACATTTAACTGAAAAATAATGATTCTTGGCCCTTGAGCGGACATCAGTCCAATGATCAAGGGTCAGGGACAGAAGCGTGAAAGTGCTTTGTCCCATAATGGGAGTTACTCAAAAAGAGACAGTGAAGACACAAACGCAACACAAACAAAGACAAACAGTAAACGTTTAACATGGGTCCAAGACAAATATTAGAACTCAGTAACTGGCAAAACCTGATGGGTTAGACAATAAAGACAGACAGTAAACTCAACATGAGTTCGGGACAATGAACAAAACTGTGTAGCCAGCAAAACCTGATGGGCTGGCAAACCGAATCCTGAAGCAAAATATAACCGAGTTGAGGAAACTAATATTCCTTGATTTCCCTCGTCCTCTGGAGTGTCCCCCAGGGACGTGGCCAGTAGCTCTGTGACACGTCTGCCACCCACTGTCAGAGAGAGCTAATGCTCTTCACCGACAGCCACTTTGCCAAGCCCTAACCTGAAACCCGAAACCAGAAAGAGGCGCCTTTCTTACCCCGAGAGGAGTCCCTTGGGGTCTTTCATCCGCTGCTCCGGATATCTCACCTGGGACCTCCAGATGAAAAGGTGGGGCGAACATCGGAGGAAAAGACCACCAACAGGCTTTCTCATGCAACACCAAAGGGTTTATTGGGGGTATAGCGTGCTGGAGCTCAGGGCTCACTTCAGAGGAACAAAGAACAAAGAGCCCCGAGAACCACTTGAGTGGAGTTTATATACATTCTTTAGAGAGGGCAGGGACTTTACATACATCATAGCCTCTTTAGCAAATCATCATATACCGTGGGAAAATCAAATAACAACTCTAAAACATGATTAGCACATTCATTGGCGGGAACAGGTTGGGCAGGGGGTGATTGGTCAGCCGTAAGAAGGGGTATACATTTAAATTGATTGGTGGATGCACTGTGATGTATACGTGGTGAGCTGCATGGTTTCTGGGAAGGGGCTGTTAAGTAACTAGGTCCTCAGGGAAGATTTCAACACACATCTAATGTGCAAATCCGGGAATTGTCTTAACTGCCACAGAAATTTCAGGTGCTGAGTGCAGCTTGGAAACTTTACAAAACCTGGTTCTTTACATTTCAATTTCAATTTCTTTTATTCTTTCAGAACCTTACAGAGGAAGGCGAGAGAGTTCATAGACAATTACTGCTCTTTTGGCCATTTTGGTTTTGGATGCACACAAGGGATCTTTCTTTAGATCCATCTGGTGCTGATAATCTAAGCCACAGCCTCAAACAGGGCCAAGAGGCTGATTAAAACATATCCATTTCCAAAGCAATTACTACTCTGAAGTCAGTTACAGAACTCAGTCTTCTAGGAGAATCACGCCAGTGTTAAAGCCCAGGTGAACACAGTCATCTCTTCCAAAAGCCACACAAGTTACCACAATTAAAATCAAAAAATCCCACATGGCCCTCATCTACTTCCATATAGTCACTCATCATAATCTCTGGCTGGAGGTTTCCTTAAATGGCACAGCCCAATAGAGTGTCCATAATAAGCTCCCTTCTCCTCATTTACCTAAATTCAGGGTGGCCTGGACACCCTTCCTGTGAACCAGGATTGATCACATAGTTCTGCCATTAATACTGCTCTACTTCTCCAATTTGAGGCCTACTGACTATCAGGTATAGTATGTGATTTGGAGTCATTATTAAACCCAAGCACCTTTGCAGGGATTGGAAGAACTCATTTGACACAAAAAATCCCAATACTCCCTTGATGGAGGTCAAGAACCAAACACAGGAAGGCTAGAGACTTCACCCACAATGACTGATTTTTTGCCATTTTGGTTTTGGATGCACACATTGGTTCTTTCTTTAGATCCATCCGATGCTGATAATCTAAGCCACAGCCTCACACAGGGCCAAGAGGCTGATTCAGACACATCCCTTTCCAAAGTAATTAAGCAAAGAGCCACTGGTGATGCCCATTCCTTTCCATTTTAAAACTGTTTTCTTCAGGCTTCACAAAGGGTGGCCTGAGGCAAAGACCTTCCTGACATTCAGGGCAACAGAACAATAGGTAAGCAAAAGGCCCAAAGCAGGGTTTCTCTACTGAGACTTTCCTGGTCACACTGATATCTGAGTTTTCTGAGATGCTTGCCATTCCCTTCAGCTATGGATTACATGGCCACGTCACAGAGTTTGGAGGTGGTACATATTTTGGACACAAAACCATGAGCCTATTGTGGAGAGTGGCCAGAATTCAGGAAGAAAACAGGAACTTAGGAAGACAGTACATGTTGTCCATCGATAAGGCAACCTGCAGTCCATTCCTAAAATGGGTAGGATGAATGCTGGGAAGCTTTCTACTAGACAGGACACATCCATTGATGCATTCTCTTTTCTAATGTCTACAACCACGGACACAGTGGGATACACAGACAAAGAAACACTCGCCTTGTCAAAAGACTTTCTAGAAACATTCCACTCCAAACCAAGCAAGCCGCCTTTCCTACCTATTCTCAGAACATAAGACAAAACCACAAACTCACACCCACACTGAAAAAGGCACCTCCTTCCCCAAAGTAAGTCTGTGACTATCCAGAGTGTCCTCTGACTGGTGGGCCATACTATGTTCCCCAGAAATGGCCTGTCCTGTCTCAGATCTGGTCTCCATGGCCAACTCTGTGAAATATCAGGGGCCCGCGGTGAGCCACTTCTTGCTTTCTCTGGAAAGGCCAGTCTTCAAAATTTCCTGGCATTTGGCCATCCTCATATCAGTAGGTACCAAAAAAGACTTACTCTGTCCTTGGTAAATCCCAACAAGTGATCCCACTGTACTGGGACTGGGACTGGTTCTGGATGCCTGGCTTCCTGGATCCCAAGTTCAGAGAGTTCCATCACCAAGGAAGTGAGGTGAGGTCACTTCCTTCAGAAACTGAATGAGGTCACTGCCTTAGCAACCACTTTTTCCGAACAGTTGCTTCCATACTTCCTCTGACACTTTCACAAGTTAGATTGGTATCTCAACCATAGGAACCCGGGAACAGCTCTCCACAAAGGCCTTTGTTGGTCCATCTTTTCTACATTAAGGAGAGAGGGTGAATGAGACACAACCCTTCATCCTTACCAGGTTGTTTTCCATGGAAGATGACTTTTGCTCTCTCACGTTCTTCATAGTTGCCTACATGTTCTCCAGGGATCATTTCTGCATGGACCTTTGAGGTTTTCAGCAGGTGGAAGATCCACTACATTCCTGTATTGTAAGACCAACTCTGTCCCTGCTGTTCTGTAATGTTAGATTGAGGGAACAGTGTATGGTTAGGGTTAATAACATGTGTGATTTGGGTTAGGAATAATTCTGCTGGATGAATAATGGTATTGGGAACCTGCGATATGTATGAGAATATATAGGTGAAATATATGTATGAAAACAGAAGTCTAGGTAAGATTTGAAGCCCAAAAGAGCATTTTGCCCTTGATTGGAATACTTAGATTTGAATTAGGTTCTGCACAGATTTGTCAGATTAATCAATATACAATGGCATAGGACCTTGTACCTTGGATGATTGAATGTCGAAGAGAACATCCAGTCAAAAAGGGATAGTCGGAAGTGAAAGGTTAATAAAATAGGTATTTGTCACTTCCTGGGAAGAATGTTGTGTTTATTCCGAGCATAATGGAGTTGTAAAAAAAAAATATGATTAAATTAAAAAGACACCATGAAGAGTGTCAATGAGAGAATGAGAGGACCAAAAAAAGTGGTTTGAGTCTTGGTTCACATAGTCCCCCTGTTTGACTACTTTTTTATCAACCCTGGCCTGTCCGATAATAATCTCCATATTATTGCTAACTATAAAACCCTGTTTGCTCAACCGTGTAATTTCTTTTCTCTAAGCTCAAATTGGACAAGTTAAACTGATGGTAATACCCCACTAGCAGACATAGAATGTGACACCCCACAATGATCACTTTTATGATTAAAAGTAGCTAGAAGAAGAAGTGGGGAATGAAAGATTAATAAAATAGGTACTTGTCACTTTTTTTTCTGTATGCTTAACAAAACACTGTTGAAATCTTGAGAACTGTTTGCTAATCTTGTTCCCAGAATGTCCTGTCCCCAAATGCCAAACTGCAGAATGTACTCCCTCACCCGGTTGAATGCAAACCGCCCACTCTCCCTCACCCATCAATAAACTTCACTCCCTGCCCTCCCCAAAGAAAGTATATAAGCTCTGCTTAAGCTCTTCTCAGGGCTCTCTGCTCTATTCAAGTGAGCTCCGATCCCCTGCATGCTGACCCCCTATAAACCCTTTGCTGTTGCATGAGATAGTCTTTTGGTGGTCTCTTCCTCCGAAGCTCGCCCAGTGTTTACTTTGATGATTGGGTGTAGAAAAGAACATTCAGTCAAAAAGGGATAGTCGGTAGGATTAGGAAGATAGTTGTTAGGTTTAGGAAGAAGAATGAGTATAGGTTTTGGAAAAAAAATATTCTTTATCAATAGGATTTTGTTTAGAGTGTGAATGTAAATGTTAGCCCACGTGAAGAGTCAGTCACAATAGTGAACCGGAGAAAATATGTAGGAAAACAGATATCAATAGAGATATTATGAAATAAGGCAAAATATAAAGTGGGTGATAGGATTAGACATTTTCAACAGGGTTGAATTTGAATATATGATCTTAGGAAGAAACCAATATGTAGTCACTAATTGGATTGATATTTGAGAGCATTAGGCAACCTGGACATGGCTGTGTTTAGTAATCCATGTTCATTTTCAATTTAGGCTTTGGTACAATAATAAGTGTGAACCTTGCATTTTGTCTGCAGAATATTACTGTGATAAAATGTATATGTAGATCAGGTGACATGAGTAATTTTTCCATCATTTCTGGGAGCAATATTTTGAAGATTAATAAGTTAGTATTGGGGGTACAAAGAGGTGTACCTTGTGTCTATGAATATAGAGCTAATGCATGAATAGACCATACTGTTAATAAATAATATAACTGGTCCACTTTAAATAATGCATTGGATTCATATCTTAAAATATATAAGAAATCTTATATTGATATACATACATTCATTCCAACTAGTTATACATCTAATAGTAAAATTAAGGTTATGGTTTATCATGAAAGGTGTGTGAGTTTTTCTTCAAAAGTGATTATGGAAATCAAAAATAATGTGTTTCGAAAGAAGTCTCATGAAAAGACCAGTCAAGAACCATGAAAAAATACATGTGTTCTGAAGCAGGAAGTGATTGAAAGTGAAACAAATGCCTCTAAATTAGCGAACTTGTGGATGAAATATATATCCTATTATGTGCATAAACTGAAGAAATAGTAATGTACCAGTTTTGAATAAAAATGAACGTCAAAATACACATCATGTCCCATAGGAATCAATTTGCATTGATGTTAACCTGGGTCAGTTACTGTATTAATTTTAGGATTTGTAGGCACCATTCACTGAAGATAGTTTTCAGTACTAGGAAACAAATACATATTTCAGGTGGATGAATATTTCTGACGATATTCTTGTGAAAAGTTGATTATAAATTCACATATATGAATATGAATGAATTTAGGAAATGTATAAAAAGACACATGTATTTCATATTTTGAAAAATCTGGAAAGTTTGTATATATATATATATATATATATATATATATATATATATATATACACACACACACACACACACATACACACACACATGCACACAGACATTAAAAATTAGCAATATATATGCCAATTGAAATTCACCATGAAATATATATCATCCACAGATTCAAAAATATTCATTTTACTGAACATGGATTTATGTATAATGTTGTTAAACTAGGAAGCTCACACAGAGTTCGAATTTTAACTTCCAACAGCATTTAGGAGAAGTGATCTCTTCTCACAATGTATCTGCCAAGTCAACCACCTCACAAGAATGTACGTGTTGTACCTTGTAGGATTCTATATGTGCATATAAAAATACATGTGCAAATAGGCTACAGAGAAAGGGAGACAGGAATTCACATATTTGTTAACTTTAAAAACACATGGAGAACAATTTCTACAAAAGTTGACTAGATTTATAACTCCTACACTACGTAATGCAAAAGGCAAATTCAACTATACACCATGCCTCCTCTGAACTGCTTGTATTTCTATTCTGTTTGGATTATTATTCTCCAACATATTAGGATAAGTAGTCAGAGTCTAGTAGGCTAAGGGTTAGTGTCAGGGATTCAGTATTTCCAATGGAAAATTGGAAAAGGTATCCAATGTGTATGTAATTATGTGCTTTGAAAAATCTTCCCACTCTTATCCAGAACAATGCCTTGACATTACCTTTGCCCCAAGTAAGACACAATTACAGGAGAAGAGTTCGAAAATCTGTGCATATATATATGGAATGCAATATGCTCAGTTGTTCACAAACTTGGAGGTGGTAGAGGAGTTTACAAAAGTAATGGACAGGGTAAACCCTCCACAAAAATGGAGCTTTGCTGGCCTAAAGACTTCTTGAGAAACTGCCTCTGTGGTTGGGCACTTGAAATATATGTTGTTGTCAGGAGCTTAATCTTCATTTGTGGTGAGACAATTAAAGCTGGATCTGCATCTATGTGACGTGAAGGATCTTGTTTCTTATTTTCCAATGAACATGAGACAGCAGTGCTGAATTCTCTCTTTGTAGGTAAACTGTGGCCACTGGGGGCTATGTGTCTCCCTGTGAGGACTGTGAAACGATTTGATCATCCTCCAATTTTCGTGGTGTTTCTTGCTGCTGTACTGGGAGTTTGGTATTTGCTTCGTGAAATACAAAGATTTCAACTGGGACAAAGTGCTAGAGGGAGTTCTGTCACGTGTGGTGTGTCAGGGTCTGCAAGAGAATGCACCAACCAGGCCTTTATCCCACATAGCTTGGCCCCTTGACCATAGCAACCTGATTCTGAACATTGCCCTGAAAACTCTCCATATAACAGGATGCATTTACATATAAGGGTCTGCTGGCTACACTATGTCAGTCACAAGCTATTTGGAAGCCAATGGAAGGTCCACATGACTCCACCACAGATGTTTTATCACACACCTGCACACCACTACTCTAGGCCCACTACTCAGGAGGCTCCAACTTACTGGCATCACTGTTCTTCAACATTTTCATGAAACCCAGTCAATCAAGGCACTGTATTGTATACTCATGATCAGCAACAGGACATCCAAAGTTTCTCCAGTGCCACCTGGTCATGGGAATTTCAAAAATTTGATGGTATTCATCTAGCCATTTTTCAAGGATGAAGTTGGAGGCACTGTGGGTTTCAATTCATTCAGGAACCACTAAATGGTGAGGAAGTTCATTTCAATGAAATCTCTGGACAACACTCACAGGAAAGGCTTCCCAAAGAGTGGCCAAAAGGTCACATGAAGCCAGGCCCATTGAACTGTACAATGTGAGGTCCATGTGTGTTTTGACTCTCAAATATGGCTTCCATGTTTTTCATAATAAAATCATGTGATATCCTGGCTGAGATTCACAGTGCTCTGTGGAAAACCAACCTGGGACTAGATTTCAGATTCCAAGGGTGAATCTCATGCGTGGCCTCCTAAAATCCCAACTCAATTCATGGCAATACTACTCTGAGGTCAGTTCCAGAACTCAGTCTATAAGGGGAATCACCCAAGAGTGAAGCCCTGGTGGACCCAGTCATCTCTTCCAACTGCCACAAAAATGACCACAATTATAACCAAAACACTCCCACATGGCCCTCATTTTCTTCCATATAGATATTCATCATAACTTCTGGCTAGAGGTTTCCATAAGTGGCGCAGCTCAAGACAGTGTCCAATATAAGTTTCTTTGCCCCTCATTTGCCTAAAGTAAGTGTGGCCTGCACACTCTTCCTGTCAACCAGGAGTGATCAAATAGGCCTTCCATTAATACTGCTCTGCTTCTACTATTTGAGGCCTACTGACTGTCAGGTATAGATTCTTATGTGGTTTGTAGTCATGAGACAACACTAGCACGTCTGCAGGGCTTTGAAAAACTCATTTTACTCAAGGGTCAATAATCACACTTGATGGAGGTCAGGAACCTAACAGAGGAAGGTGAGAGACTTCATCCACAATGACTGATCTTTTTGAATTTTGTTTATGGATGCACACATGGGATATTTTTTTAGATCCATCAGGAGCTGACAATCTTAGCCCCAGCTTCACCGAGCGCCAAGAGGCTGATTCAACACATCCATTTCCAAAGCAATTAAGCGAAGAGCCACAGGTGATGCCCACTCATTTCCATTTGAATACTGTTTTCTTCAGGCTTCACAAAGGGGTGGCCTGAGCCAAAGACTTTCCTTACATTCAGGGCAACAGAAAAATAGGTAAGCAAATGGCCCAAAGCAGGGTTTCTCCACTGAGACTTTCCTGGTATCTGAGTTTCCTGATATCTGAGTTTTCTGACATGCTCCACTTCCCTTCAGCTATCCAGTACATGGCCATGTGACAGAGCTTGGAGGTGCTACATAGCTTGGACAAAAAACTTTGAGCCTATTCTGGAGAGTGTCCGGAATTCAGGAAGAAAACAGGAACTTAGAAAGATAGTAGGTTTTGCCCATTGATAAGGCTAGTCGCAGTCCATTCATAAATTGGCAGTATGAATGCTGGGAAGCTTTCTACTAGACAGAACACATCCATGATGCATTCTTTTTCTAATACTAAGACCACGGAGAGAGTGGGATACACAGTAATAGAAACACTCACCTTGTCAGAGGACATACTAGATACAGTCCTCTCCAAACCAAACAAATCGCCTTTCCTACATATTCTCAGAACATGAGACAAAACCACAAACTCACACCCACACTCAAAAAGACACCACCTTTCCCAAAGTAGGTCTGTGACTATCCGGAGTGTCCTATGATGGGTGGGACATACTATATTTCCACGAAATGCACTGTGCTGTCTCAGTTCTGGTCTCCTTGGCCAACTCTGTGAAGTTGTCAAAAGTCACTGGTGAGCCACTACCTTCTTTCTCAGGAAAGGCCCCTCTTCTTAGCTTTCCTAGCATTTGGCCATCCTCACATAACTAGGTACCAAGAAAGACTGACTCTGTCCTTGGTTTACCCAAACAAGTGAGACCACTGGAACTGGGACTGGAACTGGCTGTGGTTGCCTGGCTTCCTGAATCCCAAGTTTAGAGAGTTCCATCACCAAGGAAGTTATGTGAGGTAACTTCCTTCAGGAAGTGAATGAAGTCACTGCCTTGGCAACCACTTTGTCCTAACAGTTGCTTCCAAGGGTCCCATGAGATGGAGGGTGCACCTACTTGCTGTGACATTTTCACAAGTTAGAATGGTATATCAACCATAGGCACCTGGGCACAGCTCTCCACACAGGCTTGGTTTGGTCCATCTTCTCTACATTAAGATGAAAGAGGCTGATTCAGACACATCCCTTCACCCTGACCAGGTTGTTTGCGATGGAAGTTGACTTTTCCTCCCTCAGGTCCTTCATTGCTGCCTACATCTTCTCCATGGATCATTTCTGTATTGACCTTTGAGGTTCTCAGCAGGTGGAAGATCCCCTACACTCCTGATTGTAAGACCAACTCTGTCCCTGCTTTTCTGTAAAGTTAGATTGAGGGAACAGTGTATGGTTAGGGTAATAACAGGTTCGATTTGGGTTAGGAATCATTCTGCATGATGAATAATGGCATTGGGAACCTGTGATATTTACAAGAATATACAGGTGAAATATAAGTATGAATACAGAAGTCTAGGTAAGATTTGAAGCCCAGAAGAGCATTGGGTCCTTGATTGGGATACTTAGCTTTGAAATACCTTCTGCACAGATGTCTCAGAAAAATCGATAAACAATGGCATAGGACCTTGTAAATTGGATGATTGAATGTAGAAGAAAACATCCACTTAAAAAGGGTAGTCGGTAGGATTGGAAAGATAGTCAGTAGGTTTAGGAAGAAGAGTGAGTATAGGATTTGGTCCAAAAGTTCTTTAGCAATAGGGTTTCTCGTAGAGAATGAATGTAAATGTCAGAACATGTGATGAGTCAGTCACAATGATTAACTAGGGAAAATATATAGGGAAGCAGATATCAATAGAGACATGAAGAAATCAGGCAAAGTATAAATTGATTGATAGGATTAGACATTTTCAACATGGTAGATGTTGAATATACAATCTTAGAAAAAAACAAATATTTAGCACCAATAGGATTAACATTTGAGAGCATTAGGCATTCTGGACTTGGATGTTTTTAGTAATCCATGCTCACTTTCCATTTAGGTTTTGGTACAATCATAAGTGTGAACTTTGCATTTTGTGTCCAGAATATTACTGTGATAAAGTGTATATGTAGATCAGGTGACATGAGTATTTCTTCCACCAATTCTGTGGTCAATATTTTGAAGATGTATAAATTAGTATTGGGTGTACAAATAGGTCTACCCTGTGTCTACAAATATAGATAAAATGAATGAATTGACCATACTGTGAATAAATAATATAACTGGTTCCAACTTTAAATTATGGATTGAATTGATATCTGAAAATATACAGGAAATCTTATATTGATATACATACATTCATTACAACCATTTATAGATCTAATGGTAATATTAAGGTTATGGTTTGTCATGAAGAGTGTGTGAGGTTTGCTTCAAAAGCGATTATTGAAATCTAAAATGAAAAGTAGTCTCATGAAAAGACCAGACAAAAAAAATGGAGGAATACATGTGTACTGAAGCAGGAAGTGATAGAAAGTGAAACAAATGCCTATAAATTTGAAAACTTGTGAATGAAATATATATCCTATGATGTGCATAAACTGAAGAAATAGTCATGTAACATTGTTGAATAAAAATGAATGTCATAATACACATCATGTACCATAGTAATCTACTTGCATTGATGTTAAAGTGGGTCAGATACTGTAGAAAAATTAGGACTTCTATGCACCATTCACTGAATTTAGATTTCAGTACTAGGAAACAATATGTATTTGAGGTGGATGAATATTTCTGAGAATAATTTTGTGAACATTTGATTATAAATCCACATACATGAATATGAATGCATTTAGGGATTGTATAATAAGACACATATATTTTATATTCTGAAAAATCTGGAGAGTGTGTATATATATATATATATATATATATACACACACACACACACACACACACACACACACACAGACATTAAAATGTAGCGATATATATGCCAATCGAAATTTATTATGAAATATATATCTTTCACAGATCCAAAAATATTCATTTTACTGAACATGGATTTATGTATTATCTTGTTCAACTAGGAAGCTCACCCGTAGTTTTAATTTTCAGTTCCAACAACGTTCAGGAGGAGTGATCTCTTTTGACAATTTGTATCTGCCAAGTCAGCCACCTCACAAAAGTGTACATGTGATACCAGGTAGGATTCTATATGTGCATACAAAAATACATGTGCTGAATAGGATACAGATAAAGGGCGACAGGAATTCACGGATTTGTTATCTTTAAAACACATGGAGAACTACTTCAATTTAATATTGACTTGATTTATAACACCTACCCTTTATCATACAAAAGGTAAGTCCAGCTATACACCATGCCTCCTCTGAACTGCTTGTATTTCTATTCTGTTTTGGTTATTTTGCTCCATCAATTTAGGATTGACACAGTCTGGCTGGGCACAATTCAGGAGCCACTTGTCAAAAGCTAACTTTATTTTTAGAACCACACACGCCAAAAAATAGCTCCTCGGGAAAAACACTCAGAGCACAACTGCCACCACCGGCTTCCCACAAGCTCTCAACCTCCCCTCTCCTCCTGCTCTTGAGGTCGATTGGCTGGGTTGTTTGAGCAGAGCCAAAAAGTCCCCCAAAAAGCAGCTCCATAATTTGAAAGGGTGGGGAAACAGCCCAATGGGCATCACCGCAGAGGAGCCAATCAGCTAGATGTTGCTGGGGCCGCTGTGAGCCAACCATCAGCTGGCAGTCTGAAAGTTTGCTTTGGCCCCTTGGGCTGTGGCTCTCAACATCTAACCCTCTCTGTTTAAACAACAAGCATGTGGCTTAGGGACCATGCCTGCCTTAGGTTGTCCAATAGTACATATGATTCTTACCCATTATCGAATGAGCTGACCTCAAGGTGTCAGCCTCCTGTCTTAGATTGGTACCATTGTAATTGGATCTTACCCGTCACTGACTACAGGTCCAGTATACATCCACACCTGTGGAGAGGTCTTTGTACCAGCGGGCGGGTGAGGCTCTTTGCCTCATCTCTGTTGGCCCCCTAATTTTAGCTGAACAACCATGACAAGCAGAAGGGAGGAAGATACACCAAGGCAATTGATGGCTCTTTTTGAAAAAATTGTACCACCGATGACATCATCAGAGAAATACCCCAACACTACCACACGTCACTGCACCAACAGATAGTTCACAATGCAGGCAGGTGAGTTCACAATGCATACAAGTGATACATAGTCCAGGCAAGTTCTGCAAGCAGTTCAGTGATGGCTATTGCAGAAGCTGTAGATTGGTTTTATCTTTGACTTCACATGCACTGGGATGAAGATAGAAATTCTGGCAACAATGCCTAAAGAAAGAATTATGTAACATTCCAAAAGGCACTAAAAGAAAACAATTTTCTTAACAATTTATATTGTCTAGAAGAGAATTATTAAATATAATGAAAAGAAAAGGTGGATCCAACATGGCGGCGGGCAGAGAGGCTGCACTTTTAATGCACTCCCAGTGATGGGGTCATAAAGTCGCAAGGATAACTCTTTGATTCTACCAACGGAGATTCTCCTAGCAAAATTCCACTGAAGGGAGACTGCCCGGGAGCTACAAGAATTTTTTTGAAGCGTCTGTGTGACCCGGACGAGTGGGACCCTGCCACTAGACGCGGAGTTCGAGATTCACCAGCCACAGTCTGCGCACCGCGGGCACAGCTACAGATCCGTCCACCAGCCCGCAGCCAAAGTGAGTGGGTCCTGCTAGACGCCGAGACACAGTTTGGCAGGAAGAAGTCTTTAGCCAAGCCTCCACGCGCCAGGAGCTGAGGTGAACTGGGCCGGACCAGTCCCACCCCTCCCCTCGGTCAATCCGGCAAGAAGCCTGGGGCCCAAAATAGCAGAGAGGTGACATCATCGGAGTTCGGCAGGCGAAATTCCTTCCCAGCAAATTCCACTTTAGCAGGTGTGTGACTCCCCATACTGATACAAGCAGCCAGGAAACTTCATTGACTTCTCAGGGGTCGTGTCCGTAGGGAAGCAGAGGGGAGCCCAGAACCCAAGGCCCCCATATCACCAGTGGTGACCCCTAAGGTCTTATCCGCCAGTTTACCACAGCACTGAGGATTAAAAGGGGCACTTGGTGGGGCTGCAAGTGTAACTAGATCTCTGGAGAATCACTTCTGGGGAACAGGACCTGGCTGGCAGGCTGACAGGAGGAAGGGGGTTAAGAGCTGGAGAAGTGAAATGGCTCTGGACTGACAAGTCTGAGAGACCCCCAGAAGACGCCCTACAGGGATAGCTCTCGGCAGGTAGAGAGCAGACACTCCGCTTGGAAGGCACAGCTCCGCCTAATGGAAGAGAAGAAGGTGGATCTCTAAGACTTTAATTTTTTTGTTGTTGTTGTTGCTGTTGTTGATATTTTTTTCTCTCCTTCTTCTCTCCCTGTTCCTTTCCCCCCTTTTCCTTCTCTCTTTCTATCCCATTTCAAGTTTTATTGTTCTTTTCATTCCCCTCTAATCTATCTCTCCCTCTATCCTTTTTTTCTTTTTAAGAGCACCTTCATTCTCCTACCCCCCAACTCTCATTCCAAGCATTACATCTTTCATTGTGTGTAATTGTCTAAATGCAAATAGGTGAATGTCTCGAGGCTGTCTATAAGACTCCTAAATACCTAGCTACTACCAACACCCTGATCCAATTGCCTGGTAGTATCCACCTTCAGTGGAGCAATCTTCTAAAGTAGCCGAGACATACTAACCATTGTACCACCAGAGCACCCAACATAAACATATAGTCCTAAGAACAAACAGCAAATCATTATATGCATACAGAACCTAGAAGCCTTATATGAATTAAATGAATCAGCTTTAAAGTACAACAAAGCCCAAAATTTTTAGGCATAATCTTCCACCACAAAAGAGAGACAACAGAGATATACAAAGCCAAAACAAATGTATAGGATAAAGCAGTTACAAAGCAGTCAAACAGAGCTGGAAAGCAACGTGAACAATATGAAAAAACAAGGGAAAAAGGGGTTACAAACAATGCAGGACAATCTACATATACAGGAGGACCTAGAAGAATCAGAAATATGGACAGGGAAAGAAATCAAGGCATTCCTAATTCAGATGGAACGGAATATTAGAGAAGACATGAGACAGCAAATCCAAGCATTGAAAGTATATTTTGAAGAGGAACTAACGACACAAATTAAATCCGCAAAGAATGAGCTTTATCAGGAGATAGAGGTGTTAAAAAATAATCAAGTTGTAATCATAGAAATGCAAGAAACCGTAAATCAGATTAAAAGCGCTAATGAGAATATTACAAACAGACTAGATCAAGTAGAAGTCAGAACATCAGATAATGAAGACAAAGTATATCAACTTGAAAAGAATATAGTCAACACAGAAAAGATGTGAAATCAAACATATAACACAAAACACAAGTGCACACATAATATAATACATACAACACATGACATAATATTAAAGGCCTTATGACTTTTTACAGGTGAAATCTCCATTGCAATGTCTAAAAACTCTATTGTCCAAAAATAGAACTGATCAGCAAAACATTAACCTAGTTCTGTATGAGCTAAAAAAAAACAAAATAAAACTTCATGATATGAGAAAGGGGAATAATAAAATAGATTTGAAAAAAACATTCTGGTTCTGTCACAGATGTAAGAACAGCCAAACTGGAGTTCTGCATATCAGCTCTTATTGATTTGAGCCAAATCATCTTATTTTTGGTCTGTAGAAATCTCTTTAGTTAATCTCTCTGGAATCCAAATTGGCTACTGTTCTCCCTGTGGAAACACAAAAACAGACGCCGGACTCCAGACAATTACTTGGTCAGGACCTTTCCATTGTCCTGTTAGAATATCCTTCCAAAGTACCTTGGGCTTATGTACATTTTTTGGACATATATGCCTTTCTGCAGCACTAAGCCCTGATGAACCCAAATTTAAAAAGTTTAGAGTAAAAGGGTTATTTTAAGTTTACCTTTGGGGAATATATACCCCTTCCCAATTTGTTCTTTTTGCTTTAATATGTACGTTTTAATAGTTTCATGTGCTCTTTCAACTATGCCTTCTCCCTGTGGATTGTATGGGATTCCTGTTATATGAGTAATGCCAAATGATGAGCAAAATTGTTTAAAAGAAGTAGAAGTATAAGCAGGGGCATTATCTGTTTTTAACTCTTTTGGAACGCCCACAGTGGCAAAATTTTGTAAGCAATGAGCTATAACATCTTTAGTTTTTTTCTCCAGCAAGAATGGAGCCCATCAAAAATCCAGAAGAAGTATCAACTGTAACATGCAAATATTTTAATTTTCCAAATTCTGGCAAGTTTGTGACGTTCATCTGCCAAATATGGTTAGGTATCAATCCTCTAGGATTGACTCCAAGATTAACTTGTGGTAAAAAGGTCACACAATTTTGACATTGTTTTATTATTTGTATAGCTTGTTCCTTAGTTACTTTGAAACGCTTTTGTAAAGTATTAGCATTGACATGAAACTTTTTATGAAAATTTGTAGCTTCTTCTAGTGTATAGAAAATAGGTATGAATGTCATGTGTTGTTTTATCTGCTAAATAATTGCCCAAACTAAGGGCTCCAGGCAATCCTGTATGTGTCATGAAATATCCTATAAAAAACGGATCTTTCCTGTCCCAGATTAGACTTTGTATAGTCGAAAGCAAAGAGAAAATAGTAGAGGAAGGGGAAATCCTTCTACCATCTTCAAGTGATACTATAGCACTAACTATATACTGATTATCGGAAAATAAATTAATTACAGATGCTTTAAGCATCACAAAAGCTTGTAATACTGCATTAAGCTCTACATTTTGAGCTAATTGTTTGGGTACTAAAAATGTAAAAGTTTGATCAGGTGTAAATATTACTGCTGTACCATTATTTGACCCATCAGTGAATATATTTGTAGCATTTATAATAGGTGTTTTTCTTGTCACTTTTGGAAAAATTACATGATGTGATGACCAAAAAGACAATAAAGGATTAGATGGTAAGTGGTTATCAAATGAAACATTAGATTTGCACATGATTATTGCCCAAGAATTTAACTAATTATCTAAATCATCAATTTGATTCATAGTATATGGAGTAATAATTTTATCTTCTTGGGTTGTATTATAGTTATAGTAGAAATATTCAAGTAAAAGAGAAGGTCTCTCGAGCTAGTCAGACAGAGATAAAAATTCAATTAAAAGAGAAGGTCTCTCTAGCTAGTTAGACAGAGGAAAAAATCAAGTGATTGATCCTGATAATGTGTCTGAATCAGCCTCTTGGACCTGTGTGAGGTTGTGGCTTAGATTCTCATCACCCGATGGATCATTCCGTGTGTGAATCCATACCCAAAATGGCCAAAAGAGCAGTCCCTGTGGATGAAGTCTCTTGCCTTCATTTGTAAGTCTACTGAACTCCATCAAGTGAGAATACGCATCCTTTGTGTCAAATGAGTTCTTCAAAGCCCTGGAGAGTCTAGCACATAGGTTCTTGGGTTTTCTCATGACTCCAATTCACATAAAAATATCTATACCTGACAGTCAGTAGGCCTCAAATTGGAGAAGCAGAGGTGTATTAAGGGCAGGCCTATTTGATCACACCTGGTTCACAGGAAGGGTGTCCAGGCCACCATGACTTTAGGCAATGAAGGGCAAGAAAGCTTATTTTGGACACTGTCTTGGACTTCGCCACTCATGGAAACCTCCAGACAGAGCGTAGTATGAGAGTGTATATATGGAAGAAAATGAGGACCATGTGGGAGTGTTTTGGTTTTAATTGTGGTCATTTGTGTGGTAGTTGGAAGATATGACTGGGTATACCTGGGCTGAACTCTGGTGTGATTCCCCTTAGAGACTGAGTTCTAGAGCTGACTTAGAGAAGTGTTATCATGAAATATGTTGGGATTTTAGTTGGTCACGCATGAGAGTCGCCTTAGAAACCGAGATCTAGGCCCAGGTTTGCTTTCCACAGAGCACTGGGAATCTAATCCAGGATATCCCATGGTTATATTCTGAAAGACATGGCAGCCATAGTTGAGAGTCAAAACACACATGTACCTCACATTGTAGACAGCAATAGGTCTGGCTTCCTGTGAAATTTTGGCCACTCTTTGGAAGCCTTGTCTGTGAGATTTCTCCAGAGCTTTCATTGAAATGAGCTTCCTCACCATTTAATTGTTCCTGAATGAAGTTAAACACACAGTGCCTCCAACATCATTCTTGTAAAATGGCTAGATAAATACCATGAAATTTTTGAAATTCCCATGAACATGAAAATGGTGTAGAAAAGAGATGCCAGTAAGTTGGAGCCTGATGTGAAATGGGCCTAGAAAAGTCGTGTGCAGTTGTGTGATAAAATATCTGTGGTGGGGCAATGTGGATCTGCCATTGGCTTCCAAATGGCTTGTGACTGACATGGTGCACCCAGCAGACCCTTCTATGTAAAGGCATCTTGTTATGTGGAGAGTTTTCAGGGCAATGTTCAGAATCAGATTGCTATGGTTAAGGATGCAAGCTATGTTCGATTGAAGCCTGGTTGGTTCATTATCATGCAGAACCTGACACACCACACGTGACAGAACTCCCTTTAGCACTGTGTCCCAGTTTAACTCCTTGTATTTTGTGAAGCAAATACCAAACTCACATTGCAGCAGCAAGAAACACATCGACAAGTGGAGGATGGCCAGATGGCTTTACAGTCCACACGGAAAGAGTTTGCCCGCAGTGGCCACAGTTTACCTACAAAGAGAGAATTCAGCACTGCTGCCTCATGTTCATTAGAAAATAAGAAACCATGTCCTCCAGGTCACTTAGATACATACCTAGCTTTGATGGTCTCTCTACAAAAAAAGCTAAAACTCCTGACAACAACAAATATTTCAAGTGCCCAAACTCAGAGGCAGTTTCACCAGAAGTCTTTAGTCTAGAAGAGCTCCATTTTTGTGGAGTATTTACCTGTCCCTTACTTTTGGAAACTCCTCTACCACCTTCAAGGTTGTGAACTCTTGAGCATATTACATTCCAGATATGTATTCACAGATTTTCTAACTCGTCCACTCTAATTGTATTTTACTTGGAGTGAAGGTAAAGTCAAGGCATTGTTCTGGATTAGAGTGGGAAGATTTTTGTGAAGCACATATTTACATACACATTGGATTCATTTTCCTATTTTCAATTCAAAATGCTGAATGCCTGACACTAACGCATACCCTACTAGACTCTGACTACTAATTCTAATATGATGGAGAAAAATAACCCAAACCGAATAGAAATACAAGCAGTTTAGACGAGACATAGTGTATTGCTGGACTTGCCTTTTGCATTATACAGGGTAGGACTTATAAATCTAGTCAATATTTTGTTGAAATAGTTCTCCATGTGTTTTTAAAGTTAACAAATAGATGAATTCCTCTCTGCCTTTCTCTGTAGCCAATTCAGCACATGTTATTTCATATGCACATATTGAATCATACCTGTTATCACATGTACATTCTTGTGAGGTGGCTGACTTTGCAGATACAAATTGGGAGAAGAGATCACTCCACCTAAACACAGTTGGAACTGAAAATTCAACCTATGGGTGAGCTTCGTAGATGAACAACATGATAAATAAAATCATGTTCAGTATAATGAATATTTTTGGATCAGTGGATGATATACATTTCATGATGAATTTCGATTTCCATATATATTGCTACTTTTTAATGTCTGTGTGTGTGTGTGTGTGTGTGTGTGTGTGTGTGTGTGTGTGTACACTCTCCAAGTTTTTCATAATATGAAATATATGGGTCTCAATGTACACTCCCTAAATTTATTCGTATTCATGTATGTGGATTTATAATCAAATATTCAAAAGATTATTCTCAGAAATATTCATCCACCTGAAATACATATTTGTTTCCTAGAAATAAAAACTAACTTCTGTGAATGGTGCATACGGATCCTAATATTTCTACAGTAACTGACCCAGTTTAACACCAATGCAAGTAGATAATTATGGAACGTGATGTGTATTTTGATGTTCATTTTTAGTCAACACTTGTACATTACTATTTCTTCAGTTTATGCACATCATAAGATATATATTTCATACACAAGTTAGCAAATTTATTGGCATTTGTTTCACTTTCAATAACTTCATTCTTCAGAACACATGTATTCCTCCATGTTTTTTAACAAGACTTCTTTCTAAACACATTATTTTCGATTTCCATAATCACTTTTGAAGCATAACTCACACACTCTTCATGATGAAATATCACCTTAATATTACCATTAGAAGTATAACTGGTTGGAATGAATGATTTTATATCAACATTAGATTTTCTGTATATTTTCAGATATCAACTCAATCCATTATTTAAAGCGGACCAATTATATTATTTATTCACAGTATGGTCTATTCTTGCATTATCTCTATATTCTTAGACAGATACTACACCACTTTCTACCCCCAATACTCATTTATACGTCTTCAAAATATTGTTCCCAGAAATGGTGGAAGAAATACTTATGTCACCTGATCTACATATACATTTTATCACAGTAATATTCTGGAAAATAAAGCAAAGGTCACACTTATGATTGTACCAAAGTCTAAATTTAAAGTGAGCATGGATTTCTAAAAACATCCATGTCCAGGTTGCGTAATTCTCTCAAATGTCAATCCAATTGTTGACTACATATTTGTTTCTTTCTAAGATTATATATTCAAACTCAACCCTGTTGAAAATGTCTAATCCTATCACTCACTTTACTTTGCCTGATATCCTAATGTCTCTATTGATATTGGCTTTCCTTCATAAATTCCCAGTTCATCATTTTGACTGTTCATTTGTGCTGATATTTACATTCACTCTCTACCTGAAACCCAATTGCTAAATAACTTTTGGTCCAAATCCTATACTCACTCTTCTTTCTGAATCTACCAACTATCTCCCAAATCCTACTGACTATCCTTTTTTGAATGGATGTTCTCTTCGACATTCAATCATTCAAGGTACAAGGTCCGATGCCATTGTGTATTGATTTATCTGAGACATCTGTGCAGGACATAATTCAAAGCTAAGTCTCCCAATCAAGGGCCCAATCCGTTTCTGGGCTTCAAATATTACTTAGATTTCTGTTTTCATACATATATTTCACCTCTATATTTTTATAAATATCACAGATTTCCAATACCATTATTCATCCAGCAAAATGATTCCTAACCCAAATCGAACATGTAATTAACCCAAACCATATACTATTCCCTCATTCTAACTTTATAAAAGAGCAGAGAAAGTGTTGGTCTTACAATATAGGAATGTAGGGGATATACCACCTGCTGAAAACCTCAAAGGTCCATGCAGAAATAATCCCTGGAGAAGATGTAGGCAGCTATTAAGGACCTGAGAGAGCAAAAGTCATCTTCCATGGAAAACAACCCTGTCTGGAGAGGGGTTGTGTCTGACTGAGTGTCTCTGTTCCTAATGTACAGAAGATGGACCAATCCAGGCCTGTGTGCAGAGCTGTTCACGGGTGCCTATGGGTGACATAGTATTCTAACTGGTGAGAGGGTCACGGGAAATAGGGGCAGCATCTATCTCATGGGACCCTTGGAAGCAACTGTTAGGAAAAAGTGGTTGCAAAGGCAGTGACCTCATTCAGTTCCTGAAGAAAGTGACCTCATCTCTATTCCTTGGTGATGGAACTCTCTGAACTTGCGATCCAGGATTCCAGGCACCCAGAGCCAGTCCTAGTCCCAGTCCCAGTGGGCTCATTTGTTTGGATTTTGTAAGGACAGAGTCAGTCCTTCTTGGTATCTATTGATGTGAAGATGGCCAAATGCCAGGAAAGCTTTGAAGACTGGCCTTTCCAGAGAAAGCAAGTAGTGGCTCACCACGGGCTCCTGACAATTTCACAGAGTTGGCCAAAGAGACCAGATCTGAGACAGGACAGGCCATTTTGGAGGTACATAGTAAGGCTCACCAGTGAGAGTACACTCTGAATAGTCACAGACCTACTTGGGGGAAGGCGTTGCCTTTGTGGTTTTTGTTGTGTGTTTGTGGTTTTATCTCATGTTCTGAGAAAAGGTAAGAAAGGCGGTTTGTTTGGTTTGGAGTGAACTGTTTCTAGTAAGTCGTTTGACAAGGCAAGTGTTTCTATGTCTGTGTATCCCAATGTGTCTGTTTTTGTAGACATTAGAAAAGAGAATGCATCAATGGATGTGTCCTGTCTAGTAGAAAGCTTCCCAGCATCAATCCTGCCCAATTTATGAATGGATTGTGGCTTGCATTATCGAAGGGCAACACCTACAAACTTCCTAAGTTCCCATTTTCTTCCTGAATTCTGGCTACACTCAAGAATAGGCTCATGGTTTTGTGTCCAAGATATTTACCACCTCAAAGCTCTGAGATATGGCCATGTACTGGATAGCTGAAGGGAATGGCGAGCATCTCAGAAAACTCAGATATCAGTGTGACCAGTAAAGTCTCAGTGGAGGAACCCCGCTATGGGCCTTTTGCTTACCTATTGTTCTTTTGCCCTGAATGTCAGGAAGGGCTTTGCCTCACGCCACCCCTTTCTGAAGCCTGAAGAAACCAGTTTTCAAATGGAAATGAGTGGGCATCACCTGTGGCTCTTTGCTTAACTGCTTTGGAAAGGGATGTGTCTGAATCAGTCTCTTGGCCCTGTGTGAGGCTGTGGCTTAGATTACCAACACCTGATGGATGTAAAGAAAGATCCCATGTGTGCATACAAAATCAAAATGGCAAAAATTCGCAGTCATTGTAGATGAAGTCTCTCGCCTTTCTCTGTAAAGTTCCTGACCTCCATCAAGGGGAATAGGGATCCTTTGGGTCAAATGAATTCTTCAAAACCATGCAGAGGCAAATCCATGAGTGCTTCTGTTTTTTCTTGACTCCATTTCACATAAAGAATCTAAACGCCAAAGTCAGAAGGCCTCAAATTGGAGAAGTGGAAAAGTATTAATGGCAGACTTATTTGATCACTCCTGGTTCACAAGAAGGGTGTCCAGGCCACCGTGACTTTAGTCACACACACACACACACACACACACACACACACACACACACATATATATATATATATATATATATATATATATATATACACTCTCCAGATTTTTCAAAATATGAAATATGTGTCTTATTTTACACTCACGAAATTCATTCATATTCATATACGTAAATTTATAATCAACTTTCCAAAGATTATTCTTAGAAATATTCATTAACCATAAAAACATATTTCTTTCCTATACTGAAAAGTAACTTGAGTGAATGGTGAACACAAATCCTAATATTTCTACAGTACCTGACCCAGTTTAACATCAATGCAAGTAGATTCCAATCGGACATAATGTGTATTTTGACGTTCATTTTTATTCAACACTGGTAGATTACTATTTCTTCAATTTATGCACATCATAGGATATATATTTCATCCACAAGTTAGAAAATTAATAGGCATTTGTTTCACTATCAATCATTTTCTGCTTCAGAGCACATGCATTCCTCCATGTTTCTCGACTGGTCTTTTCATGAGAAAAGGGATGGACAAGGCAAGGTAAGGCAACTAAGATAGCACCGAAGACACGGAAACAGTCCTATTTGGTTGCAACCGGATTTAGAGGGCATTGCTTCTGTTGTAATCATTTAATCCCCTGCACCCCAAGTTTAAATTGTTTCAGAATTTTGTACCCAACATGGATGGGAGGGGCTCAGAAGTTCACAATCTGCAGAAGTTTATAAAAAGCAGTTTTTGTTTCTGTTTTTTTTTTTTTTCTCTGTTCTGGGCAAGTTAACATTTTAAGGATACCGGGAATGGGGCAGAGCTATTTTCTTCTCTTTTTTTTTTTCTCTCAGCCAGATGTTACCATGGAGCCCAGTTGGTAACTTCTTTATCTTAGAAATGTAGCCATCTCTGTGAAGCCCCAGCTCAAGGCCAGAGGCCTTGTTTACATATTGCCAGCATTATGACTGACTCTTTCCAAACACATTATTTTCGATTTCCATAATCACTTTTGTAGCAAAACTAACATATCTTCATGATAAACCATAACCCTAATATTAATATTAGATGTATCATTGGTTGGAATGAATGATTGAATATCAATATAAGATTTCTTATATATTTTCAGATATCTATTCAATCCGTTATTTAATGTAGAACCAGTTATATTATTTATTCACTTATGGTCTATTCATGCATTATCTGTATATTCAATGACACAGTGTACACCTCTTTGTACCCCCAATACCCATTTATATGTCTTCAAAATATTGCTCCCAGAAATGGTGGAAGAAACACTCATGTCACCACATCTACATATACATTTTATCACAGTAGTATTCTGGAGACAAATGTAAAGGTCACACTTTTGATTGTACCAAAGCCTAAATGGAAAGTGAGCATAGATTACAAAAAACATCCATGTCAAAGTTGCCTAATGCTCTCAAATGACAATCCTATTGGTGACTACATATTTGTTTCTTCTTAAGATTATATATTCTAACTCAATTCTGTTGAAAATGTCTAATCGTATCACGCACTTTATACTTTGCCTGATTTCGTAATGTCTTTATTGATATCTGCTTTCCTACATATTTTTCCCACTTCATTATTGTGACTGTTCACATGTGCTGACATTTACATTCACTCTCTAACCGAACCCCTATTGCTAAAGATATTGTTTTCCAAATCCTATACTCACTCTTCTTCCTAAACCTACCGACTACCTTCTTAATCTTACCGACTATCCGTTTATGACTGGATTTTCTCTTCTACATTCAAACATCCAAGTAATGTTCCTGCAAGCGTCGGTGGAAGAGATCACCAAGATAGTGTCTCATGCAACAGCAAGGGGTTAATTGGGGGTCCAGCAAGCTGGGGCTCAGAGCTCACATGAATAGAGCAGAGAGCCCTGAGAACAGCTTAAGCAGAGCTTATATACTTTCCTTGGAGAGGGCAGGGATGGAAATTTATTGATGGGTCAGAGCGAGTGGGTGGTTAGTGTGAAACTGGGTGAGGGAATACATTCTGCAATTTGGCAGTTGGGGACAGCACAATCTGGGAACAAGATTACAAACAGTTCTCAATATTTCAACAGTGTTTTGTTAAGCATACAGAAAAACAGGAAGTTACAAGTACCTTTTTTATTAACCTTTCATTCCCCACTTCTTCTTCTTGCTACTTTTAATCATAAAAGTGATTATTGGGACATGTCACATTCTATGTCTGCTAGTGGGGTATTACCATAAGTTTAACTTATCCAATTTGAGCTTGGAGAAAAGAAATTACATGGTTGAGCAAACAGGGTTTTATAGTTAGCAATAATATGAGGATTATTATTGGACAGGCCAGGGTTGATAAAAGCGTAGATAAGCAGGGGGACTGTGTGAACCAAGACTCAAACCACCCTTTTTGGGCCTCTCTCTCTCGTTGATGCTTTTCAAGGCATCCTTTTATTTTACTCAAAGGTTTTTTTTACAACCTCAGTATGGTCGGCATCAAAACAACATTCTTACATCAATGCAGCACAAAGGCCCCCTTCTCTCATGAAGAGGAGGTCCAACTCTCAACTGGAGTGTAAAACAACTTTAGAGAGACATGTAAAAGATTCCTGCAAAGCTGTGATGGAGGTTTCTATTATCTTTAAGTTTTGGTCTCTTGCTGCTTCTATTTGGGTCATTTGTTGTGTACCATGGAGCAGGGCAGTGGTTCCTGTGACTACCACTGCCGCAACTCCAATTCCTAATATGATGGCTAAAGTGAGGGATATATGTTCCCAGTGGAACCGGGTTGTATGCCCCCGTGTTTGAACTTCAAATGAACCTGGGTCATTATAGAGCAATCTGGGAGACATCTTCACCATTACACAATTAATCACATCTGTTGACCATTTCATGAAAACATGAACAATGTTTAAGTATATAGAATTATACTGTTGTAGGGACGGACAAGGCACGGCACTTAAGATAGCACCAAAGACAGGGAAACAGTCCTATTTGGTTGCAACCGGATTCAGAGGGCATTGCTTCTGTTGTAATCAATTAACATCCTGAACCCAAGTTTAGGTAGTTTCAGAATTTTGTACCCAACATGAAAGAGAAGGGACTCAGAAGTTCACAGTCTGCAGAAATTCACAAAAAAAGCTTTTTTTCTGTTTTTTCCTTTATTGTGGGCAAGTTAACTTTTCAAGGACACCTGGGAGGTAGAGAGCTTTTTTTTCCTTTTCTTTTATCCCCCTGCCAACTGTTACCATGGAGCCCAGTTTGGAAATCTTTATCTTAGAAATGTAGCCATCTCTGTGAAGCCCCAGCTCAAGGCCAGAGGCCTTGTTAACATATTCTGTGAAAAACTATTAAGGGGGTGTCTAGCTTAGGAGTGCTGATTTTTCCAGCCAGTAGCCAAGTAGAAAAGGGCAACAGAAAAAGAGGAAGTTAATCTACACTGAACTCATTTATAGAGACTCTTTTGCTGAAAGTCCTAAAGTCAGCCATGGTGAAGACTTCTGGAGAAGTTCAGTGAAGATTTTTCTGTGGGCCTGGTACAGAGGGGGAAGACGGGGAAGGCGGGGGGTGAGAGCAGCTCCTTGGATCTGAGAATAAGGAAGGAGAGATGTAAAGGAATAATGGGAAAGGGGTTTGGGATTTTCCTAGCAACATAAATTGAGCAGTAGAATCCGTAGAGCAGAAAGGAAGACGGGAGTGAGTATCCCAAAAAGTCTGTGAGGGACTTTAAATTCTTAGTAACCTGTTTTCAGTGATGACAAAGCAACTTTAAAGGCCATTTTCATTACATCTTCGATAGGTGTCTGAGGGCTCTCCTAAGCTGGTTTGAGCTTTGGGTTAAGTGGTAAGAGAACCTGGTGGGACCCGGTGTGGGCACTGACAAGAAAAGAGAGAAGTGAGTGGATGGATATGTACCTCAGTACCTGCTACCTCAGCAAGAGGGCAATGCTCTGAGAACTGGCGGAGGTTTCGGTTTTTGATCTAGTAATTGGAGAAGAGAAATCAGGTTTGCTGAGGTGGGACTGACAGCAGAGAGTCTGGAGCAGAAGGCTGAGTTTGAGGAACTATTGGAGAAGCATAGTTCAGGATGTGAGCGAAAGAGGAAAAAGGCCTTCACATAGGGGAATTTCCTTTCACCCTTTTGAGCACTTGCAGAAGTTAAAAAGGTCACACAGAATTTGAGGATCTAGAGACTCTTCTGTTGGCCATCAGTTTGGGTTTTCTAAGTGGTAATATGGCCAATGCTGTGTACTGAATTTGATGAGGATTTTGGGTTCCACCAGGCAGCCCCTGTATGCTCAAATCCCCATGACTTACAGAAGAAGTCGGCTTTTCCCCCACACAGCCGTGGCGGTTTGTGGCTTTGATAGTCTGCCGGGCAAACATACTAATATAGGCTAGCCAACCTGCATCTGGCTTGCCTGTCCCTACAACCATAATGTTTGTTTCCATTATCTATGGTACGGAAAGGATTTAATGGAATTTTAGTGAGATCCTCTTCATCAGGGATATCCTAATAGGAAAGACCTATAGCCAGCTGACAAATGTCTGGGTGGAGAGATGGCCACCAGGTCCCTAAGGGGGCTGTATGCAAGATAGACCATACTTCTTGTCTAGTAGTATTTGTGATCAGCCATCGCTGCTGAAGCGACTGATGAGCGTTAGGACTACGGGTGGCCAAGGAGAGAGTCTATAGCCTTACCCACGTGGCGAATATGCAATTTGAAAGGGTTAACAGTCTTTTCCAGTTTTCAGCCATAGTCTGGACATGGCACAGGCTTGAGATGAGAGGCATGGATCCAGGAAGTGGTTCCCTCTACTTTTACTGCTGTAGGTGTTATAAGTAGCACCTGGAATGGTCCTTTCCAGCGGGGTTCCAGGGATGACACCTGATGTCATCTTATGTAGAGGAAGTCTCTTTCTTGATATCAATGTGGATTCCCCTCGTCCCCAGGTTGGAAGGCAGTGGCCAGCTGTTTCCACAGGTATAGCTGAGTTCTTACAAGAGATTTAAGTATGTCAAGCAAGGGTGTGTGGAAGGGATCCTTAGGTCTTAGAGTCGGGGTTAGGTCTCTTAGTGTAGGAAGGGCCCCATAGAGAATTTCATAGGGGGTGAGGTTACACAAAGAAAGAAAGGGAGTATTTCTTGCATGAAACAGTGCATAAGGCAGAATCATAGTCTAATCTTTTATGCCGGTCTCTAAGCTTAATTTTGTTAAGGTCTCTTTAATGGTTCTATTTATTTTTTTAAGTGTCCTGAGCTCTGGGGTCTATAAGCACAATGTAACTTCCAATTAATCCCCAGGGTCCTGGCTAACCCCTGATTTACCTGGCCCATGAAGGCTGTTCAATTATCAGACCATATTAAATTAGGCAGGACGTGTCTTTGATAAATATCTTTCAGGATCTTCTTGACCACAATTTGTGCCGGTTTTCTTTTCTTTTTTTTTTTTTTTTTTGGTGGGAAAGTCTTCAATCCATCCTGAAAATGTATCTACAAAGACTAGGAGATATTTAAGTCCATACCTTGCTGGCTTAATTTCAGTAACGTCCACTTCCCAGAATTGTCCTGGTCTGGTTCCTCATAGGTGCTTTCCTGCAGGAAGCTTGGAAGGGTAAGCATTAACCAATTGACAGAACTGACAGGCTTTTGTTACCCATTCAATTATTTCCTTTCACTGTGAGTGAATTAGTCTAAAACTCTGTTCTTGATCCTACAGTAATGCCGGCAGTTTTTTTGAACCAAGTTGATTGAGTTGATGTACATTTTTAATGTAGTGTAGGGCTTTCTGAAATTGCAGGCTGGGCTCAGTGAAGTTGAGGAGTTCAGTGTCAGTGTTCTTAGATGTTATCAAAAGCTTGCTGGTGCTCAAGGGTCCATTGGAATTGGGCATTCTCATTTAACAGCGGGTATAAAGGAGCAGCTAAGAACACAAACCCAGGTCCATAACCTGCTAAAGCCAGCAGTCCCAAGAAACTCTCTATGTTGTCTCCTGTTAAATGGGGGTGGTATCTGCACAACGGTTTGTTTTCTGGGCTCAGTGAGCCATCATTTACCGCGCCTAAGGAAATACCCCAGGAAGATTACTTCTTGCTTGCAAATTTGGGCCTTTTTGTCCAAAGCTCTCTACCCAAGTTGAGCAAGCTCAGATAATAGTGCTTGGGTCTCAGACTCACAGTTTTCTTTGGTGTTGGCTGCCAGTAGCTGGACATCCACATATGGAAGCAGAATGACTTCGGGGTGCGTAGTTCTGAAGTTGTAGAGATGTCTGTGAAGGGCTTCATCAAAGAGAGTGGGGGAGTTTTTGAACCCCTGTGGAAGTCTAGTCCAAGTTAGTTGACAAGACGTTCCGGTTTCTGGGTCTACCTACTCGAAAGCAAACAGCAACTGACTATCTTTATGCAGAGGCAAGCAAAAGAAAGCATCTTTTAAGTACAGAACAGTATAGCATTTTCACTCGGCCACAGCAAAGAGGTTATTGGGGGTCCAGCATGCTGGGGCTCAGAGCTCACTTGAATAGAGCAGAGAGCCCTGAGAACAGCTTTAACAGAGCTTATATACTTTTCTTGGAGAGGGCAGAATGGGAAATTTATTGATGGGTCAGTGCGAGTGTGCGGTTTGCATGCACCCGGGTGAAGGAGTATATTCTGCAGTTTGGCAGTTGGGGACAGCACATCCTGGGAACAAAATTAGCAAACAGTTCTCAAGATTTCAACAGTGGTTTGTTAAGCATACAGAAAAACAGGAAGTGACAAGTGCCTATTAACCTTTCACCAAAGCAAAATGGAAAGTGAGCATTGATTACTAAAAGCAACCATGTCCAGGTTGCCTAATGCTCTCAAATGTCAATCCTATTGGAGGCAACATATTTCTTTCTTCCTAAGATTATATATTCAACCTCAACCATGTTGAAAATGTCTAACAATATTACATTATACTTTGCCTGATTTCCTAATGTCTCTATTGATATCTGCTTTCCTACATATTTTCCCCAGTTCATCATTGTGACTGACTCTTCATATGTGCTCACATTTATGTTCACTCTCTACCCAAAACCCTATTGCTAATGAAACTTTCGTTCAAATCCTATATTCACTCTTTTTTCTAAACCTACTGACAACCTTCCTAATCCTGCCGACTATTCCTTTTTGACTGGATGTTCTCTAGGACATTTAATCATCCAAGGTACAAGGTCCTTTGCCATTGCACATCGATTTATCTGAGATATCTGTTCAGAACATAATTCAAAGCAAAGTATCTCACTAAAGGGCCCATTGCCCTTCAGGGCTTCAAATCGTACCTAGATTTCAGGTTTCATACTTATATTTCACCTATATATTCTTGTGAATATCGCAGGTTCCCAATACCATTATTCATCCCGCAGAATGTTTCCTAACCCAAATAGAATATGTTATTAACCCTAACCATACACTGTTCCCTCAATCTAACTTCACAAAAGAGCAGGGACAGAGTTGGTCTTACAATACAGGAATGTAGGGGATCTTTCACCTGCTGAGAACCTCAAAGTTTGATGAGAAATGATCCCTAGAGAAGATGTAGCAGCTATGAAGGACCTGAGAGAGCAAAAGTCATCTTCCATGCCAAACCACCTGTTCAGGATGAAGTGATGTGTCTGAATCAGCCTCTCTCCTACTGATATAAAGAAGATGGACCAAACCAACCCTGTGTGGAGAGCTTCTCCTTGGTGTCTACGGTTGATATACCATTCTAACTTCTGAAAGTGTCACAGGAAGTAGGGGCAGCCTCCATCTCAAGGGACCCTTGGAAACAAGTGTTAGGACAAAGTGGTTGCCAAGGCAGTGACCTCATTCCCTTCCTGTTGGAATTGACCTACCTCACTTCTTTGGTGATGTAACTCTCTGAACTTGGGATCCAGGAAGCCAGGCACACAGAGCCAGTCCCAGTCCCATTCCCAGTGGAATTACTTGTTTGGATTTACCAAGGAGAGAGTCTGTCTCTCTTGGTACCTAATGGTTTGAGGATGACAAAATGCAAGTAGAGCTCTGAAGATGGGCCTTTAATGAGAAAGCAGGTAGTGGTCAGCACAGGCTCCATACAACTTCACAGAGATGGACAAGAAGACCAGACCTGAGACAGGACAGGCCATTTTGGGGGAACATAGTATGGACCACCAGTCAGAGGACACTCTGGATAGTCACAGACTTACATGGGGGAAGGAGGTGACTTTTTGATTGTGGGTGTGAGTTTGGGGTTTTGTCTCATGTTCTGAGAATAGGTAGGAAAGGTGGTTTGTTTGGTTTAGAGTGGACTGTTTCTAGAAAGTCCTTTGACAAGGCGACTGTGTCTGTGTCTGTGTATCCCACTGTGTCCTTGGTTGTACATATTAGAAAGCAGAATAGATCAATGGATGTATCCTGTCTAGTAGAAAGCTTCCCAGAATTCATCCTGCCCATTTTAGGAAAGGACTGTTGGTTGCTTTTCGATGGGCAACACCTACTATCTTCCTAAGTTCCTGTTTTCTTCCTGAATTCTGGCCACTCTCCAGAATAGGCTCATGTTTTTTTGTCCAAGATATGTACCACATCCAAGCTCTGTGACATGGCCATGTACTGGACAGCTGAAGGGAATTGCAAGCATCTCACAAAACTCAGAAATCATTGTGACTAGTAAAGTCTCAGTGGAGAAACCCTGCATTGGGATTTGCTGACTTATTGTTCTGTTACCCTGAAGTCAGGAAGGTCTTTGCCTCAGGCCACCCCTTTGTGAATTTTGAAGAAAAAAGTTTTCAAATGGAAGTGAATGGGCATCACCTGTGGCTCTTTGCTTAACTGCTTTGGAAAAGTATGTGTCTGAATCAGCCTTGTGGCTCTGTGTGAGGCTGTGGCTTAGATTATCAGCTCCTGATGGATCTAAAGAAAGATGCAATGTGTGCATCCAAAACCAAAATGGCAAAAAGATCAGTCATTGTGGATGAAGTCTCTCGCCTTCCTCTGTAAGTTTCCTGACTTCCACCAAGTGAGAATAGGGATCATTTGGGTCAAATAAGTTCTTTCAAGCGCTGCAAAGTTGCTTTTGTTTCCTAATTACTCCAAATCACATAAGGAATCTAAACCTGACAGTCAGTAGGCCTCAAATTGGAGAAGCAGAGCAGTATTAAAGGAAGAACTATGTGATCAATCCTAGTTCACAGGAAGGGTGTTCAGGCCACCCTGAGGTTAGGCAAATGAGGGGCAAGGGAGCTTATTTTGGACACTCTCTTGGGCTGCGCCATTCATGAAAACCTCTAGCCAAAGGGTATAATGAGTGTATATATGTAAGAAGTTGAGTGCCATGTGAGAGTGATTTGGTTTTAATTGTGGTCATTTGTGTGGCAGTTGGAAGAGATGACTGGGTCC
This sequence comes from Callospermophilus lateralis, assembly GCF_048772815.1. Classification (NCBI taxonomy): domain Eukaryota; kingdom Metazoa; phylum Chordata; class Mammalia; order Rodentia; family Sciuridae; genus Callospermophilus; species Callospermophilus lateralis. Next base: position 335,244 of record NW_027515711.1, on the reverse strand, counting down.
ACTTGGTTTTGAACACTGGTGTGATTCTCCTCAGAGACTGAGTTCTGAAACTGACCTCAGAGAAGTAATTGCTTTGGAAAGAGATGTGTCTTAATCAGGCTCTTGGCCCTGTGTGAGGCTGTGGCTTAGATTATCAGCAACAGACGGATCAAAAAAATGATCCCATGTGTGCATCCAAAACCAATATAGCCAAAAGAGCAGTCATTGTGAATGAAGTCTCTCACCTTCCACTGTAAGGTTCTGAAAGAATAAAAGAAATTGAAATCGAAATGTAATGAACCAGGTTTTGTAAAGTTTCCAAGTTGCACTCAGAACCTGAAATTCCTGTGGCAGTTAAGACAATTCCTGGAACTGCCCATTAGATGTGTGTTGAAATCTTCCCTGACCACCTAGTTACTTAACAACCCCTTCCCAGAAGCCGTGCATCTCACCACGTATACATCTCAGGGCTTCAACCAATCAGTTTAAATGTATACCCCTTCTGAGGGCTGACCAATCACCCCCTGCCCCAACTTTTCCCGCCAATGAATGTGCTAATCATGTTTTAGAGTTGTTATTTCATTTTCCCGTGGTACATGATGATTTCCTAAAGGAGGCTATGATGTAGGTAAAGTCCCTGAGCTCTCTAAAGAATGTATATAAACTCTGCTCAAGTTGTTCTCGGGGCTCATTGTTCTTTGCTCCTCTGAAGGGAGCTCTGAGGCCTAGCATTCTGGACCCCCAATAAACCCTTTGCTGATGCATGAGAAATACTCTTTGTTGTCTTTTCCTTTGATGTTCGCAGCACCTTTTCATCTGGAGGCCCCAGGTGAGATATCCGGGAGCGGTGAATGGAAGACCTCAAGGGAGTCCTCTTGGGGTAAGTAAGGTGCCTCTTTCTGGTTTCGGGTTTCAGGCTAGGGCGTGGCAAAGTGGCTGTTGGTGAAGAGCATTAGCTCTCTCCTATGGTGTGACAGACGTGTCACAGAGCCAAGATCACGTCCCTGAGGGACACTCCGGAGGACTAGGGAATTCAAGGAATAGTAGTTTCCTCAACTCGGTTATGTTTTGCTTCAGGATTTGATTTGCCAGCCCATCAGGTTTTGCCGGTAACTCAGTTTCGGTCATTGTTCTGAACTCATGTTGAGTTTACTGTCTGTTTTTATTGTCTAACCCATCAATATTTTCCAGTTACTCAGTTCAAATCTTTGTCTTGGACTCATGTTAAACGTTTACTGTTTGTCTTTGTGTTGTGTTTGTGTCTTCAATGTCCCTGTTTGAGTAACTCCCATTATGGGACAAAGCACTTCCTCTTCTCTGTCCCTGACCCTTGATCATTGGACTGATGTCCGCTCAAGGGCCCAGAATCTTTCTTTTTCAGTAAAACACCGTACCTGGCAGACTCTCTGTGCTTCAGAATGGCCCATCCTCGAATTCAGATGGCCCCAGAAGAATCCTTCCACTTTCCTCTAATCCGAAAATTCAGAGATATTGTCATTCAGCCGGGGCCACGTGGCCACCCAGATCAACAGCCATATACTCCTTCCCCCACATTCCTATCATTCAAACTTTCCGCTCCTCTCCCTCTTCCTTCCATTCTCCCTGAGTCACAAGACTGGACACTCCACCCCCTCCTGATTGTCTACTCTCCCTTCCCAACCCCCAACACAGTTCCTGATGATCCTCCCACCGCTGACTCAGCCTCTCCACTGCTAGAGGCAATTGGGCCAGACCCAAGCCCTCCAGGGGACTTCCCCACAGCAGCAGCAACCCCTCCTCCCCTGGAGGAAGATGGGCAACCTAAAAGAACCCACCGGCGATGGATAATAGAAAACTCAGAAGCCCCTGTGATGCTCTCTCTCCATCCCTATGGGCCCATGAACCGACCCAACTGGGACCCCAACACCTTTGAAGGTAGGAAGCATCTGTCCACTTATCGCCGGGCTCTAATAGCGGGTCTCAGAGTGGCCGCCAGAGAGCCGACCAATTTAGCAAAGGTAAGAGAGATTATCCAAGGGCCTAATGAGTCTCCCTCTATGTTTCTGGAGAGAATTATGGAAGCATATAGAAAATATACTCCTTTTGATCCTCAGGCAGATGACCAAAAGGCATTTGTTACAATGGCCTTTATTGAGCAGGCTGCCCAAGATATTAAGAGAAAGTTACAATGTCTAGATGGGTTACAAAATACGACCTTAAGAGATTTAGACAGAGAAGCTGAGAAAGTATATTATAAGATATATATTATAAGTATATATTATAAGTACATAAGTATATTATAAGAGAGAAACTGAGGAGGACACGGAACAGAGGAGAGAGAAGGAAAGGGAAGAAAAAAAGGATGAAAGGAGCAAAAGGCAGACAAAAGCATTGGCTAAGATTTTCTTCACAGCAGCAAATACGCCAGAAATTAAAAAGCAGGGAGTCAGAAAGGGATACTTGGGCCCACGCCAAAGGCTTTCCCTGGCCTCAGATCAATGTGCCTACTGTAGAGAAAAAGGACACTGAGTCAAAGAGTGCCCCAAAAAGAAGAAGCCACGGCAGCCCGCCATGCTGACTCTAGAAGAGGACTAGGAATGTCAGGACTCGGATCCCCTCCCCGAGCTCAGGGTAACATTTGAAGTGGAGGGGCCTCCAGTGAACTTTGAAGTGGATACAGGAGCAGTATACTCAGCCTTTAAGGCTTCACTGGGCCCCATATCAAATAAATGGTCCCTAGTTCAAGGGGCTAATGGCACTACTTATCGGGCTTGGACAACTAAGAGGATTATGGAAGTAGGAAAATGTAAAGTCCACCATTCTTTCCTAGTAATCCAAGAATGCCCAGCCCCATTGATGCACAGGGATCTGTTTACCAAACTCGGGGCTAGAGTAACCTTTAACCCTGATGGTCCCCAAGTGGATGTTCTAAAACCTTCAGTAAAAACTCCCATAGTCACAGAATTGACTATGTCCATAGAAGATGAACATCAACACTTCGTGCCCCCTAGGACTGATCAAAGAGGCAAACTACAACAGAAATGGATAAAAGATTATCCTAATGCCTGGGCAGAAACTGCTGGGTTAGGTCTAGCCATAAAACAACCTCCAATAGTAGTAGAATTAAAAGCCTCTGCCTCTGCAATCAGTGTTAAACAATATCCTCTAAGCAAAGAAGCTAAGGATGGGATAAGTCACCATATTCAGAAATAATTGGCCCTTGGGGTCCTAAGGCCCTGTCAATCAGCCTGGAATACCCCCCTGCTACCAGTAAGAAAGCCAGTAACTAGGGACTACAGTCCTGTTCAAGACCTAAGAGAGATCAACAACAGAGTGCAGGACATTCACCCCACAGTACCCAATCCATATAATTTGCTTAGCACTCTGAATCTGGACCGGGAATGCTACACTGTGCTGGACTTAAAAGATGCTTACTTCTGCTTGCCCCTACATAAGGACAGTCAGTTGCTGTTTGCTTTCGAGTGGATAGACCCAGAAACTGGAACATCTGGCCAAGTAACCTGGACTAGACTCCCACAGGGGTTCAAACCCCTCCCCCACTCTCTTTGATGAAGCCCTCCACAGGGACATAAACGACTTCAGAACTGCACACCCCGAAGTCACACTACTCCAATATGTGGATGATCTGCTACTGGCAGCGGACACCAAGGAAAACTATGAGTCTGGGACCCAAGCACTATTATCCGAGCTTGCTCGGCTTGGATATAGGGCTTCTGCCAAAAGGCCCAAATTTGTCAGCAAGAAGTAATCTTCCTGGGTTATTCTCTTAGGGGTGGCAAATGATGGCTAACTGAGAACAGAAAACAAACCATTGTGCAGATACCACCCCCATCTAATAAGAGACAACTCAGAGAGTTTCTTGGGACTGCTGGATTTTGCAGGTGATGGATTCCTGGGTTCGCCTCTCTGGCTGCCCCTTTATACCCGCTGATAAAGTGGAATGCCCAATTCCAATGGACCCCTGAGCACCAACAAGCTTTTGATAATGTCAAAAAAAGGTGCTGCTATCTGCTCCGGCCTTAGCACTCCCAGATATAGATAAACCCTTCACTCTCTACATCGAGAAAAAGAAAGGAATAGCATGGGGAGTGTTCACTTAGACTTTGGGACTTTGGAAAAGGCCGGTAGCATTCTTATCAAAAAAACTGGACCCAGTGGCTACTGGGTGGCCCCGTTGCTTAAGAGCTATAGCAGCGGCAGCGCTTCTAATAAAAGATGCTCATTAATGAACGTTGGGACAGAAGCTATCCATTATAGCCCCCCATGCCCTGGAGAGCATCATCTGTCAACCTCCAGATAGGTGGCTATCAAACTCCAGAATAAATTACTACCAGAGCCTCTGGATTAGCAAAGACAGAATAACTCTTAGACCTTCTGCTCCACTCAACCTGGCTGCCAGAAGAATCATCAGGACCTGTCGCTCATGAGTGTCAACACATACTGGCAGAGGAAACCAGTATAGGACGAGACTTGAAGGATCCAGCCACTGCCTCACCCTGAAGTCGTATGGTTTACGAAAGAGAGCAGCTTCCTCCAAGATGGTATGTGGTGGACTGGAGCAGCAGTAGTTAGCAAAACTAATGTCATCTGATCCTCTGGTCTCCCAGAAGAGACATCAGTCCAAATGGCAGAACTGATTGCCCTTACGAAAGCATTGGAACTAGCAACAGGCAAAAGGGCCACCATATACACTGATAGCCACTATGCATTTGGCAATGCTAATGTGCACAGGGCTATTTACCAGCAAAGGGGGCTATTAACCTCCACTGGGAAAAAAATAAAGAACAAAGTTGAGATTCTCCACCTTCTCTCAGCAGTGAAGGGCACTAAGGAACTAGCTATAGTGCACTGTCCAGGGCACCAGAAGGGAAACGACCTCGTTGCAGTTAAAAACAGAAGGGCAGATGAGGAAGCTTAATTGGCAGCCCTAAACGGAGTGACTCTGTTAACTTTTTCCACACCAGGGGGATCAACATTCAGGAGACTTGGCCACACTGGAACATTCAGGCAACTTATCATCTGAGGAGACAGATGCAGAACTCTGGGACCCTACAGAGCCAAGTTTACAATTTCAAAAAGCCCACCTTTATGTCAAAGACGTACACTAGCTCACCCACTTAAGCTCAAAGAAGTTATAGGCACACTTAAAGGACCGAAGAAAGGATTTTTTATTGACTGACTTACAGAGGAAAGAAATAGCTTAGAAGGTGACTAGAGCTTGTCAAGTCTGCCAATTAGTTAATGCTTACCCATCCAAGCTTCCTGCAGGGAAGCGCTTACGAGGAACCAGACCAGGACAATTTTGGGAAGTGGACTTTTCCTGAAATTAAGCCAGGAAGGTATGGACTTAAATATCCCCTAGTCTTTGTAGATACTCTTTCAGGATTGGTTGAAGACTTCCCCATGAAGAAAGAAACGGCTCAGACGGTGCTCAAAAAGATTCTAGAAGACATTTTTCCAAGGTTTGGCCTGCCTAAGGTAATAGGGTCCAATAATGGACCGGCATTTGTTGCCCAGGTAAGTCAGGGATTCACCAGGACCCTGAAGATTAATTGGAAGTTACATTGTGCTTATAGATGCCAGAGCTAAGGACAGGTAGAAAAAATGATTAGAACCATCAAAGAGAATTTAAAGAAATTAAGCTTGGAGACCTGCATAAAAAAATTGGACTATGCTCCTACCTTAAGCACTGTTTCGTGCAAAAAGTACACCCTCTGCCTCTTTGTGTAAACTCACCACTTATGAAATTCTCTATGGTGCCCCTCCTTTAGTAAGGGACCTAACCCCAACTCTGAGACTTAATGATTCCTTTCACACCCCCTTGCTTGACAGACTTAAAGCCCTTGAACAAACACAGCACCCAGCGATACCTGTGGAAACAGTTGGCCAGTGCTTATCAGCCTGGAGACGAGGGAACCCCACATCGATAACAAGTGGGAGTCTTCGTCTACGTGAGACGGCATCAGGTATCATCCCTGGAACGCCGCTGGAAAGGACAATACCAGGTGCTGCTTATAACACTTACAGTGGTGAAAGTGGATGGAATCACTTCCTGGATCCATGCCACCCATCTCAAGCCTGCGCCCTGTCCAGCCTCCGGCTGGAAACTGGAACAGACTGGTAACCCTCTCAAGTTGCGTGTCCGTCGTGTGGGTAAGGCTATGGATTCTTCCCCTGACCACCAGCAGTCCTAATCACCATCAGCCTGTTCAGCAACAATGGCAGCTATAAATCCTACTGGGCAAGTAGTGTGGTCTATTTCACATACAGCCCTCTTATGGACTTGGTGGCCATCTCTCTACCTGGACATTTGTCAGCTTGACATAGGCCTCTCTGACTGGGATCTCCCTGACATAGAGGACTTCACACAGATCCCACTCAAACCCAAACCAGGGCAACATAGACCACCTTACCCCATGAATTATGGATATCATCTTCCCCAGCTCAGGTGTAAACTAGCCAGTCTTGATTTTTATGTGTGCCCAGCTGATTTCTTAAGTCGCAAACAGGCCCAAACCTGTGGAGGACCCAGTGACTTTTATTTAAGATCTTGGGGTTGTGAACAAACGGGAGCTACATGGTTGAACCCAAACTCCGCAGACAGTATCATTCAGGTAGGAAAAAATGACACCTGGATTGATCCCAAGAAATGTGCCACTAGCCAAGTTGTGTCAAAAACTCGCTGAGGAAAGAATAGTCTATGTTACCCCCTCAATATAACTTTCACTTCCAAAAAAAGGGGCTACCTCAGAACAACATGGTCTATGGGAAATACATGGGAAATGCGATTCTATATTTATGGCCCTCGTTATGACTTTGGTCACTGGTTCACCATCCTGCTTAAAAAGGAAGAAAATCCCACAGCAATAGGGCCCAATCCCCTCAAGCCAGGAATTAAGCCTCCAAAACCTCCCATGCCTAGATCTACCAGAACCCCTCAACCATCTCATACTTCCCAGTTTCCATCTTTGCCTACTTCCCCAGTCCAGAGTACAGCTGACTCCTGCCCCTGGGAACTAATTAAAGGAACCTTAATTGTACTGAACTCCACACAGTCAGAACTCCTTGCATTTCAACCCATGTATTTGACAGCTTTGTAAATTATTGTTTAATGGTGCAGATACTTCCCAGGGTGGTTTATTATGATGCAGAATCATTTTAAGGTCTACTAGGGGGACAAACAACCTGATTTTGCTGGCATCCAGTGTCCCTTACTATAGCCATCCTATTCAGGATAGGAGCTGCTGCAGGAGTGGGTACAGGAACAGCTGCTATGATCCATGGGTCACAACAAATGGCCTGATTAGAAACAGCAATAGATCAAGACTGGAATATATTAGAGACCTCCATCACAGTGCTGTAGGAATCCTTAAACTCTCTCTCTGAAGTTGTTTTACAGGACAGGCGAGGATTAGACCTCCTCTTCATGAGGGAGTGGGGCCTCTGTGCTGCACTGAGAGAAGAATGTTGTTTTTATGCTGACCATACTGGAGTTGTAAAAGAATCCATGAGTAAATTGAGAAAATGCCTTGAAGAGCGCCAGAGAGAAAGGGAGATTCAACAAGGGTGGTTTGAGTCATGGTTTACCCAGTCCCCCTGGTTAACTACACTCCTATCAGGCTTAGCTTGACCCCTGATCATCCTTATGGTGTTGCTAACTTTGGGACCTTGTTTGCTTAACCGCATAGTTTCGTTTCTCCAGGCTCAAATTGGGCAGGAAAAACTCATGGTAATCAGACAGAAATACGCTCCACTGGCAGAAATAGAGTGTGAGACCCCGCAATAATTATGATTCATTACTTTTAAGATTAAATGTAGTAAGAAAAAGGAGTGGGAAATGAAAGAATAAAAGAAATTAAAATTGAAACATAAAGAACCAGGTTTTGTAAAGTTTCCAAGCTGCACTCAGAACCTGAAATTCCTGTGGCAGTTAAGACAATTCCCGGAACTGCCAATTAGATGTGTGTTGAAATCTTCCCTGACCACCTAGTTGCTAAACAACCCCTTCCCAGAAACCGTGCAGCTCATCACGTATACATCTCAGGGCTTCAACCAATCAGTTTAAACGTATACCCCTTCTCAGGGCTAACCAACCACCCCCTTTCCGACCTCTTCCTGCCAATGAATGTGCTAATCATGTTTTTGGGTTGTTATTTGATTTTCCCGTGGTATGTTGATTTGCTAAAGGAGGCTATGATGTATGCAAAGTCCCTGCCCTCTCTAAAGAATGTAAATAAACTCTGCTCAAGTTGTTTTTGGGGCTCTTTGTTCTTTGCTCCTCTGAAGTTAGCTCTGAGCCGCAGCATGCTGGACGCCCAATAAACCTTTTGCTGTGGCATGAGACAGTCTCTTGGTGGTCTTTCCCTCCGACTTTTGACCGACCTTTTTACCTATGAAGGACCTGAGAGAGCAAAAGTCAAATCCATGTCAACTTCCATGTCAAACATCCTGGTCAGAATGAAGGAATGTGTCTGAATCAGCCTCTCTCTTCTTAATGTAGATTAAATGGACCAAACCAGGCCTGTGTACAGAGCTGTTCCCAGATGCCTATGGTTGATATACCATTCTAACTTGTGAAAGTGTCACAGGAAGTAGGGGCAGCCTCCATCTCATGGGACCTTTGGAAGCAACTGTTAGAACAAAGTGGTTTTCCATCACAGTGACCTCATTCAGTTCCTGAAGGAAGTGACCTACCACACTTCCTTGGTGATGGAACTTTCTGAACTTGGGATCCAGGAAGCCATGCACCCAGAGCAAGTCTTAGTTTCAGTCCCAGTGGTCTCAATTGTTTGAATTTACCAAAGACAGAGTCAGTGTTTCTTGGTACCTACTTATGTGATGATGGCCAAATTTCAGGAGAGCTCTGAAGAGTGGCTTTTTCTGAGAAAGCAGGTAGTGGCTCAACCATGGCTCCTGACAACTTCTAAAAGTTTGAAAAGAAGACCAGATCTGAGATTGGACAGGCCATTTCGTGGGAACATATTATGGCTCACCAGTCAGAGGACACTCAGGATAGTCACAGCCATACTTGGGGGAAGGAGGTGCCGTTGTGGGTGTCGGTGTGAGTTTGTGGTTTTGTCTCATGTTCTGAGAATAGGTAGGAATGGCGGTTTGTAGGTTTGGACTGGAAAGTTTCTAGAAAGTCGTTTGACAACACGAGTGTTTCTATGTCTGTGTATCCCACTGTATCCGTGGTTGTAGACATTTGAAATGCGAATGCATCAATGGTTGTGTCCTGTCTAGTATAAAGCTTCCCAGCATTCTTCCCACCCAATTTAAAAATGGAGTGCGGCTTGCCTAATGGATGGTGAACAGCTACTATCTTCCTAAGTTCCTCTTTTCTTCCTGAATACTGGCCACTCTCCAGAGTATCCTCATGGTTTTGTTTCCAAGATATGTACCACGTCCAAGCTCTGCTACATGACCATGTACTGGATAGCTGAAGGGAATGCGAGCATCTCAGAAAACTCAGATATCAGTGTGACCAGTAATGTCTCAGTGGAGAAACCCTGCTTTGGGCCATTTTCTTACTTATGATTCTATTACCCTTAATGTCAGGAAGGTCTTTGCCTCAGGCCACCCTTTTGTGAAGCCTGAAGAAAACAGTTTTCAAATGGAAATGAATGGGCATCACCTGTGGCTCTTTGCTTAATTGCTTTCGAAAAGGATGTGTCTGAAACAGCCACTTGGCCCGGTGGGGTGGCAGTGGCTTAGATTCTCAGCACCTGATGGATCTAAAGAAAGTTTCCAAGTGTGCATCCAAAACCAAAATGGCCAAAAGAGCAGTCATTGTGGATGAAGTCTCTCACTTTCCTCTGTAAGCTTCCTGAGCTAAATCAAGTGAGAATAGGGATCATTTGGGTCAAATCATTTCTTCAAATCCCTGCAGAGCCTAGCCGATAGGGGCTTGGGTTTTCTATGATACCAATTCACATAAAGAATCTATACCAGACAGTCATTAGGCCTCAAATTGGAGAAGCAGATCAGATATAGGGCAGGCCTATTTGATCACTCTTGGTTCACAGCAAGGGTGTCCAGGCCACCCTGACTTTAGGCAAATGAGGGGCAAGGGTGCTTATTTTGAACAGTGTATTGGGCTGTGCCCTTCATGGAAACCTCCAGCCAGAGTTTATGATGAGTGTCTATGTGGAAGAAGATGAGGAGCATGTGGGAGTGTTTTAGTTTTAATTGTGGTCATTTGTGTGGTGGTTGTAAGAGATGCCTGGGTCCACCTGGGCTTGAACTCTGGTGTGATTCCTCTTAGAAAATGCGTTATGGAACTGACTTCAGAGAAGTATCGCCATGAATTGTGTTGGGATTTTAGGAGGCCACACATGAGAGTCGCCCTTGGACACCGAGATCTAAGCCCAGAGTGGCTTTCCACAGAGCACTGGGAATCTCAGCCAGGATATCACATGATTTTTTTTCTGAAAGACTTGGAAGCCATAGTTGAGAGTCAAAACACACATGGACCTTACATTGTAGACCTCAATGGGGCTGGCTTCATGTGACCTTTTGGCCAGTCTTTGGGAACCCTTGCCTGTGAGAGTTCTCTAGATTATTCATTGAAATGTGCTTCCTCTAAATTTAATGGTTCCTTAATAAATTGAAACCCACAGTTTCTCCAACTTCGTCTTTGAAAATGGCTAGATAAATACCATGAAATTTTTGAACTTCCCATGGCCACCTGCCACTGGAGAACCTTTGGATGTACAGTTGCTGATCCTGAGTGTACCAGACAGTGCCTTGATTGACTGGGTTTTATGAAAATGGTGTAGAACAGAGATGCCAGTATGTTGGGGCCTGCTGAGTAGTGGGCCAAAAGCTGTTGTGTGCAGCTGTGTGATAAAACATCTGTGGTCGGGACATGTGATTCTGCCATTGACTTCCAAATGACTTGTGGCTGACATGTTACAGACAGGAATCACTTATATGTCTGAAACCTCTCCATAAAAGGCATTTTGTTATATGGAGACGTTTCAGGGCAATGTTCAGAATCAGGTTGCTATGGTCAAAGGGTCAAGCTATGTGGGATAGAAGCCTGGTTGGTGCATTCTCCTGCAGACCCTGACCCACCACACGTGACAGGACTCCCTACATCACTGTGTACCAGTTGAAGTCATTGTATTTCATGAGGCAAATACCAAACTCCCAGTGCAGTAGAAAGAAACACCATGAAAAGTGGAGGATGACCAAATGGCTTCACAGTCCACATGCGGAGACACTTAGCTTTCAGTGGCCACAGTTTACCTACAGAGAGAAGTCAGCACTGCTTCCTCATGTTCTTTGGAAAAATTGAAACAATATCCTCCAGGTCTCATAGATGTAGACCCAGCTTTGATGGTCTCATTTGAATGGAAGCTAAAGCTTCTGACAACAACATATATGTCGAGTGCCCATCGTCAAAGGCAGTTTCTCAAGAAGTCTTTAGTCAGGCAGAGCTCCAGGTTTGTGTAGTGTTTACCTTTTAGACCAGGTTGCAAGAAAAGACCACTGTCTCCAATTAAAATCAGATTAAAGCAAGCTTATTATTTCCACCACCCTGGCTGCCTCTCCCTCCCAAAACGTTGGGAACAGGAGAGCAGCCCAGCTTTATAGCCCAGAAAGTTACACAAAAGTGGGGTTAAAAATAACAGAATTCTGACAAGCATCACACTAATGGTATTTTACATTTTTGTTTGCTGGCCCCAACATCAGAATTTATGAGGACCATTAGAGCCTCAGAGAGTGTCGTCTGGCCAAGGAAGGCCAATATTTATGAGGTGTCAAAAAAGATTCAGAGAGGGCTGTTATCTGGTCAGAGAGCCAGGCATGGGTGAGTTCAAGGCACGGGCAGGCTTTCCAAGCAGGTTCAGATCTTGCTGCAATTTATAGTTAAGCCAAAATTATCTTTTCACGGCTTTGTGGCAAGATGGCTGCCAATTTTAATAAAAGATCAGGTTGGGTCAATCATTCCCCCCTTTTCTAATGTGTTTTTTTCATATATTTGATTGGGTAGGAAGAGCACTGTGGGAATTTTAATCCCTCAGGTAATAGTCTCCCGATTTTTTGAACTCACCCAAAAACAGGTCTCCCTGATTTTACCTGACTTAATTAATTACTTATATTGATATTCTATTTATTTTTGTCTCCATTGTTGTAAGAAGAGAGGCGTCACTCATTTAGACTTCTTCTGAGCTGAGAGAGGGTGACGTGAGGGGGCACCGCCTGAGGGACATTAGTCGCCTTTTAGAAGTCAGTTAGGTTTGAAGTCTGGATGGGGAAGAACAGGTAGTAAAGTCATCTGGGAATGGGTTCTTCTATGAGAGAAACAAAAAAACATGAGTACTTAATAAATGTTGCAGCAGCTGGAACATGTCACTGTATAGAAGTTCCCTCACCAGTCTTTAATATCCCCAGTTATCAGGACTGTCAACTTAATATTTAACTTTTAGTGTTACATTTGTCCCTCCCCATAAGATTCAGTTTAATAATTTAATGTCATCTGATCTTGCAAAATATTTTTACTAGTATGACCTCTGTGTCTAATAGAGAAACCTTTAATTCTCTTACTCATTGCTGGATAATCATACTAACAAATACCAAGCCTATGTGTTTAGGTTAAGAATATCTGTAGGCCTTCAACTAAAAACTTCTGCCACTGGTAGATAATCTTGATAGCCTCTTTTTATAGTTATCAGGCATTCCTGTCTGAGAATCCTTCTTTGTAGCCTCCAGTCTTAATTATTTTGGGAGGCTAACATAAAGTGTATACCTTAAAATATTATTATTACTATTATTATATAAAATGCCCAGAAATGGCTGTAATTTGTTTTTAACTGTCTTTTCTAAGTGTTTAAGATGAAGCAGTCAAACTGACTTTTGTTTCTATCTATTCTGAACAGTCAGCTGAGATTTTATGGGAGTCATTCCTGGGGAAACTTGAGAGCAGCTTCTCAGTTCTGCTAGTGCCATTTGCGCTAGGTGGGTCCAGGTCTTGCTTGACCATGTGGCTTCCCTCGGAAGCATCAGGGATGTTTCCCTTCTCTGATGACTCTCCTCTTCTTAGCAAATGCACTGATTGGCTTTCTGTTCTCCAGTGGTCTCATTAATCTCCCTGATCAGGAGGTTATGCGGTTCAGAGTTGCAAAGCTCTTTAGAGAAGTCCACTGTTCCCTGGATACAGACTGACTCAGAGGGCAAGAGCCAAATATTGGTTTTCTTGTCCCTTTTCATATAACTTTAATTTTAAATCCTAATCTTAAACATCCATCAAATAAATTTTAACAGACTTATATAAAGAATACTGGGCTTTAATGTCTATAATTTAAAATTATTTATCTTTTTATTATTTGGGATCTGTATTATTCTGTCTGTCTTGTAGGTGATGGCTAATTATCTTAAATTAACCAATGTTGTGTTCTTAAAGCAACACTGCTGTAAAACACTAACAGGGAATCTTTATATCACCCATAAGGAAATTACAAAATAAAATTAACAACAGTAAACAAACTTAGTTCGTGTAATAGCTACCCTAAAATTTTTGGCTGAGTTATACATTATATCCTCTGTTTGAGATGCTAGTAATGTTGACAGGAAAAAAAAAAACTTTTGAAAATAACTTTAAATGAAATAACATCTGACCTACTGCTTTCGCAGTCATTCTCACATAATAAGATGGGACACAGAGCCTTATCTCAGGTAAGGCAGGGCTCTTTATTAATCTTAAGTGTTTTAATTCTAAAGCTAATCTTTGTTTTTTAAATATCATTTTACAAAGTTTACATAAATTATTTGAGGTCACATGAACATTAGCTAACACCGTATGATATAGCTTTTAAAACATGAATTAAAAAAAGGCTGAAAGTTTTTAACCTTTACATAGATTAGGCTCTCATTAACTTAAAATACATTTAAATTGTTCCCCAATATAAAAAGTAACATAAAAGTTTACATATCTTATTGACAACAGGTAAATAAATCCTATATATATATATGTATATATATATTTTACCATACAACTTCAGAACACCACCTTGATATAATGCTCTTTTAAAGTTTCTACCTTACAGACTTGTATACCTGGAAGATATGAGCACATTAATAGCATCACAATTGCATTGATGTTTCTACATTAACCAAGTTTAGCTTTTAAAGAAATGGCAGTACAGTGCTCTAAAATAACAGTTCTTATTTAATCAGTTGTTTAATTTTTATGGTTGCTTGCTCTAGAAAAATAAAACTTAATAACCACAATGTTATGGGTAAAATTATGTTTTGAGAAATTTTTGTCTCTTTAACACATGACTGATTTTTACAATCTTATACAGACTTTAGGACAAACTTACACAGACCTTAGTAAATCAATCAGATATCTAACAAAAGTACTCATGAATGAGTAATCCCATATCAAATTTACTTTACTTATTTATCAAAATATTAGACAAATGTATTGAACAGTGTACCATTTTTTGTTGAAGAAAAAGTTCTAGAACCAAGGCATATTAGGCCTTTTGTCGGCATTAATATTTTATTAGATTTTTGAACACCTAGAAAAACTTGTAAGGTTAAATTTAAAGACATTTATTTTTATCTGTTTATCCAATTTAAATTGCACCAATTAAATCATGAGAAATTAAGATCTTTGGATCCACGTTTTAAAATTTGTTTATATGAGTGCTTTTTTTATGAGTGCTCCTTATATGTGTTAATTTGTATAACATATATATGATATAGGGATATATGTATATATAGACATACAACACTAACAAAAGTGTGCACACATAATAATAGTAAAGGCCTTGTAGCTTTTTGCAGTTGAAATCTCCATTGCAATGTTTCAAAAACTCCACTGTTGGTCAAAGATAGAGCTGATCAGAAAAACATTAACCTAGGTCTGTAGGATCAAAATCATGAGCTCAAAAAAAGAATACAGAATCTAAGGAAAAAAAATAAGAGTCCTAGAAAAAATGACTGGCCAGTAATTAGTAAATAGCATACAATTTACCTTTTTTCCTGCCTTAGGCCTCAGATCAGTCTCCTACTGAGCTTGCAGGCTTCTTTCATTTGCATTTCAACAAAAGTCCTTGCTGAGGTCTGAAAGGAGCAGGGTAAAACTGCTATTCTGAGCAGATACCTCAGGCCTAAGGCATTTTAACCATAATTTTGAGGTTCGGATGTTGAAAATTATGATACAATTTTAAGATGAAATTCACAAAATTTTATATCTTTACATCTTGTTTTGTCAACAGATACCATAATATGATTTACTATCCTTGTCCAAATTAATGCACTGGTACACACTGTGATATTTTCTCAGTCTACCCAATTCAAAATTGGTGAAAAATAAAACTGAATGTTTGGGAAGTTACTTGCCAACTTGGAAGTAGAGTGCTTTAGTTTTCCATCCTAAGCATTTAAGTTATCTGGCATGAATTATCTGAAATCATAAACTAAACAATTACCTAAACCCGACTTTTAACTGCAAGATTGAGCAATGCTACAAAAACCCATCCAGATACCAGATTGTTACAATAAAACACCATCATTTAGACACACATTGAACTAATATCATTCCCAAGAAACAATTTATAATATCAGCACATTATTGCACATGTCTTAAAGGGCCAGAAACAAAGACACAAGACAGACAGAAAGGAGCTCCAGACTATGGCTGACAGACAGAAGCCTTAAAAACAGAGCAGATAAGAGAAAAATCTCCTACACCAGTGGCAGGATACATGTCCTCACAAGGGGATCAGATGTTTTCACAGATGGCAACCTGAAATGTAATATCAAGGGTTTCCATGGTGACTTTACTGAATTTAGTGTCTCCTTTTTCTTTTTCTTTTTTTTAAGAAGACAGAGGTGGCATAATCCTTACAGTGCAGGGAACGAAGGAAGGAATTCCTTGAAGCAACAGGGCTTTGGTAGATCCTGGGAGTCCCTCAGTCCCTCCTTTTACTTATAGGATTAACTCCTCTGGTTTGGTTCCACCCCAATCTCGCTCCATCTCCTAACATTTCAGTAGTCAGCTCTCAAAAAGTTCCAGGGTCGGGGGGTTATCAAAATTTGTAACTTAAATTTCGGTTTCTGACCTTGAAGCGAATTAATACCTATTTAATAATGAGGACAGGGTTTGAGAAAAATAAAAAGGGAGGTTTACTGCTTTGCTAACAAAGCAGAGACACAGGGGACTCTGCCCAAAGGTTGTGACTCTCTTGAACTGGAGCAACAAGGGGTTTTAAAGGAGTTTCCATTGTTAACCTGGGAGATACTCTGTTCTTTGGTGGCCAGCAGGCATTGCCCTCTGCAGTGGGTGAGTTCCAGGCTGCCAGCTAGGGGCTTCTCTCATCCTGCTTAACAAAGGGGGGTAAACTTCAACACAGTTTTTTAGAACACAGTCCAAAGGGTGTAAGGCTTACTTGCTTTATTACCCATTTTTACGTCCAATATCTTTAAGTTTTTACCACAGAAATCACACAACAAAATGCACAAAAACAAACAAACAAGAAAACATATAGAACACAGAACAAAACACAAAGAAACAGAAACCTGGTGAAGATACAGAAAAACAGAGGAGCAATGAAATGTCTTGCTGAAGCTCCGGGGTAGGAGCTCCTGCGTGCCCGGCTGCACCTTTCTACCCTTTCAGAGAAATTCCATACAGAACAGAACAGAGGACAGAACAATTCTTGTTACTGTCCTGGACAGGAGTACATGTGAGCCTCCCCAGGCCACCTCTCTGTCATCAGAAGACATCTCCCTTAACCGGATATCAGATGTTATAAAGGCACCACCTACCTATGGAGGCCTCCTCCACCAGGTGCTTGCTAATAGTTTTAGTGCGATGGTTCACTGCAGTGCTCCCTGGACCAAATGCTCACTCCAAGGCTTTGGAACTTGGCTCTCCAGCCCTGAGCCCTGGAGGAAAGGCCAGCGTCAGAATTTCCAGCAGTCTGGTCTTATGATCTGGTAACGTCATCTCGCTGGGGAACTCCAAAATGTTAGACCAGGATGCAAGAAAATACCACTGACTCCAATTAAAATCAAATTAAGGCAAGCTTATTAGTTCAACCGGCTAGGCTGACTCTCCTTCTCAAAACGGCTGGAAAAAGACAGCATCCCCACCTTTCCTACACCCCAGCTTTATAGCCCAAAAAGTTACACAAAAAGGGAGTATCAGAAAACAGAACTTTGACAAGCATCACACTAATTGTAGTTTACATTTTTTATTTGCTGGCCCCAGCATCAGAAATTATGAGGACCATTAGAGCCTCAGAGAGGGTCGTTGTCTGGCCAGGGAAGGCCAATATTTATGAGGTTTCAGTAAGGTTTCAGAGAGGGCTGTGATCTGGTCAGTAAGACAGGCATGGGTGAGTTCAAGGCATGGGCAGGCATTCCAAGCAGGTTCAGAATTTGCAGTAATTTATAGTAAAGCAAAAATTATCTTTCCATGGCTTTGTGGCAAGATGGCTCCCAAAATTAATGAAAGATCAGGTTGAGTGATCACCCCTGTCCCTTCCTTTTGGAAACTCCTCTACCACCTCCAAGGTTGTGAACTCCTGAGCATTTTCCATTCCAGATAAGTATTCACAGAATGTCTAACTCTTCTCCTCTAATTGTGTCTTACTTGGGGCAAAGGTAATGTCAAAGCATTGTTCTGGATGAGAGTGGGAAGATTATTGTATATCACATATTTGCATACACATTGGATTCATTTTCCAATTTTCCATTTGAAATACTGAATTCCTGGCACTAACCCATACCCTACTAGACTCTGACTAATAATCCTAATATGATGGTGAAACATAACCCAAGCAGAATAGAAATACAAGCCGTTCAGAGGAGGCATGGTGTGTAGTTGGAATTGCCTTTTGCATTATATAGTATAGGAGCTATAAATCTAGTCAATTTTTTGTTGAAATAATTCTACATGTGTTTTTAAAGTTAACAAAAATGGGAATCCTGTCTCCCTTTCTCTGTAGCACATGTATTTTTATATGCACATAGAGAATCCTACCTGGTATCACACGTACATACTTGTGAGGTGGCTGAATTGGCAGATACAAATTGTGAGAAGAGATCACTACTCCTAAACGCTGTTCAAACTGAAAATTCAACCTATGGGTGAGCTTCCTAGTTCAATAACATTATACATAAATCCATGTTCAGTAAAATGAATATTTTTGCATCTGTGGATTATATATATTTCATGATGAATTTCGATTGGCATATATATTGCTACTTTTTTTCTTTTTTTGGTTGTTCAAAACGTTACAAAGCTCTTGACATATCATATTTCATACATTAGATTCAAGTGGGTTATGAACTCCCATTTTTACCCCAAATAAAGATTGCAGAATCACATTGGTTACATATCCACATTTTTACATAATGCCCTATTAGTTAATGTTGTATTCTGCTACCTTTCCTATACCCTATGATCCCCCCTCTTTCCCCCTCCCATCTTCTCTCTCTACCCCATCTACTGTAATTAATTTCTCTCCTTGTTTATTTTCCCATTCCCTTCACAACCTGTTATGTGTAATTTTGTATAACAATGAGGGTCTCCCTTCATTACCATGCAATTTCCCTTTTCTCTCCCTTTCCCTCCCACCTCATGTCTCTGTTAATGTAAATCTTTTCTTCCTGCTCTTCCTCCCTGCTCTGTTCTTAGTTGCTCTCATTATATCCAAGAAGACATTTGGTATTTGTTTTTTAGGGATTGGCTAGTTTCACTAAGCATAATCTGCTCTATTACCATCCATTTCCCTGAAAATTCCATGATTTTGTCATATTTTAGTGCTGCGTAATACTCCATGGTGTATAAATGCCACATTTGTTATCCATTCATCTATTGAAGGGCATCTAGGTTGGGTCCACAGTGCAGCAATTGTGAATTGTACTGCTAAGAACATCGATGTGGCAGTATCCCAGAGTTACACTATTTTAAGGTCTTCAGGAAATAGTCCAAGAAGGGCAATAGCTGGGTCAAATTGTGGTTCCAATCCAAGCTTTCCCAGGAATCTCCATACTGCTTTTCAAATTGGCCGCACCAGTTTGCGGAACAGCTCTCCTCATAGGCCTCATTTGGTCCATCTTCTCTACATTCAGAAGAGAGAGGCTTACTCTGACACAACCCTTCATCCTGACCAGGTTGTTTGCCAGGTTGTTTTGGTCTTTCAGGTCTTTCATAGCTGCCTACATCTTCTCCAGGGATCAAATATGCATGGACCTTTGAGGTTCTCAGTAGGTGGCAGATCCCCTACATTGCTGTATTGCAAGACGAACCCTGTCCCTTCTCTTTTGTAAAGTTAGACTGAGGGAACAGTGTATGGTTAGGGTTAATAACATGTTCAATTTGGGTTCGGAATCATTCTGATTGATGAATAATGGTATTGGGAACCTGCGATATTTATAAAACTATAGAGGTGAAATATAAGTATAAAAACAGAAATCTAGGTAAGATTTGTAGCCCAGAAGGAAATGAGGCCCTTTATTGGGATACTTAGCTTTTAATTATGTTCTGCACGTTTGTCTCAGATAAATTGATAATCAATGGCATAGGACCTTGTACCTTGGAAGATTGATTGTAGAAGAGAACATCCACTCAAATTTGGATAGTCGGTAGGATTAGGAAGAGAGTCGGTAGGTTTAGGAAGAAGAGTGAGTATAAAATTTGGATCAAATGTTCTTTAGCAATACGGTTTCATTTACACAGTGAATATAAATGTCAGCACATGCGAAGAGTCAGTCACAATGATGAACTGCGGAAAATATAGGAAAGAAGATATCAATAGAGACATTACAAAATCAGGCAATTGTAAAGTGAATGATAGGTTTACACATTTTCAACAGGATCGAGATTGAATACATAATTTTAGGAAGAAACAAATATGTAGTCACCAATAGAAATGACATTTGAAAGCATTATGCAAACTGGAAATGGATGTTTTTAGTAATCCATATTCAACTTCCATTTAGGATTTGGTGCAATCATAAGTGTGACCTTTGCATTTTGTGCCCAGAAAATTATTGTGATAAAATATATATGTAGATCATGTGACATGAGTATTTTTTCCACCATTTCTGTGAGCAATATTTTAAGACATATAAATTAGTATTGGGGGTACAAAGTGGTGTACCCTGTGTCTATGAATATAGAGATAATGCATGAATAGAACATACTGTAAATAAATAATATAACTGATTCCACTTTAAATAATGTATTCAATTGTTATCTGAAAATATATAAGAAATCATATATTGACATACAATCAATAATTCCAACCAGTTATATATCTAATTGTCATCTTAGGGTTATTGTTTATCATGAAGTGTGTGTGAGTTTTGCTTAAAAAGTGATTATGGAAGTCGAAAATAATGTGTTTGGAAAGAAGTCTCATGAAATTACCAGTCAAGAAATATGGAGGAATCCATGTGTTCTGAAGCAGGAAGTGATTGAAAGTGAAACAAATGCCTATAAATTTGCTAAATTGTCGATGAAATATATATCCTGTGATGTGCATAAACTGAGGAAATAGTATGTACCAGTGTTGAATAAAAATGAACGTCAAAGTACACATCATGTACCATTGGAATCTACTTGCATTGATGTTAAACTGGGTCAGTTACTGTAAAAATATTAGGATTCGCGTGCATCACTCACCGAAGTTAGTTTTCTTTTTTTTAAATTTTTATTTATGCTTGTTCAAAACATTACATAGTTCTTGATACATCATATTTGTCACTTTGATTCAAGTGGGTTATGAACTCCCATTTTTACTCCGTTTACAGATTGCAGAATCACATCAGTTACACATGCATTGATTCACATATTGCCATACTAGTGTCTGTTGTATTCTGCTGCCTTACCTATCCTCTACTATCCCCCCTCCCCTCCCCTCTCCTCCCCTCTTCTCTCTCTACCCCCTCTACAGTAATAAATTTCTCCCCCTTGTATTATTTTTCCCTTTCTTCTTGTATGTAATTTTGTATAACCCTGAGGGTCTCCTTCCATTTCCATGCAATATCCCTTCTCTCTCCCTTTCCCTCCCACCTCTCATCCCTGTTTTAATGTTAATCTTCTTCTCATCCTCTTCATACCTATTCTGTTCTTAGTTAATCTCCTTATATCAAAGAAGACATTTGGCATTTGTTTTGAAGGGATTGGGTAGCTTCACTTAGCATAATCTGCTCTAGTGCCATCCATTTCCCTGCAAATTCTATGATTTTGTCATTTTTTAATGCAGAGTAATACTACATTCTGTATAAATGCCACATTTTTTAATCCATTCATCTATTGAAGGGCATATAGGTTGGTTCCACAGTCTTGCTATTGTGAATTGTGCTGCTATGTACATCGATGTAGCAGTGTCCCTGCAGCATGCTCTTTTTAGGTCTTTAGGGAATTGACCGAGAAGGGGAATAGCTGGGTCAAATGGTGGTTTCATTCCCAGCTTTCCAAGAAATCTCCATACTGCTTTCCAAATTGGATGCACCAATTTGCAGTCTCACCAGCAATGTACAAGTGTACCTGTTTCCCCACATTCTCACCAACACTTGTTGTTTGACTTCATAATGGCTGCCAATCTTACTGGAGTGAGATGGTATCTTAGGGTGGTTTTGATTCACCTTTCTCTGACTACTGGAGATGGTGAGCATTTTTTCATGTACTTGTTGATTATATGTCCTCCTCTGAGATGTCTGTTGAGGTCCTCGGCCCATTTGTTGATTGGGTTATTTGTTATCTTATTGTTTAATTTTTTGAGTTCTTTGTATACTCTGGATATTAGGGCTCTATCTGAAGTGTGAGGAGTAAAGATTTGTTCCCAGAATTTAGGCTCCCTATTTACCTCTCTTATTGTTTCTTTTGCTGAGAAAAAACTTTTTGCTTTGAGTAAGTCCCATGTGTTGATTCTAGTTATTAACTCTTGTTATTAACTCTTGTGCTATGGATGTCCTATTGAGGAATTTGAAGCCCGACCCCACAGTATGTAGATCGTAGCCAACTTTTTCTTCTATCAGACGCCATGTCTCTGTTTTGATATCAAGGCCCTTGATCCATTTTGAGTGAACTTTTGTGCATGCAAGAGAAAGGGATTCAGTTTCATTTTGTTACATATGGATTTCCAGTTTTTCCAGCACCATTTGTTGAAGATTCTATCCTTCCTCCATTGCATGCTTTTAGCTCCTTTATCAAATAGAAGATTGTTGTAGCATTGTGGATTAATCTCTGTGTCCTCCATTCTGTACCATTGGTCCACCCGCCTGTTTTGGTACCAGTACCATGCTGTCATTGTTACTATTGCTCTGAAATTTAGTTTGAAATCTGGTATCGCTATACCGCCTGATTCACACATCCTGGTTAGAATTGCTTTTGCTATTCTGGATCTTTTATTATTCCATATGAATTTCATGATTGCTTTCTCTATTTCTACAAGAAATGCCGTTAGGATTTTGATTGGCATTACATTAAACCTATAGAGAACTTTTAGGAATATCACCATTTTGATGATATTAGTTCTCCCTATCCATGCACAGTGTATATTTTTCCATCTTCTAAGATCTTATTCTACTTCTCTTTTTAGGGTTCTGTAGTTTGCATTGTATAAATCTTTCACCTCTTTTGTTAGGTTGATTCCCAAGGATTTTAGTTTTAGTTTTTGAGGATATTGTGAATGGAGTGTTTTTTTTTTCTCATTTCCGTTTCAGAAGTTTTGTCACTGATATACAGAAATGCCTTTGACTTATGAATGTTGATTTTATATCCTGCCACATTGCTGAAATCCTTTCTTACTTCTAGTAGTTTTTTTTGTAGACCCTTTTGGGTCTTCTATATATTGAATCATATCAGCTGCAAGTAGTGATAATTTAAGTTATTCTTTTCCTATTTTCATGCCTTTTATTTCTTTCATCTGTCTAATTGCTCTGGCCAGTGTTTCGAGAACTATATTGAATAGAAGTGGTGGTAGAGGACATCTCTGTCTTGTTCCAGATTTTAGAGGGAATGCTTCAATTTTTCTTCATTCAGAATAATGCTAGCCTGAGGCTTAACATAGATAGCTTTTACAATGTCGAGGTAAATTCCTGTTATCTCTAGTTTTTCAAATGTTTTGAACATAAAGGGATGCTAAGGGTCTATCCTTCTTATTTATTTTTTGCAGAACCAAGCTTTAGTTTTGTAATTTTTTCAATAGTTTCTTTTGTTTTAATTTTGTTGTTTTCCGCTCTGATTTTAGTTATTTCTTGCCTTCTGCTACATTTGCTGTTGTTTTGCTCTTCCTTTTCTAGGGCTTTGAGATGAAGTGTGAGCTCATTTATTTGTTGTTCTTTCCTATTTTTGAGGAATGACGTCAAGGTGGTGAATTTCCCTCTTAAAACACCTTTCATTGTGTCCCATAGACTCTGATATGTTGTTTCTGTATTTTCATTTATCTTGAAGAATTTTTTGATTTTCTCATTTATGTCTTCTGTAACACATTAATCATTCAGTAACATGTTGTTCATTTTCAATGTGATGTAGGATTTTTCCTTCCTTCTTTTTCATTGGTTTCCAGATTCATTCCATTACAATCCAATAAAATTCATGGTATTAAGTCCACCCTTTATATTTACTGAAGGTTGCTCTATGGCATAATATATGGTCTATTTTTTAGAAGGATCCATGTGCTGCTAAAAAATATTATATCCACTTGATGATGGTTGATATATTCTATATATGTCAGTTAAGTCAATGTTATTGATTGTGATATTGAGTTCTATAGTTTCTTTATTCAACTTTTATTTGGAGGATCTGTCCAATGGTGAGAGAGGTGTGTTGAAGTCACCCATAATTATTGTGTTGTGGGCTATTTGATTCTTGAACTTGAGGAGAATTTGTTTTATGAACGTCACAGCACCATTTAATGGTGCGTAAATATTGATAATTTTTATGTCTTGTTGGTGAATGGTTCCTTTTAACAGTATATAATTTCCTTCATTATCCCTTTTGATTAAATTAGTCTTGAAGTCGATTTAATTCGATTTGAGGATGGCCACCACTCCTTGCTTATGAGGACCGTGTGCATGGTATATTTTTTCCCAACCTTTCACCTTCAGCCTGTGTATGTCTTTTCCATTCAGATATGTCTCCTGGAGGCAACATATTGTTGGATTTGTTTTTTGAATCCAAGTTACAAGCCTATGTTGCTTTATTGGAGAGTTTAAGCCATTAATGTTTAGTGTAACTATTGATATATGGTTTCTACTGCCAGCCATGTTTGAATATTTATCGCTTTTTAAAATTTACTTTGTTTCTCCATGATTAGCTTTTCCCCCGCCCTCTGTCATTACTGAGGCACTTCCCACTGATGGTTTTGGTTGTTGTTTTTCATTTCTTTCTCGTGTAGTGTTTTGCTCAAGACACTTTGCAATGGTGGTTTTCTGGCTGCAAATTCTTTTACCTTTGTTTATCATGAAAGATTTTTATTTCGTTGTCGTACCTGAAGCTGAATTTTGCTGGATACAGAATTCTTGTTTGGCATCCATTGTCTTTCAATGTTTGAAATACGTTGTTCCAGGATCCTCTCACTTTCAGTGTCTGTGATGAAAAATAGGTTGCTAACCTTATTGGTTTACCCCTGAATGTAATCTTCCTCCTTTCTCTTGAAGCTTTTAAAGTTTTCTCTTTGTTCTCTATATTGGATAGCTTCATAACAATGTGTCTTGGCGTTGGTCTACTGTGATTTTGTGTGCTCTGTGTCCTGTAAGCATCTTCAATTTGTATATCCATTTCCTTTTTTATTTCTGGAAAATTTTCATTCCCATAGTTTGAATCTCTGTACCTTCCTCTAACCAGATGACTCATAAGTTTGGTTTTTTTATGTTATACCATATCTCTTGGATGTTTTTCTCGTGATTTTTTACCAGCCTTTCTGTGTTGGCTAGACTCTTTTCAAGATGATATATTTTGTCTTCATTATGTGACATTCTGTCTTCTACTTGCTCCACACGGTTAGTGATACTCTCAATTGAGTTTTTAATTTGGTTTATCGTTTCCTTCATTTCTAGAAATATTCTTTGAATATTTATAATCTCTATCTCCTGATAAAGAAGATTAACTTCTTCTTTTATCTGTTTATGTAATTCATTTTCAATGTGTTCTTTCACTGTATTTATTTGCTCTCTTGTATCCTCTTTAAGGTTCCATTTCATCTGTATAAGGTATTCCTTGAGTTCTTTATATGACCATTTTTCTGATAATTCTAGGTCCTCCTGAATATTTAGGTTATCCTTCATTGTTTGTACTCCTTTTCTTTCTTGCTTTTTGATGCTGCTCATGTTACTTCTTGTTCTGTTTGAGTGCTGAGTTACTTCTTATTCTTATAAATTTATTTGAAGCTTGGGAGGAAAGATATTAGAAGGGATGGGAAGAAGTCACTAAAGAGAATGAGAATAGGCAGGTAGAATTCAAGGATGGGGGAATAAGAAAATTGAAAAGAAATGAAAAGACAAAAGAAAAAAATAGAAAATAAAGAAAGAAATAATTTTTTTTTAAATAATAATGATAATTAAAAAATGAAAATTAAAATTTAAAATAATAATAATAGTAAAATTAAAAAAATAAAAACATTAAAATAAGTTAAAGAACAACACAAAAAATTTAAATGAAAGAAAAAAAATAAAAATAAAATAATAATAATAATAATAATACATGCAGTCATAGAGTTCAATTAACTTCTCTTCCAGTAGGTGGAGCTGTGCTCACTGGGCCAAGCTTCTCCTCTCAATAGGTGGGAACCAATCACTGTGCAGCAGCTCTTCCTCCCAGACTGGGCGGGTCTCTAATCCTGAGTGCCTAGGACCTTCTCTAGTGTTTCCTCAAGCCAGGCTCCGCTCAACTGTGACGCTCACCACAATACTTGCTACACGTCAGGTCTCTGCTCCTGGTAGCCCTGTTTTCATCAACGCTTGGCACTCTCTCCCTGTTTGCCTCCCTCAGACCCTAAGTTTATAGAGCTTGGGGCTGGGAACCCCCAGCGAATTTGCTTGCTCTCTGGTATCCATGCCCACATTAGCTGGTGTAAGAGACCTCAGTTGTCAGCACTGGTAGGAGCGGTAGCCAGGAATTCCACGCCACAAGTCCCACAGCACACATGATTCCCTCGGTCTGGCCATCTTTCTCACGGGAGACCTGGGAGGGCCCCTTAAGGGAGACCTGGGAGGGGCCCTTAATGTTTCCCCGCTGTGTGGAGAGAGATGCATAGGGAATTACACACCTGTCATACTGGTTTCAATGAAGTTATCTCCTCTGCCCATGACATCAGTTCTCTTCCACGGTGGTATCCCATGCAAATGGTGACCATTCGTTCCTTTTGCCAGGTGACCAATGCAATGGATGGGTCCTGACTGTGTCTCCAAAGCCCCATTTCAATCCAGTGGCCTTTTACCTCTGTAAATTCAGAAGGGCCGACCAGTTATTTCAGAGGGAACGTTAGTTCTGAGTCACAAGAAGCAGGCAAATCTGAGCTTCTATGCAGCCGATCCGGGCTCTGTGTGTTTTCTCAGGGGCCCAGACTGTTCGCACCAGATCCACGTCAGGTCAGCATTGCCTAGTGATTCTGAACAAACAGCATTTAGACAGTTTACGACTCCCTATGCCTGCACAGCTAATGAGGTCAGATACTTGATTTCTCCATGTCCGCCACCATGTTGGATCTCTTATATTGCTACTTTTTAATGTCTGTGCGTGTGCGTGTGTGTGTGTGTGTGTGTGTGTGTGTGTGTGTGTATATATATATATATATATATATATATATATATATATATATATATAAGATTTCTTATATATTTTTAGATATCAATTCAATTCATTATTTGAAGTGGAACCAGTTATATTATTTATTCACAGGATGGTCTATTCATGCATTATCTCTATATTCATAGACACAGGGTACACCTCTGTGTACCCCTAACACTAATGTACATGTCTTCAAAATATTGCTCCCAGAAATGGTGGAAGAAATACTCATGTCACCTGATCCACATATATATTTTATCACAGTAAAATTCTGAACAAAAAATGTAAAGGTCACACTTATGATTGTACCGAAGCCTAAAAGAAAAGTGAAAATGTTTAACTAAAAACATCCATGTGAAGGTTGCCTAATGCTCTCAAATGTCAATCCTATTGGTGACAACATATTTGTTTCTTCCAATGATTATATATTCAAATTAAACCCTGTTGAAAATGTCTAATCCTATAACTCACTTTATACTTTGCCTGATTTCATAATGTCTCTATTGATAACTGCTTTCCTACTTATTTTCCCCAGTTCATCATTGTGACTGACTCTTCATATGTGCTGACATTTTCATTCATTCTCTAACCGAAACCCTATTGCTAAAGAACTTTTGGTCCAAATACTATACTCACTCTTCTTCCTAAACCTACCGACTATCTTCCTAATCCTACCGACTATTCATTTTTAACTGGATGTTCTCTTCTACATTAAATCTACCAAGGTACAAGGTCCTGTGCTTCAAATCATACCTAGATTTCTGTTTCCATACTTATATTTCACCTCTATGTTCTTTTAATTATCGCAAGTTCCCAATACCATTATTCATCACACAGAATGATTCCTAACCCAAATTGAACCTGTTATTAACCCTAAACATACACTGTTCCCTCAATCTCATTTTACAGAAGAGCAGCGACAGAGTTGTTCTTAAAATACAGGGAATTAGGGGACCTTCCACCTGCTGAAAACCTCAAAGGTCCATGCAGAAATGATACCTGGAGAAGTTGTAGGGAGGTATGAAAGACCTGAGAGAGCAAAAGTCCTATTCCATGGCAAACAACCTGGTCAGGATAAAGGGATATGTCTGAATCAGCCTCTCTCTACTTATGTTAGAGAAGATGGACTAAACCAGACCTGTGTGGAGAGCTGTTCCCAGGTGCCTATGGTTGATATACCATTCTAACTTGTGCAAGTGTTCCAGGAAGTAGGAGCAGCCTCCATCTCATGGGACCCTTGCAAGCAAGTGTTAGGACAAACTGGTTGCCAAGGCAGTGACCTCATTCATTCAATTCCAAAGAAAGTGACATACCTCATTTCCTTGGTGATGGAACTCTATGATCTTTGTATCCTAGTGGCCAGGCACCCAGACGCTATCCCATTCCCAGTCACAGTGGTCTCACTTGTTTGGATTTACCAAGGACAGAGTCAGTATTTCTTGGTACCTACTAATGTGAGGATGGCCAAATGCCAGGAGAGCACTGAAGAGGTACCTTTTCTGAGAAAGCCAGTAGTGGCTCACCACTATTTCCTGACAACTTCACAGAGTTAGCCAAGGAAACCAGACCTGAGAGAGGACAGACTATTTCGAAGGAATATAGTATGGCCGAGCAGTTAGAGGACACTCCAGATAGTCACAGATCTACATGGGGGAAGGAGGTGCCATTATGGGAGTGGGTGTGGGTTTGTGGTTTTGCCTCATGTTCTAACAAAAGGTAGGAATGGCGGTTTGTTTGGATTGAAGTGGACTGTTTCGAGTAAGTCATTTGACAAGGTGAGTGTTTCTATGTTTGTGTATCCGACTATGTCCATTGTTGTAGACATTAGAAAAGAGAATGCATTAATGGATGTGTCCTGTCTAGTATAAATCTTACCATAATTCATCCTGCTCAATTTATGAATGGACTGCACCTTGTCTTATCGATGGGCAACACCTGCTATCATCCTAAGTTCCTGTTTTCTTCCTGAATTCTGGCCAGTCTCCAGAATAGGCTCAGGGATTTGTGTGCAAGATATGTACCACCTCCAAGCTCTGTGACATGGCCATATACTGGATAGCTGAAGAGAATGGAGATCATCTCAGAAAACTCAGATATCAGTGTGACCAGGAAAGTCTCAGTGGAGAAACCCTGCTTTGGGCCTTTTGCTTACCTTATGTTCTGTTGCCCTGAATGTCAGGAAGGTCTTTGCCTCAGGCCACCCCTTTGTGAAGCCTGAAGAAAACAGTTTTAAATTTGAAATGAATAGGCATCACCTGTGGCTCTTTGCTTAATTGCTTTGGAAAGGGATGTGTCTGAATTAGCCTCTTGGCCTTGTATGTGGCTGTGATTTTTATTCTCAGCACATGATGGATCCAAAGAATGATCGCATGTGCGCATCCAAAACCAAAATGGCCAAAAGATCAGTCATTGTGGATGAAGTCTCTCGCCTTCTTCTGTTAGGTTCCTGACATCCATCAAGTGAGAATACTGATCCTTTGGGTCAAATGAGTTCTTGAAATCTGTGCCGAGGTGCTTGGCTTTTCTCATGACTCTATTTCACATAAATATTCCATACCTGAAAGTCAGTAGGCCTCAAATTGGAGAAACAGAGCAGCATGAACGGCAGGCTTATTTGACCACTCCTGGTTCATATTAAGAGTGTCCAGGCCACCCTGACTTTAGGCAAATGAGGGGCAAGTGAGATTATTTTGGACACTACCAATGGCTGCACCCCTCATGAAAACCTCCAGCCAGAGGTCATGATGAGTGAATATATGGAAGAAGATGAGGGCCATGTGGGAGTGTTTTGGTTTTAATTGTGGTCATTTGTGTGGCGGTTGGAAGAAATGTCTGGGTCCACCTGGGCTTGAACTCTGGTGTGATTCCCCATAGAGACTTAGTTCTGGAACTCACCTCAGAGAAGTATTGCCATGAATTGTTTTGGGATTTTAGGAGGCCACGCATGAGAGTTGCCCTTGGAAACTGAGATCTGGCTTTCCACAGAGCACTGGGAATCTCAGCCAGCATATCACATGATATAATTGTGAAAAACTTGCAGCCATAGTTGAGAGTCAAAACACACATGGACCTCACATTTTACACCTCAATGTGCCTGGCTTCATGTGACCTTTTCCCCACTCTTTGGGAAGCCTTGCCTGTGAGAGTTCTCCAGAGTTTTCATTTAAATTAGCTTCCTCAACATTTAGTGGTTCCTGAATGAATTGAAACCCAGAGTTTCTCCAACTTCATCCTTGAAAAATGGCTTGATAAATACCATGAATTTTTGGAAGTTCCCACAACCAGGTGGCACTGGAGAACATTTGGATGTCCTGTTGCTGATCATGAGTATACCAGACAATGCCTTGATTGACTGGGTTTCATGAAAATGGTGTAGAACAGAGATGCCAGTAAGTTGGAGCCTGCTGAGTAGTGGGCCTAGAGCAGTGGTGGGCAGGTGTGTGATGAAACATCAGTGGTAGGGCCATGAGGATCTACCATTGGATTCCAAATGGCTTGTGACTGACATGGTGCAGCCAGCAGTCCCTTATATGTAAAGGCATCTTGTTATATGGTGAGGTTTCAGGTCAATGTTCTGAATCAGGTTGATATGGACGAGGGGGCAATGGGGCAAGCTAGGAGGGATAGAAGCCTGGTTGGTGCATTCTCCTGCAGACCCTGACCCAACACACGTGACAGATCTCCCTCCAGCAATATGTCCCAGTTGAGCTCCTGGTATTTCGTGAAGCAAATACCAAACTCCCAGTGCAGCAGGAAAAACACCACAAAAAGTGTAGGAGGACCAAATGGCTTCGCAGTCAACACGGAGAGACACTTAGTCCTCAGTGGTCACAGTTTACCTACAAAGAGAGGATTCAGCATTGCTGCCTCATCTTCATTGGAAAATAAGAAACCATGTCCTTCAGGTCACATAGATGCAGAACCAGCTTTGATGGTCTCACTACTAAAGAAGCCAAATCTCCTGACAACAACATATATTTCAAGTGCCCAAAATCAGAGGCAGTTTCTCAAAAAGTTTTTAGGCTCTCAGAGCTCCCTGTTTGTGTTGTGTTTACCCTGTCCCTTACTTTTGGAAACTCCTCTACCACCTCCATGGTTATGAACTCTTGAGCATTTTCCATTCCAGATATGTATTCACTGATTTTCTAACTCTTCTCCTCTAATTATGTTTTACCTGGGGTGAAGGTAATGTCAAGGCATTTTTCTGGATGAGAGTGAGAGGATATCAGACCTTAACAGATATTTGTGAAGCACATATTTGCTTACACATTGAATTCATTTTCCAATTTTCCTTTTGAAATACTGAATCCCTGACACTAACCCATACCTACTAGAATCAGACAACTCATCCTTATATAATGGAGAAAAATAACCCAAACAGAATAGAAATTCAAGCAGTTCAGAGGAGGCATCTTGTATAGTTGGACTTGCCTTTTGCATTATATAAGGTAGGAGTTATAAATCTAGTCAATTTTTATTTGAAATAGTTCTCCATGTGTTTTTAAAGATAACAAATGTGTGAAATCCTGTTTCCCTTTCTCTGTAGCCAATTCACACATGTATATTTATATGCACATATAGAATCCTACCAGGAATCCCACGTACATTTTTGTGAGGTTTCTCACTTCGCAGATTCAAATTGTGAGAAGAGATCACTCCTCTTAAACGCTGTTAGAACTGAAGATTCAAACTATAGGGGAGCTTTCTAGTAGAACAACATTATACATATACTCATGTTCAGTAAAATAATTATTTTTGCATCTGTGGATGATATATATTTCCTGATGAATTTTGATTTTCATATATATTGCTGCTTTTTAATGTCTGTGTGTAGTTTGTATGTGTGTGTGTGTATATATATATATATATATATATATATATATATATATATATATACACACACACACTATTCAGATTTTTCAATATATAAAATATATGTGTCTTATATACACTTTCTAAATTCATTCATGTTCATGTATATGGATTTATAATCAACTTTTCACAAGATTATTTTCCGAAATATTCATCCACCTGAAATACATATTTGTTTCCTAGTACTGAAAACAAACTTCAGTGAATGGTGCCTACAAATTCTAATAATTTTACAGTAACTGACCCAGTTTACCACCAATGCAAGTAGATTCCTATGGGACATGATATGTAATTTGAGGTTCATTTGTATTCAACACTGGTACATTATTATTTCTTCAGTTTTTGCACATCATACGATATATATTTCATCCACAAGTTCACAAATTTACAGGCATTTGTTTCAACTTTAATCAATTCCTGTTTCAGAACACAAGTATTATCAGGGTTTCTGAACTCGTCTTTTCATGACGCTTCTTTCCAAACAAGTTATTTTCGATTTCCATAATCACTGGTGAAGTAAAACTCACACCCTTCGTGATAAACCAAAACACTAATATTACCATTATATGTATACCATTTTGGAAAGCATGATTGTATATCAATATAACATTTCCTGTAATTTTTCAGATATCAGTTCAATCCATTATTTATAGTTGGAACAAGTTATATTATTTATTCACAGTATGTTCTATTCATGCTTTATCTTTATATTCATAGACACAGTGTACACCTCTTTGGACCCCCAATACTAATTTTACGTCTTCAATATATTGCTACCAGAAATGGTGGAAGAAATACTTATGTCACCTGATCTACATATACATTTTATCACAATAATATTCTGAAAAAAAATGTAAAGGTCACACATATGACTGTACCAAAGCCTAAAAGGAAAGTGAACATGGATTAATAGAAACATCCATGTCCATGCTGCCTAATGCTCTCAAATGTCAATCCTATTGGTGACAACATATTTGTTTCTTCCTAAGATTATATATTCAAACTCAACCCTGTTGAAAATGTCTAATCCTATCACTCACTTTATATTTTGCCTGATGCAATAATGTCTCTATTGATATCTGCATTTCTACATATTTTCCCAGTTTATCATAGTGACTGACTCTTCATATGTGCCGACATTTACATTCACTCTCTAACCGAAACCATATTGCTAAAGAACTTTTGGTCTAAATCCTATAATCGCTCTTCTTCCTAAACCTACCGACAATCTTTCTAAACCTACTGACTATCCCTTTTTACTGGATGTTCTCTTCTACGTTCAATCATCCAAGGTACAAGGTCCTATGCCATTGTATATTGAATTATCTGAGACATCTTTAGAGAACATAAATCAAGCTAAGTATCCCAATCAAGGGCCCAATGCCCTTCTGGGTTTCAAATTATACCTAGATTTTTATTTTCATACTTATATTTCACCTCTACATTCTTGTAAATCTCACAGGTTGCCAATACCATTATTCATCGCACAGAATGATTCCTAACCCAAATTGAACCTGTTATTAACCCTAAACATACACTGTTCCCTCAATCTCATTTTACAGAAGAACAGGGACGGAGTTGTTCTTACAATACAGGAAAGTAGGGGACATTCCACCTGCTGAAAACCTCAAAGGTCCATACAGAAATGATACCCGGAAAAGTTATAGGCAGCTATGAAGGACCTGAGAGAGCAAAAGTCATCTTCCATGGCAAACAACCTGGTCAGGATGAAGGGATGTGTCTTAATCAGCCTCTCTCTTCTTATTGTAGAGAAGATGGACCAAATCAGGCCTGTGTGGAAAGCTGTTCATGGGTGCCTCTGGTTGATATACCATTCTAACTTGTGAAAGTGTCACAGGAAGTAGGGGCAGCCTCCATCTCATGGGACCCTTGGAAGCAACTGTTAGGAAAAAGGGGTGCCAAGGCAGTGGCCTCATTCAGTTCCAAAAAAAGTGACATATCTAATTTCCTTGGTGATGGAACTCTCTGAACTTGCTATCCAAGAACCAAGACACCGAGAGGCAATCCCAGTCCAAGTCCCTGTGGGCTCACTTGATTGGATTTTCCAAGGACAGAGTCAG
Organism: Callospermophilus lateralis; assembly: GCF_048772815.1. Classification (NCBI taxonomy): domain Eukaryota; kingdom Metazoa; phylum Chordata; class Mammalia; order Rodentia; family Sciuridae; genus Callospermophilus; species Callospermophilus lateralis. Next base: position 301,551 of record NW_027515711.1, on the reverse strand, counting down.
TCTTTCTCGGTACCTAATGATGTGAGTATAGCCAAATACCAGGAGAGCACTGAAGAGGTACTTTTCCTGAGAAAGCAGGTAGTGGCTCGCCACTTTTTCCTGACAACTTTACAGAGTTGGTCAAGGAAAGCAGATCTGATAGAGAACACGCCATTTCGGGGGAACATAATATGGCCCACCAGTCAGAGTTAACTCCGGAGAGTCACAGAACTACTTGAGGGAAGGAGGTGCCTTTGTGAGTGTGGGTTTGTTGTTTTGTCTCATATTCTGAGAATAGGTAGGGAAGGCGATTTGTTTGATTTGGAGTGAACTGTTTCTAGTAAGTCGTTTGACAAAATGAGTGTTTCTATGTCTGTGTATCCCACTGTGTCCGTGGTTGTAGACATGAAAAAAGATAATGCAACAATGGATGTGTCCTGTCTAGTAGAAAGCTTCCCATTATGCATCCTGCCTAATTTATGAATGGAGTGCGGCTTGCCTTATGGATGAGCAATACCTATTACCTTCCTAAGTCCCTGTTTTCTTCTGAATTCTGGCCACTCTCCAGAATAGGCTCATGGTTTTGTGTCCAAGATATGCAACAACTCCAAGGTCTGTGACATGGCCATGTACAGGATAGCTGAAGGGAATGGCCAGCATCTCAGAAAACTCAGATATCAGTGTGACCAGGAAAGTCTCAGTGGATATACCCTGCTTTTGGCCTTTTGCTTACCTATTGTTCTGTTGCCCTGAATATCAGGAAGGTCTTTGCCTCAGGCCACCCCTTTGTGAAGCCTGAAGGAAACAGTTTTCAAATGGAAATGAATGGGCATCACTTGTGGCTCTTTCTTAGTTGCTTTGGAAAGGGATGTGTCTTAATTAGACTCTTGGCCTTGTATGTGGCTGTGACTTTGATTCTCAGCAGCTGATGGATCTAAAAATGATCCCATGTGTGCATCCAAAACCATAATTGCCAAAAGATCAGTCATTGTGAATGAAGTCTCTCATCTTCCTCTGTTAGGTTCCTGACCTCCATCAAGTGAGAATAGGTATTCCTTGGGTCAAATGAGTTCTTCAAAGCCCTGATGAGGTGCTTGGGTTTTCGCATGACTCCAAATCACATATAGAATCTATACCTGAAAGTCAGTAGGCCTCAAATTGGAGAAACAGAGCAGTATTAACGGGAGGCTTATTTGATCACTCCTGGTTCACAGAAAGGGTGTCCAGGCCAACATGACTTTAGGCAAATGAGGGGCAAGGGAGTTTATTTGGACACTGTCTTTGGGTGAGCCCTTCATGGAAACCTCCAGACAGAGGTTACGATGAGTGACTATATGGAAGAAGATGAGGACCATGTTTGAGTGTTTTGTTTTTAATTGTGGTCATTTGTGTGGTGGTTGTAAGAAATATCTTGGTCCACCTGGGCTTGAACTCTGTTGGGATTTCCCTTAAAGACTGCGTTCTGGAACTGAACTCAGAGAAGTATTGCCATGAATAGAAATACAAGCAGTTTAGAGGAGGCATGGTGTATATTTGGACTTGCCTTTTGCATGATACAGAGTAGGAGTTAAATCTAGTCAATTTTTTGTTGAAATAGTTCTCCATGTGTTTTTAAAGTTAAAAAATTTTGAATTCCTGTCTCCCTTTCTCTGTAGCCTCTTCAGCACATATATTTTTATATGGATATATAGAATCATACCTGGTACCACACATACATTCTTGTGAGGTGGATGAGTTGGCAGATACAAATTGTGAAAAGAGATCACTCCTAATTAACCGTGTTGGAACTGAATATTCAACCAATGGGTGAGCTTGCTAGTTGAACAACATTATACATAAATCCATGTTCAGTAAAATGAATATTTTTGGATCTTTTTATGATATATATTTTATGAAAATTTGATTGACATATATTTTGCTATTTTTTTTTCTGTGTGTGTGTGTGTGTGTGTGTGTGTGTGTGTGTGTGTGTTTTGTGTCATTCGCCTGTTCTGTAAAACAACTTCAGAGAGAGAGGTTAAAAATTCATGCAAAGCTCTGATGGAGGTATCTAATATCTTAGTTTTGGTCTATTGCTTCTTCTAATTGGGTCATTTGTTGTGTCCCATGGACGAGGGCAGTGGTTCCTGTGCCCACCCCTGAAGCAACTCCTATTCCGAATAGGATGGCTAAAGTGAGGGATATATGTCCCCAGTGGAAACGGGTTGTATGCCCCTCTATTTCATTTTCAAATGAACCTGCATCATGACAGAGCACTCTGGGAAACATCTGCACCATTACACAATTAATCACATCTGTTGACAATTTCTTTAAAACATAAACAATGTTTAATTTTATACAATTATGCTGTTGTAGGGACGGACAAGGCAAGGTACCTAAGATAGCAACGAAGACAGGGAAACCGTCCTATTTGGTTGCAACCAGATTCAGAGGGCATTGCTTCTGTTGTAATCAATTATTCTCCTGAAACTCAAGTTTAGGTAGTTTCAGAATTTTGTACCCAACATGTAAGGGAAGGGGCTCAGAAGTTCACAGTCTTCAGAAGTTCAAAAAAGCCGTTGTTGTTTCTGTTTTTACCTCAGTTCTGGGCAAGTTAACTTTTCAAGGACACCTGGGAGGGAAAGAGCTTTTTCCTACCTTTCTTATTTTTCACCCCTGACAGCTGTTACCATGGAGCCCTGATGGTAACTTCTTTATCTTATAAATATAGCCATCTCTGTAAAGCCCCAGCTCATGGCCAGAGGCCTTGTTCATTATTTTGTGGAAAACAAGTAATGGGGTGTCTAGCATAGAGGTGCTTATTTTTTTAGCCAGTGGCCAAGTAGAACAAGGCAACACTAAAAGAGGAAGTTTATCTACATTGAACTCTTTTATAGGGACTCTTTTGCTGAAAGTCCTAAAGTCAGCCATGGTGAAGACTTCTGTAGAAAGTCAGTTAAGAATTTTCTGTAGGCCTGGTACAGAAGGGGAAGACAGGGAAGGTGGGGCTGACAGCAGCTCCGAGGATCTGAGAATAAGGAAGGAGAGATGTAAAAGAATAATGGGAAAGGGGTTTGGGATTTTCCTAGCAACAAAAACTTGAGCTGTAGAACAGGTAGAGCAGAGGGGAAGACAAGAGTGAGTATCCCAAAATGCATGTGAGGGACTTTAAATTTTTAGTAAACTGTTTTCAGTGATGACAAAGCAACTTTAAAGGCCATTTTCATTACATCTTTGATAAGAGTCTGAGGGCTCTCCTCAGCTAGTTTCAGCTTTGTGTTAGCTGGTAAGAGGACCTGGTGGGACCCGGGGCGGGCATGGACAGGAGAAGAGAGGAGTGAGTCGGTGGATGGGAACCTGAGTACCTGCTACTTCAGCAAGATGGCGATGGTCTGAGAACCAGCAGAGATTTGGGTTTTTGATCTAATAATTGGAGGGGAGAAATCAGGTTGCTGAGGTGAGAGTGACAGCAGAGACTCTGGAGCACAAGGCTGAAGGTGAGGATTGATTGGATAAGCATAGTTCAGGATATGAGTGAAGGATGGAAAAGGCATGCCCATAGGGGAATCTCCTTTCACCCTTTTGAGCACTTGCAGAAGTTAAAAAGGTCACACAGGGCTGGGGATGTGGCTCATTTGTAGCACGCTCGCTTGGCATGCGTGCGGCCCGGGTTCGATCCTCAGCACCACATACAAACAAAGATGTCGTGTCCAGCAAAAAACTAAAAAATAAATATTAAAAATTCTCTCTGTCTCTCTCTCTCTCACCTCTCTCTTTAAAAAAAAATGGTCACGCAGAATTTGAGGATCAAGAGACCCCTCTGGGGGCCATCGGTTTTGGTTATCTAATTGGTAATATGGCCAATGCTGTGTACTGAATTTGATGAGGAGTTTGTGTTCCATCAGGCAGCCCCTGTATGCTCACATCCCCATGACGTACAGCAAAAGTCTGCCAGGCATTCTGGGATTACTAAAAAGGAGTGATGGATTTTTCCTTTCCCCAGGTCCATGATCCTCTTAGTTATACAAGTCCGATATTTACTGCCATTAGCCCCTTGAACTAGAGACCTTTTATTTGATAGAGGGCCCAATGGGGCCTTAAGGGCTGAGTTTATTGCCCCTGTATCCACTTCAAAGTTTACTGGTGTCTCCTCCACTTCAAAAGATACGCTGAGCTCAGGGAGGGGATCTGAGCCCCGACTTTCGTAGTCATGCTGAAGAGTCAGAAAGGCTGGCTGGCGTGGCTGCCTCTTTCTAGGGAACTCTTGAACCCAGTGTCCTCTTTCTTTACAGTAGGCACATTGATCTGAGGTCAGGGGTGGCCTCTGGCGTGGGACCAGGTATCCCTTCCTGTCTCCCTGTTTCTTAATTTCTGGCCTTTTTGTTATTGTGACCGGGACCTTAGTCAACTCCTTAGTCTGTCTTTTGTTTCTTTTATCCTCCTTTTGCTCCCTTCTCTTCCTCAGTTTCTCTCTTATAGTATACTTTCTCGGCTTCTCTGACTAAATCTCTCAAAGTCATATCTTGTAATCCATCTAAGCATTGTAACTTTCTTTAAATATCCAAGGCAGCATGCCCAATAAAGGCCATTGTGACAGATGATTTTTGATCCTCTGCATGAGGATCGAAAGGAGTATATCTCCTATATGCCTCCGTAATTCTCTCTAGAAACATAGAGGAAGATTCATCAGGCCCGCAGGCGTGGTACCCACGTCACCCCAAATAAAGTAGGGAAAGAGCAGTGCCACTGCCTGCTCCCGGATCAGGCCCAGCCACCAGCTGGTGTGGTAGTCACGTCACCCAAATTGTAGTAGGGGCCAAGCAGGCTGCCCCCCGCGCCCGCCACAAAAGCAGACCTGTGACTGACCTTCGGAACAGGCCCAGAGGCCTGCCACCATGGTAGACATGACACCCCAATTGGAGTAGTGGCAGAGCAGAGCTTTCTCCCGCGCCCAGTACAAGCACAACGGCCCAACGGCGTGGTAGTCACGTCAACCCAATTGGAGTAGGGGCAGAGCAGAGTCTTTGCCCGCACCCGGAACAGGCCCAGCGATCTGCCAGCATGGTAGTCACGACACCCCAATTGCAGTAGGGCCAAAGCAGAGCCACCACCCGCTCCCGCAAGGTAGGCAGACCTGCAACTGACCGGCGGAACAGGACTAGCGGCCTGCAAGCACAGCAGACACATCAACCCATTTGGTTCTTTGAAAAAATAAAAAAAAATCTACAGACCCTTAGCCATGCTAACGAAGACAAAAAGAGAGAGAACTCAAATTACTAGCATACAGGATGAAAAAGACAATATCATAACAGATATTTCAAATATACAGAAGATAATCCGAAATTATTTTGAATCTTTGTACTCTAATAAAATAGAAGACAGTGAAGGCATCGATAAATTTCTTAAGTCATATGATCTGCCCAGATTGAGTCAGGAGGATATAGACAACCTAAACAGACCAATATCAATTGAGGAAATAGAAAAAACCATCAAAACACTACCAAGTAAGAAAAGCCCAGGACCTGATGGGTATACAGCAGAGTTTTACAAAACCTTTAAAGGGGAACTAATACCAATACTTTTCAAGCTATTTCAGGAAATTCAAAAAGAGGGAGAACTTCCAAATTCATTCTATGAGGTCAACATCACTCTGATTCGTACACCAGACAAAGACACTTCAAAGAATGAAAACTACAGACCAATATCTCTAATGAGCCTAGAGGCAAAAATCCTCAATTAAATTCTGGCAAATCAGATACAAAAGCATATCAAAAAAATTGTGCACCATGATCAAGTAGGATTCATCTGTGGGATGCAAGGCTGGTTCAATATACAGAAATCAATAAATGTTATTCATCACATCAATAGACTTAAAAATAAGAACCATATGATCATCTCGATAGATGCAGAAAAAGCATTCGACAAAGTACAGCATCCCTTTATGTTCAAAATTCTAGAAAAACTAGGGATAACAGGAACATACCTCAATATTGTAAAAGCAATCTATGCTAAGTCTCAGGCTAGCATACTTCTGAATGGAGAAAAATTGAAGGCATTCCCCCTAAAATCTGGAACAAGACAGGTATGCCCTCTTTCACCACTTCTGTTCAACATAGTTCTCGAAACACTGGCCAGAGCAATTAGAGAGATGAAAGAAATTAAAGGCATATAAATAGGAAAAGAAGAACTTAAATTATCACTATTGCAGATGACATGATTCTATTCCTAGCAGACCCAAAAGGGTCTACAAAGAAACTAATAGAGCAAATAAATGAATTCAGCAAAGTGGCAGGATATAAAATCAACACTCATAAATCAAAGACATTCCTGAATATCAGTGACAAATCCTCTGAAACGGAAATGAGGACAACCACTCCATTCACAATATACTAAAAAAAAAAAAAAATAATTGGGAATCAACCTAACAAAAGAGGTGCAAGTTTTATACAAGGAAAACTACAGAAACCTAAAGAGAAAAATAGAGGAAGATATTAGAAGATGTAAAAATGTACCCTGTTCATAGATAGACAGAACTAACATCATCAAAATGGCGATATTACTAAAAGTTCTCTATAGGTTTAGTGCAATGCCAATCAAAACCCAACGGCATTTCTTGTAGAAATAGAGAAAGCAATCATGAAATTCATATGGAAAAATAAAAGACCCAGAATAGCAAAAACAACACTAAGCAGGAAGTGTGAATCAGTCGGTATAGGGATACCAGACTTCAAACTATACTGCAGAACAATAGTAACAAAAATAGCATGGTACTGGTACCAAAACAGGTGGGTGGACCAATGGTACAGAATAAAGGACACAGAAACCAATCCAAAAAATACAACTATCTTACATTTGATAAAGGGGCTAAAAGCATGCAATGGATGAATGATAGCATCTTCAACAAATGGTGCTGGGAAACCTGGAAATCCATATGTAACAAAAAGAAACTGAATCCCTTTCTCTCGCCATGCACAAAAGTTAACTCAAAATGGATCAAGGAGCTTGATATCAAATCAGACATGGTGTCTGATAGAAGACAAAGTTGGCTACGATCTACATACTGTGGGGTCGCCTCCAAATTCCTCAATAGGACACCCATAGCACAAGCGTTAATAACTAGAATCAACACATGGGACTTACTCAAACTAAAAAGGTTTTTTCTCAGCAAAAGAAACAGTAAGAGAGGAAAATAGGGAGCCCACATCTTGGGAACAAATCTTTCCTCCTAACACTTCAGATAGAGCACTAATATCCAGAGTATACAAAGAACTCAAAAAATTAGTCAATAAGATAACAAATAACCCAAACAACAAATGGGCCAAGAACCTGAACAGACACTTCTCAGAGGAGGACATAAAATCAATCAACAAGTACATGAAAAAATGGTCACCATCTCCAGCAGTCAGAGAAATGTGAATCAAAACCACCCTAAGATACCATCTCACTCCAGTAAGATTGGCAGCCATTATGAAGTCAAACAATCACAAGTGCTGGCGAGGATCTGGGGAAACAGGTACACTTGTATATTTCTGGTGGGACTGCAAATTGGTGCAGGCAAATGGGAAAGCAGTATGGAGATTTCTTGGAAAGCTGGGAACGGAACCACCATTTGACCCAGTTATTCCCCTTCTCGGTCTAAAACCTAAAGACCTAAAAAGAGCATGCTACAGGGACACTGCTACATCGATGTTCATAGCAGCACAATTCACAATAGCAAGACTGTGGAACCAACCTAGATGCCCTTCAATAGAAGAATGAATGAAAAAAATGTGGCATTTATACACAATGGAGTATTACTCGGCATTAAAAAATGACAGAATCATAGAATTTTCAGGGAAATGGATGGCATTAGAACAGATTATGCTAAGTGAAGCTAGCCAATCCCTAAAAAACAAATGCCAAATGTCTTCTTTGATATAAGGAGAGTAACTAAGAACAGAGTAGGGACGAGGAGCATGAGAAGAAGATTAACATTAAACAGGGATGAGAGGTCGAAGGGAAAGGGAGAGAGAAGAGAAACTGCATGAAAATGGAAGGAGAACCTCAGGGTTATACAAAATTACATACAAGAGGAAGTGAGGGGAAAGGGAAAAATAATACAAGGGGGAGAAATTTATTACTGTATAGGGGGTAGAGAGAGAAGAGGAGAGGAGACTGGAGGGGAGGGGGGATAGTAGAGGATAGGAAAGGCAGCAGAATACAACAGACACTAGTATGGCAATATATGAATCAATGGATGTGTAACTGATGTGATTCTGCAATCTGTATACGGGGCAAAAATGGGAGTTCATAACCCACATAAATCAAAGTGTGAAATATTATTTATCAAGAACTATGTAATGTTTTGAACAACCATATATAAAAATTTAAAAAAAGAGATAACTAAATTCGGTGAATAATGCACGAGAATCCTAATATTTCTACAGTTTAAAATCAATGCCAGTAGATTCCTATGGGACATGATGTGTATTTTGACGTTCATTTTTATTCAACAATGGTACATTACTATTTCATGAGTTTATGCACATCATAGGATATATATTTCATCCACAAATTAGCAAATTTATAGGCATTTGATTGAATTTCAATCGCTTCCTGCTTTACAATATATGCATTCCTCCAGGTTTCCTGAAAGGTCTTTTCATGAGACTTCTTTCCAAACATATTATTTTCGATTTCCATAATCACTTTTGAAGCAAAACTCACACACTGTTCATGATAAACCAAAACACTAATATTACCATTAGATGTATAATTGGTGGGAATGAATGATTGTATATCAATATAAGATTTCCTGTAATTTTCCAGATATCAGTTCAATATATTATTTAATGTTTGAACAATTTATATTATTTATTCACAGTATTGTCTATTCATGCTTTATCTCTATATTCATAGACACAGGGTGCACCTCTTTGTACCCCCAATACTAATTTTACGTCTTCAATATATTGTTTCCAGAAATGGTGGACGAAATACTCATGTCACCTGATCTACATATACATTTTTTTCACAGTAATATTCTGGACAAATAATGTAATGGTCACGGTTATGATTGCACGAAGGACTAAATGAAAAGTGAACATGGATTACTAAAAACATCTATGTCCAGGTTGCCTAATGCTCTTAACTGTCAATCCTATTGGTGACTACATATTTTTTTCTTCAAAAGATTATGTATTCAAACTCAACCCTGTTGAAAATGTCTAATCCTATCACTCACTTTATACTTTGCCTGATTTCATAATGTCTCTATTGATATCTGCATTTCTACATTTTTTCCCAGCTCATCATAGTGACTGACTCTTCATATGTGCTGACATTTACATTCACTCTCTAACCGAAACCCTATTGTTAAAGAACTTTTGTCCAAATCAAATACTCACTCTTCTTCCTAAACCTACCGACTAGCTTCATAATCTTACTGACTATCCCTTTTTGACTGGATGTTCTCTTCTACATTCAATCATCCAAGGTACAAAGTCCTATGCCATTGTGTATTGAATTAACTGAGACATCTTTGCAGAACATAATTCAAAGCTAATTATCCCAATCAAGGGCTCAATGCCCTTCTGGGCTTCAAATCATACCTAGATTTCTGTTCTCATACTTATATTTAACCTCCATATTCTTTTAAATATCGAAGGTCCCCAACACTATTATTCATCACACAGAACGATTCCTAACACAAATCGAACCTGTTATTAACCCGAAACATACACTGTTCCCTCAATCTCATTTTACAGAAGAGCAGGGACAGAGTTGTTCTTACAATACAGGAAAGAAGGGGACAGTCCACCTGCTGAGAACGTCAAAGGTCCATGCAGAAATGATACCTGGACAAGTTGTAGGCAGGTATAAAGGACCTGAGTGAGCAAAACTCATCTTCCATGGCAAAACACCTGGTCAGGATGAAGGGATGTGTCTTAATCAGCCTCTCTCTTCTTATTGTAGAGAAGACTGACAAAACCAGACCTGTGTGTAGAGCTGTTCCTGGGTGCCTATCGTTGATATTTCATTCTAACTTGTGAAAGTGTCACAGGAAGTAGGGGCCGGCTCCATCTCATGGGACCCTTGGAAGCAACTGTTAGGGAAAAGTGGTTGCCAAGGCAGTGACCTCATTCAGTTCCAAAGAAAGTGACATACCTCATTATTTGGTGATGGAACTCTCTGAACTTGGTATCCAAGAAGCCAGGCACCCAGAGGCAGTCCCAGTTCCAGTCCCAGTGGACTCGCTTGTTTGGATTTTCCAAGGACAAAATCAATCTTTCTTGGTACCTACTGATGTGAGGATGGCCAAATGCCAGAAGAGCTCTGAAGAGGGACCTTTCCTGAGAAAGCAGGTAGTGGCTCACCACTTTTTCCTGACAACTTCACAGAGTTGGCCATGGAAACCAGATCTGAAAGAGGACAGGCCATTTTGGGAGAACATAGTATGGCTCACCAGTCATAGGACACTCCTTCTAATCACAGACATACTTGGGGGAAGGAGCTGCCTTTGTGGGAGTGGGTATGGCTTTGTGGTTCTGTCTCATGTTCTGAGAATAGGTAGGAAAGGCGTTTTTTATTTGTTGTTTTTTTTTTGTTGTTGTTTTTGGTTTTCAGTGGACTGTTCTAGTAAGTCGTTTGACAAGGCAAGTATTTCCATGTCTGTGTATTCCACTGTGTCCGTTGTTGTAAACATTAGAAAAGAAAATGCATTAATGAATGTGTCCTTTAAAGTATAAATATTCCCAAAATTCATCCTGCCCAATATATGAATGAACTGCAGCTTGTCTTATCGAAGGGAAACACCTGCTATCTTCCCAAGTTAATGTTTTCTTCCTGTATTCTGGCCAGTCTCCAGAATAGGCTCATGGTTTTGTGTCCACGATATGTACCACCTCCAAGCTCTGTGACATGGTCATGTACTGGATAGCTGAAAAGAATGGCGAGCATCTCAGAAAACTCAGATATCAGTGTGACCAAGAAACTCTCAGTGGAGAGACCCTGCTTTGGACCTTTTGCTTAAGTACTGTTTTGTTACACTGAATATCTGGAAGGTCTTTGCTTCAGGGCACCCCGTTGTGAAGCCTGAAGAATATAGTTTTGAAATGGAAATGAATAGGCATCACCTGTGGCTCTTTGCTTAATTGCTTTGGAAATGGATGTGGCTGAATTAGCCTCTTGGCCTTCTTTGTGGCTGTGATTTAGATTCTCAGCACATGATGGATATAAAGAATGATCCCATGTGTGCGTCCAAAACTATAATGGCAAAAAATCAGTCATTGTGGATGAAGTCTCTCATCTTCCTCTGTTAGGTTCCTGACCTCCATCAAGTGTGAATAGGGATTCTTTGGGTCAAATGAGTTCTTCAAAGCCCTGATGAGGTGCTTGGGTTTTCGCATGACTCCAAATCACATATAGAATCTATACCTGAAAGTCAGTAGGCCTCAAATTGTAGAAACAGAGCAGTATTAACGGCAGGCTTATTTGATCACTTCTGGTTCACAGGAGGGCTGTCAAGGCCACCCTGACTTTAGCCAAATGAGGGGCAAGCGAGCTTTTTTTGGACACAGTCTTGGGCTGTGCCCCTGATGGAAAACTCCAGCCAGAGGTTACGATGAGTGACTATATGGAAGAAGATGAGGGCCATGTGGGAATGTTTTGGTTTTAATTTTGGCCATTTGTTTGGCGGTTGGAACAAATGACTGGGTCCACTTGGGCTTGAACTTTGGTGTGATTCCCCTTAGAGACTGAGTTGTGAAACTGAACTCAGAGAAGTATTGCCATGAATTTTGTTTGGATTTTAGGATGCCACGCATGTGAGTCGCCCTTGTAAACTGAGATCTAGGGCCAGGGTGGCTTTCCACAGAGCACTGGGAATCTCTGCCAGGATATCACATGATTTTATTCTCAAAGACATGGCAGCCATATTTGAAAGTCGAAAAATACATAGGACTCACATTGTAGACTTTAATGGGCCTGGCATCATGTGACCATTTTGGCACTCTTTCAGAAGCCTTGCCTGTGAGAGTTCTCTAGAGCTTTTATTGAATTGAGCTTCCTCAACATTTAATGGTTACTGAATGAATTGAAAGCCACAGTGCCTCCAACTTCATCCTTGAAAAATGGCTAGATAAATACCATGAAAATTTTGAAATTCCCATGACCAGGTGGCACTGGAGAACCTTTGGATGTCCTATTGCTGATCAAGAGTATACCAGACAGTGCCTTGATTGACTGGGTTTCATGAAAATGGTGTAGTACAGAGATGCCAGTAAGTTAGAGCCTGCTGAGTAGTGGGCCTAGAGCAGTTTTGGGCAGGTGTGTGATAAATCACCATTGGTAGGGTCATGGGGATCTACCATTGTATTCCAAATGGCATGTTACTTACATGGTGCAGCCAGCAGACCCTTATATGTAAAGGCATCTTGTTATATGGAGAGGTTTCAGGGCAATGTTCAGAATTAGGTTGATATGGACAAGGGGGCAATGGGGCAAGCTATGAGGGATAGAAGCCTGGTTGGTGCATTCTCCTGCATACCCTGGCACACCACACGTGACAGAACTCCCTCCAGCATTGTGTCCCAGTTTAGCTCCTTGTATGTCATGAAGCAAATACCAAACTCCGAGTGCAGTAGCAAAAACACGACAAAAAGTGGACCAGGACCAAATGGCTTCACAGTCCACATGGGGAGAAACTTAGTCCCCAGTGGTCACAGTTTACCTACAAAGAGATAATGCAGCACTGCTGCTCATCTTTATTGGAATATAAGAAGCCATGTCCTCCAGGTCACATAAATGCAGACCCAGCTTTGATGGTCTCACGCAAAGAAGTCAAATCTCCTGACAACAACATATTTTTTCAAGTGCCCAACCTCACAGAAAGTTTCTCAAAAAGTTTTTAGGCCAGAAGAGCTCCATGTTTGTGTAGTGTTAACCCAGTCCCTTACTTTTGGAAACTCCTCTACCACCTCCAAGATTGTGAACTCCTGAGCATTTCCATTCCAGATATGTATTCACTGATTTTCTAACTCTTCTCCTCCAATTGTGTCTTAATTGGGGCAAAGGTATTGACAAGGCATTGCTCTGGATGAGAGTGGAAGGATATTTATGCAGCACATATTTGCATACACATTGGATTCATTTTTCAATTTTCCTATTGAAATAGTGAATCCCTGACACTAACCCGAACCTATTAGGCTCAGACTACTCAACCTAATAAAAAGGAGAAAAATAACCCAAACAAATATAAATACAAGCAGTTCAGAGGAGGCATGTTGTATATTTGGACTTGCCTTTTGCATTATATAAGGTAGGAGTTATAAATCTAGTCAATTTTTAATTGAAATAGTTCTCCATGTGTTTTTAAAGTTAACAGATATGTGAATTCTTGTTTCCAATTCTCTGTAGCCATTTCACCCATGTATATTTATATACATATATAGAATCCTACCAGGTATCACATGTACATTTTTGGGAGGTGGCTGACTTGGCAGATACAAATTGTGAGAAGAGTTCACTCCTCTTAAACGCTGTTGGAACTGAAAATTCAACCTACAAGCTTCCTAGTAGAACAACATTATACATAAGCTCATGTTCAGTAAAATAAATATTTTTGCATCTGTGGATGATATATATTTAATGATGAATTTTGTTTGGCATATATATTGCTACTTTTTAATGTCTATTTGTGTTTTTTTTTGTATATATACATACACTCTGTAGATTTTTCAAAATATGAAATATGTGTCTTATATACACTCTCTTAATTCATTCATGTTCATGTACTTGGATTTATAATCAACTTTTCACAAGATTATTCTCAGACATATTCATTTAACTGAAATACATGTTTGTTTCCTAGTACTGAAAACTAACTTCAGTGAATGGTGCATACAAATCCTAATAATTCTACAGTAACTAACCCAGTCTAACATCAATGCAAGTAGATTCCTATGGCACATGATATGTAATTTGACGTTCATTTGTATTCAACACTGGTACATTACTATTTCTTCAGGGTTTGCACATCATAGGATATACATTTCATCAACAAGTTCACAAATTTATAGGCATTTGTTTCAACTTTAATCACTTATTGCTTCAGAACACATGTATTATCAGGGTTTCTTGACTGGTCTTTTCATGAGAATTCTTTCCAAACACATTATTTTCAATTTCCATAATCACTATTGAAGCAAAACTCACACACTCTTCATGATAAACCAAAACACTAATATTACCATTTGATGTATAATTGGTCCGAATGAATGATTGTATATCAATATAAGATTTCCTGTAATTTTTAAGATATCAGTTCAATACATAATTTAAATTTGGAACAACTTATATTATTTATTCACATTATGGTCTATTCATGCTTTATCTCTATATTCATAGACACAGGGTACACCTCTTTGTACCCCCAAAACTAATTTTATGTCTTCAATATATTGCTCCCAGAAAAGGTGGTAGAAATACTCATGTCACCTGATCTACATAAACATTTTATCACAGTAATATTCGGAACTAAAAATGTGAAGGTCACACTTAAGACTGTACCAAAGCCAAAAGGGAAATTGTACATGAATTACTAAAACATCCATGTCCAGGTTGCCTAATGCTCTCAAATGTCAATCCTATTGGTGACGACATATTTGTTTCTTCATAAGATTATATATTGAAACTCAACCTTGTAGAAAATGTCTAATCCTATCACTCATTTTATACTTTGCATGATTTCATAATGTCTCTATTGATATCTGCTTTTCTACATATTTTCCCAAGCTCATCATAGTGACTCACTCTTCATATGTGCTGACATTAACATTCACCCTCTAACCAAAACCCTATTAGGAAAGAACTTTTGATACAAATCCTATACTCACTCTTCTTCCTAAACCTACCGACTATCTTCTTAATCCTACCTACTATCCCTTTTTGACTGGATGTTCTCTTCTACATTCAATCATCCAAGGTACAAGGTCCTATGCCATTTATTATTGAATTATCTGAGACATCTTTGCAGAACATAATTAAAAGCTAAGTATCCCAGTCAAGGGCCGAATGATTTCTGGCCTTCAAATCTTACTTAGATTTCTGTTTTTGTACATTTATTTCAACTCTATATTCTTATAAATATCGTAGGTACCCAATACCATTATTCATCTCACAGAATGATTCCTAACTGAAATCGAACCTGTTATTAACCCGAAACATACACTGTTCCCTCAATCTCATTTTACAGAAGAGCAGGGAAAGAGTTGTTCTTACAATACAGGAAATTAGGGTACCTTCCACCTGCGAGAACCTCAAAGGTCCATTCAGAAATGATACCTGGAGAAGATTTAGGCAGGTATAAAGGACCTGAGAGAGCAAAAGTCATCTTCCATGGCAAACAACCTGGTCAGGATGAAGGGATATGTCTGAATCAGCCTCTCTCTTCTTATTGTAGAGAAGATGGACAATACCAGGCCTGGGTGAAGAGCTGTTCCCAGGTTCCTCTGGTTGATATACCATTCTAACTAGTGAAAGTGTCACAAGAAGTAGAGGCCGGCTCCATCTCATGGGACCCTTGGAAGCAACTCTTAGGACAAAGTGTTTGCCAAGGCAGTGACCTCATTCAGTTCCAAAGAAAGTGACATACCTCATTTCCTTGGTGATGGAACTCTCTGAACTTGGTATCCAAGAAGTCAGGCACCCAGAAGCAGTCCCAGTCCCAGTATCAGTGGGCTCACTCGGTTGGATTTAACAAGGACAGAGTCAGTCTTTTTTGGTACCTACTGATGTGAGGAAGGACAAATGGAGGAGAGCTCTGAAGAGGGACCTTTCCTGAGAAAGCAGGTAGTGGCTCACCACTTTTTCCTGACACCTTAACAGAGTTGGCCAAGGAAACCAGATCTGATAGAGGACAGGCCATTTTGGGAGAAGATAGTATGGCCCACAAGTCAGAGAACACTTTGGATAGTCACAGACCTACTTGAGGGAAGGAGGTGCCTTTGTGGGAGTGGGTGTGTGTTTGTGGTTCTGTCTCATGTTCTGAGAATAGGTAGGAAAGTTGGTTTTTTTGTTTGCAGTGGACTATTTCTAGTAAGTCGTTTGACCAGACTAGTGTTCCTATGTCTGTGTATTTCACTGTGTCCGTTGTTGTAGACATTTGAAAAGATAATGCATTAAAATATGTCTAGTCTAGTATAAGTCTTCCCATAATTCATCCTGGCCAATTAATGAATGGAATGCAACCTGTCTTATCCATGGGCAACACCTGCTATCTACCTAAGTTCCTGTTTTCTTCCTGAATTCTGGCCATTCTCCAGAATTGGCTCATGGTTTTGTTTCCAAGATATGTACCACCTCCAAGCCCTGTGACATGGCCATGTACTGGATAGCTTAAGAGAATGGCGAGATTCTCAGAAAACTCAGATATCAGTGTGACCAGGAAAGTCTCAGTGGAGAGACCCTACTTTGGATCTTTTGCTTAACTATTGTTCTGTTGCCCTGAATGTCAAATATCAGTGTGACCAGGAAAGTCTCAGAGGAGAGACCCTACTTTGGATCTTTTGCTTTACTATTTTTCTGTTGCCCTGAATGTCTGGAAGGCCTTTGCCTCAGGCCACCCCTCTGTGAAGCCTGAGGAAAACAGTTTTGAAATGGAAATGAATGGGCATCATCTGTGGCTCTTTGCTTAATTGCTTTGGTAAGGGATGTGGCTGAATTAGCCTTTTGGTCTTATGTGTGGCTGTGACTTAGATTCTCAGCTCCTGATGGATCTAAAGAATGATCGCTAATGTCCATCCAAAACCATAATTGCAAAAAGATCAGTCATTGTGGATGAAGTCACTTGCCTTCCTCTGTTAGGTTCATGACCTCTATCAAGTGAGAATAGGGATTCTTTGGATGAAATGAGTTCTTCCAAGCCCTGCAGTGGTGCTTGGGTTTTCACATGACTCCAAATGAAATAAAGAATCTATATCTGAAAATCAGTAGGGCTCAAATTGGAGAAACAGAGCAGTATTAAAGGCATGCTTATTTTGTCACTCCTGGTTCACAGGAAGGGTGTCCAGGCCACCCTGACTTTAGGCAAATGAGGGGCAAGCGAGCTTATTTTGGAAACTGTCTTTGGCTGCGCCCCTCATAGAAACCTTCGCCAGAGGTGAGGATGAGTCTCTACATGGAAGAGGATTAGTGTCATGTGGAGGTGTTTTGGTTATAATTTTGGTCATTTGTGTGTCGGTTGGAAAAAATGACTGTGTCCACCTGGGCTTGAACTCTGGTGTGATTCCCCTTAGAGACTGAGTTGTGGAACTAAAGTCAGAGAAATATTGCCATGAATTTTGTTGGAATTTTAGTAGGCCATGCATGAGAGTCGCCATTGGAAACTGAGATCTAGGCCCAGGGTGGCTTTCCACAGAGCACTGGGAATCTCCGCCAGGATATAACATGATTTTATTAATAAAGACTTGGCAGGCTGAGTTGAGAGTCAAAACACACATGGGCCTCACCTTGTAGACCTCAATGGGCCTGGCTTTATGTGGCCTCTTTGGGCACTCTTTCAGAAGCCTTGCCTGTGAGAGTTCTTTAGAGCTATCATTGAAATGAGCTTCCTCACCATTTAATGATTCCTGAATGAATTGAAACCCACAGTGACTCCAACTTCATCTTTGAAAAATGGTTAGATAAATACCATGAAATTTTTGAAATTCCCATGACCAGGTGGCACTGGAAAACTTTTGGATGTCTTGTTGCTGATCATGAGTATACCAGACAGTACCTTGATTTACTGGGTTGCATGAAAATGGTTTAGAACAGAGATGCCAGTAAGTTGGATCCTGCTGAGTAGTGGCCCAGAGCAGTGGTGTGCAGGTGTTTGATAAAACATCAGTGGTAGGGCCATGAGGATCTACCATTGGATTCCAAATGGCTTGTGACTGACATGGTGTAGCCAGCAGACCCTTATATGTAAAGGAATCTTGTTATATGGAGAGGTTTCAGGGCAATGTTCTGAATCATGTTGCTATTGTCAAGGGGGCAAGCTACGTGGGATAAAATACTGTTTGGTGCATTCTCCTCCAGACCCTTCCCCCCACACCTGACAGAACTCCTCCAGTACTGTGTCCCAGTTGAACTCGTATTTTGTGAAGCAAATACCAACCTCCCAGAGCAGCAGCAAAAACACCACGAAAATTAGAGGATGGCCAAATAGCTTCACAGTCCACACGAAGAGACAATTAGCCCTCAGAGGCCACAGTTTACCTACAAAGAAAGAATTCAGCACTGTTGCCTCATTTCATTGGAAAGTAAGTAACCATGTCATCCAGATCACATAGATGCAGACCCAGCTTTGATGGTCTCACTACAAAGTAAGCTAAAGCTCCTGACAACAGCATATATTTCAAGTGCTCAACCTCAGAGGCAGATCCTCAAAAATATTTAGGCCAGCAGAGCTCGAGGTTTGTGGAGTGTTTACCCTGTCCATTACTTTTAGAAACTCCTCTACCAACTCCAATGATGTGAAATCGGGAGCATTTTCCAATCCAGATAGGTATTCACAATTTTTTTAACTCTTCTACTCTAATTGTGTTTTTCTTGAGGCGAAGGTAATGTCAAGGCATTGTTCTGGATGAGAGTGGAAAGATTTTTCTGTAGCATATGTTTGCATACACATTGGATTCAATTTCCTGTTTTCCATTCAAAATACTGAATCCCTGACACTAACCCATACCCTACCAGACTCTGACTACTAATCCTAATATGATGGAGAAAAATAACCCAAACAGAATAGAAATACAAGTAGTTCAGAGGAGGCACGGTGTATAGTTGGACTTCCCTTCTGCATGATACAGAGTAGGAGTTATAAATCTAGTCAATTGTTTGTTGAAATAGTTCTCCATGTATTTTTAAAGTTAACAAACATGTGAATTCCTGTCTCCCTTTCTCTGTAGCCTATTCAGCATGTGTATTTTAATATGGACATATACAATCCTACCTGGTACCACACGTTTGTTCTTGTGATTTGGCTTACTTGGAAGATACAAATTGTGAGACGAGATCACTCCTACTAAACCCTGTTGGTACTGAATATTGAAACAATGGGTGAGCTTCCTAGTTGAACAACATTATACATAAATCCATGTTCAGTAAAATGAATATTTTTGGATCTGTGGATGATATATATTTTATGATGAATTTTGATTGACATATATTGCTACTTTTTTTGTCTGTGTGTACTCTCCAGATTTTTCTAAATATGAAATATATGTGTCTTATGTACACTCCCTAAATTCATTCATGTTCATGTATGTGGATTTATAATCAACTATTCACAAGATTATTCTCAGAAATATTCATCCACCTGAAATTTGCCTAATGCTCTCAAATGTCAATCCTATTGGTGACTACATATTTGTTTCTTCCTAAATTATGTATTCAAACTCAACCCTGTTCAAAATGTCTAATCCTATCACTCACTTTATACTTTGCCTTATTTTGTAATGTCTCTATTTATATCTGCTTTACTTCATGTTTTCCCCAGTTCATCATTGTGACTGACTCTTCACCTGTGCTGACTTTAACAATCACTCTGTAACCGAAACCCTGTAGCTAACGAACTTTTGTTCCAAATCCTATACTCACACTTCTTCCTAAACGTACTATCTTCCTATTTCTATCAACAATCCCTTTTTGACTGGATGTTCTCTTCTACTTTCAATCATTATAGTAAATGTCGGGCGAGCTTCGCAGGAGGAAACCACCAACAGACTATCTCATGCAACAGCAAAGGGTTTATTGAGTGTCCAGCATGCTGGTGCTCAGAGATCACTTGAATAGAGCAGATAGCCCTGAGAATCGCTTAAGTAGAGCTTATATACTTTACCTGGAGAGGGCAGGGAGGGAAGTTTATTGATGGATCAGGGCGAGTGGGCGATTTGCGTGCAACTGGGTGAGGGAGCACATTCTGCAGTTGGGCAGTTGGGGACAGCACATACTGGGAACAAGATTTGCAAGCATTTCTCAAGATTTCAACAGTGTTTTGTTAAGCATACAGAAAAACAGGAAGTGACAAGTACCTATTTTATTAACCTTTTATTCCCCACTTCTTCTTCTGGCTACTTTTAATCATAAAAATGATCATTGGGGGGTGTCACATTCTATGTATACTAGTGGGGTATTACCATAAGTTTAACTCGTCCAATTTGAGCCTGGAGAAAAGAAATTACACGGTTGAGAAAACAGGGTTTAATAGTTAGCAATAATATGAGGATTATTATTGGACCGGCCAGGGTTGATAAAAAAACGTAGTTAACCAGGAAGACAGTGTGAACCAAGACTCAAACCACCTTTTTTGGGCCTCTCTGTCTCTTTGATGCTTTTCAAGGAATCTTTTTAATTTACTCTTAGATTTTATTACAACTCCAGTATGCTCGGCATACAAACAACTTTCTTCTCTCAATGCAGCACAGAGGCCCCTTCTCTCATGACAAGGAGGTCCAACCCTCGAGTGGTCTGAAAAACAACTTCAGAGAGAGAGGTAAAAGACTCATGCAAAGCTCTGATGGAGGTTTCTAATATCTTAGTTTTGGTCTATTGCTGTCATTTGTTGGGTCATTTGTTGAGTCCCATGGACAAAGGCAGTGGTTCCCGTGGCCACCAGTGCAGCAATTTCTATTCCAAATATGATGGCTAAGTTGAGGGATATATATTTTCAGTGGAACCGGGTTGAATGCCCCCCTATTTGATCTTCAAATGAACCTGCATTGTGATAGAGCACTCTGGGAAACATCTGCACGATTACACAATTAATCACATCTGTTGACCATTTCATGAAAACATTAACAATGTTTAAGTATATAGAATCATGCTGTAGTAGGGACGGACAAGGCAACTCACCTAAGATAGCACTGAAGACAGGGAAACAGTCCTATTTGGTGGCAACCAGATTCAGAGGGCATTGATTCTGTTGTAATCAAGTAATCCTCTGAAACCCAAGTTTAGGTAGTTTCAGAATTTTGTACCCAACATGTAATGGAAGGGGCTCAGAAGTTCACAGTCTGCAGAAGTTGAAAAAAGCAGTTTTGTTTCTGTTTTTTCCTCGGTTCTGGGCAAGTTAACTTTTCAAGGACACCTGGGAGGAAAAGAGCTTTTTCTTCCCTTTCTTATTTTCCCATTTCCAGCTGTTACCACGGAGCCCAGTTGCTAACTTCGTTAACTTAGAAATGTAGCCATCTCTGTGAAGCCCCATGTCAAGGCCAGAGGCCTTGTTCACATATTTTTGTGAAAAACTAGTAAGGGGGTGTCTTGATTAGGAGTGCTAATTTTTTTAGCCAGTGGCCAAGTAGAACAGGGCAACATGAAAATAGGAAGTTTAACTACATTGAACTTTTTTTATAGGGACTCTTTTGCTGAAAGTCCTAAAGTCAGCCATGGTGAAGACTTCTGGAGAAGGTCAGTTAAAGACTTTTCTGTGGGCCTGGTACAGAGGGGAAAGACGGAGAAGGTGGGGCTGAGAGCAGCTCAGAGTATCTGAGAATGAGAAAAGAGAGATGTAAAAAAATAATTGGAAAGTGGTTTGGAATTTTCCTAGCAACAAATATTTGAGCAGTAGAACAGGTAGAGCAAAGAAGAAGATGGTTGTGAGTATCCCAAAACACATGTTAGGGACTTTAAATTCTTAGTAAACTGTTTTCAGTGATGACAAAGCAACTTTAAAGGCCATTTTCATTACATCTTGGATATGGGTCTGAGGGCTCTCCTCAGCTGGTTTGAGCTTTGGGTTAGTTGGTAAGAGGACCTGGTGGGACCCGGTGCGGGCACTGACAGGAGAAGAGAGGAGTGAGTGGGTGGAGGGGTACCTCAGTACCTGCTACGTCAGCAAGGGGGCAATGGTCTGAGAACCAGCAGAGATTTGGATTTTTGATCTAATAATTGTAGTGGAGAAATCAGGTTGCTGAGGTGGGAGTGACAGGAGAGACTCTGGAGCAGAAGGCTGAAGGTGAGGATCTATTGGGTAAGCATAGTTCAGGATGTGAGCGAAGAAGGGAAAAGGCCTCTACATAGTGGAATCTCCTTTTACCCTTTTGAGCACCAGGTCACACAGGATTTGAGGATCTAGAGTCCCCTCTGGTTGTCATCAGTTTTTGTTTTCTAATTCGTAATATGGCCAATGCTGTGTACTGAATTTAATGCGGAGTTTGGGTTCCATCAGGCAGCCCCTGTATGCTCACATCCCCATGACTTACAGAAGAAGTCGGCTTTTCCCCCACATAGCCATGGCTGTTTATGGCTTTGACAGTCGGCCGGGTAAACACAGTAATCTAGGCTAGCCAACCTGCGTCTGGCTCGTGTGTCCCTACATCCATAATGTTTGTTTCCATTATCTATGGTAAGGAAGGGATTTAATGGAATTTTAGTGGGATCCTCTTCATCAGGGATATCCCATTAGGAAAGACCTATAGCCAGCTGACAAATGTCTGGGTGGAGAGATGGTCACCAGGTCCCTAAGTGGGCTGTATGCGAGATAGATTATACTTCTTTTCCAGTAGAATTTGTGATCAGCCAACGCTGCTGAACGGGCTGATGAGGGTTAGGACTACTTGTGGCTGAGGGGAGAGTCTATAGGCTTATCCACATGGTGAATATGCAATTTGAAAGTGTTACCAGTCTTTTCCAGTTTCCAGCCAGAGTGTGGACAGGGCGCAGGCTTGAGATGAGAGGCATGGATCCAGGAAGTGATTCCATCTACCTTTACCACTGTAGATGTTATAAGTACCACCTGGTATGGTCCTTTCCAGTGGGGTTCCAGGGATGACACCTGATATCATCTTATGTAGATGAATCTCTTACTTGATATCGATGTGGAGTCCCCTCGTCCCCAGTTTGGTAGGCAGTGGCCAGCTTTTTCCACAGGTATCACTGAGATCTTTCAAGAGCTTTAAGTCTGTCAAGCAAGGGGGTGTGAAAGGGATCGTTAGGTCTTAGAGTTGGGCTTTGGTCCATTACTGGAGGAGAGGCACCCTAGATATTCACAGGGGGTGTGGTTACTCAAAGAAACAGAGGGCGTATTTCTTGCACGAAACATTGTATAAGGCATGAGCATAGTCCAATCATTTATGCTGGTCTCTAAGCTTAATTTTGTTGAGGTCTCTTTAATGGTTCTATTCATTCTTTCTACCTGTCCTGAACTCTAGGGTCTGTAAGCACAATAAAACTTCCAATGAATCCCCAGGTTCCTGGCTAACCCCTGACTTACTTGGGCCACGAACGCCGGTGCATTATCAGACCGTATTACCTTTGGCAGGCCGTATCTTTGAAAAATGTCTTTCAGGATCTGCTTGACCACCATTTGCACTGTTTCTTTTTTTTTTTCTTTTAGTGGGGAAGGCTTCAATCCATCCTAAAAATGTATCTACAAAGACTAGAAGATATTTATGTCCATACCTTGCTGGCTTAATTTCAGTAAAGTCAACTGCCCAGAATTGTCCTGGTCTGGTTCCTCGTAGGTGCTTTCCTGCAGGAAGCTTGGAAGGGTAAGCATTTACCAATTGATGGACTCGACAGGCTTTTTTTACCCATTTAGTTATTTCTTTTTGCTGTGAGTCAGTTAGTGGAAAACTCTGTTCTTGATACTTCAGAAATACCTGCAGTTTCTTTGAACCAAGGTGAGTGAGTTGATGTGCATTTTCTACTGACATATTTAGAGCTGTGACTATAGGAGTTTTTAGTGAAGGATTTAGAAATTCCACTTGGGGGCCTTCAGGGTTAAAAGTTATTTTGGCCCGGTACTTGGTGAGCAGATCTCTGCCCATCAATGGGGCCAAGCATTCTGTGATTACTAGGAAGGATTGATGGATTTTCCTTTTCCCAGGTCTATGGTCCTCTTAGTTGTCCAAGCCCGATACTTACTGCCATTTGCCCCTTGAACTAGAGACCTTTTATTTGATAGATGGCCCAATGGGGCCTTGAGGGCTGAGTATATTGCCCCTGTATCCACTTCAAAGTTTACTGGGGTCCCCTACACTTCAAAAGTTACCCTGAGCTCCGGGAGGGGATGTTAGCCCCGACTTTTGGAGTCATCCTCAAGAGTCAGAATGGCTGGCAGGAGTGGCTGTCTCTTTCTAGGGAACTCTTTGGCCCAGTGTCCTTTTTTTTTACAGTAGGCACAGTGATCTGAAGCAAGGAGTGGCCTCTGGCATGGGCCCAGGTATCCCTTCCTGTCTCCCTGTTTCTTAATTTCTGGCCCTTTTGTTGTTGTGACCAGGACCTTAGTCAGCGCCTTATTCTGTCTTTTGTTTCTTTTATCCTCACTTTGCTTCATTCTCTTCCTCAGTTTCTCTCTTAAGGTATATTTTCTTGGCTTCTCTGACTAAATCTCTCAAAGTCATATCTTGTAATCCATCTAAGCATTGTAACTTTCTTTTAATATCCATGGCAGCTTGCCCAATAAAGGCCATCATGACAGATGCCTTTTGATCCTCTGCCTGAGGATCGAAAGGAGTATATCTCCTACTTGCCTCCATAATTCTCTCTAGAAACAGAGGGAGATTCATCAGGCCTTTG
Source organism: Callospermophilus lateralis (assembly GCF_048772815.1). NCBI lineage: Eukaryota > Metazoa > Chordata > Mammalia > Rodentia > Sciuridae > Callospermophilus > Callospermophilus lateralis. Next base: position 277,056 of record NW_027515711.1, on the reverse strand, counting down.
AATAATCTCTATTACCTTGGCCAAATTAGTTGGTCGCCTAGTGGCCACTCGGATGCCCACTATTAGAACCTGGCGATAAGTGGACAGATGCTTTCTAACTTCAATGGTGTTGGTGTCCCAGTTGGGTTGTTTCAAAGGAAAACCAGCTTTGATTAAGTTGGGAAGATGTATCACTCTCCAATCTGGTAGGAGGACATTTTTTTATAGCTTCCAGGAAGATTCTCTTTTGTTCCTCTGTCGTGAAGAGAGTCCCTAGGAATTGTTGACAGTCATCCCAAGTAGGCAAATGTGAAAATATCAATGACTCAACCAGACCTGTGAGCCCTGTGGGGTCCTCGGAAAAAGGGGGATTGTTATATTTCCAGTTATATAGGTCGGAAGAGGAGAAAGGCCAATATTTGTAGGCTTGCATTTTCCCCCCATGGCCTTCGTCAATCAATGGTCTGTAGAGACATAGTGGGAGCATCACAGGAGTTCCAGGGTTTTCAATCATTCACCACCATCAAGTTTCCTTAGCTGGGCTAGCTTCCTCCTGCGGAGGAGGGGCTGTGTGTGCTGCGGGGGAGTTATCTGGAGGGCGCTGGGCCAGCTTATATTCCTCCAGTGGTAGAGAGGCTGAGTCAGCTGCAGGGGAATCACTTAGAGGGTGTTGGTGGTTGGGGGACGAAGGCAGGGTATAATAAGGGGGAAGAGAGTCCAGAAGAGTCAAATCTTTTGACTCAGGGATTACAAAGGGTGGAGGAGGAGGAGGAGCAGAGGGTTTGAGAGATCATGGGGGAAGGAGTAGGAGCAGGGGAAGGGACAAAGAAAGGCTTCACCCATTGAGGAGGAGATTTGCAGAGGTCCAGCAAAGTTAAGATATATGGCTGTTGATCCGGATGGCTATGTGTGCCCGGGTGAAAGACAATATCTCTGACTTCTTAAATTAGTGGGAAGTAGAAAGATCCTTCTAGGGGCTATCCAAATTCAAAGGTGGGCCATTCTGAGGCACAGAGATTCTGAAAGGTCCAGCGTTTAACTAAAAAAGAAAGATTCTGAGCCCTTAAGCGGACTTTGGTCCAGTGATCAAGGGTCAGGGACAGGGGCATTGAAGTGCTGTGTCCCATAATGAAAGATACACAAAGAGTGAATGCAAGACACACGACACAGACAAGACAAGAAAATAAAGACATTCAATGGACATCCACAACTGAGACCAGGACTGAGTAGCCAGCAAAACCCAATGGGCTGGCAATTCCGAATCAGATACAAAATATTACTGAGTCGAAGAGACTATTGTTCCTCGATTTCCCGAGTCTTTGGGAAGTTCCCCAGGGACGTAGCCTGTGGCTCTGTGACACGTCTGTCAGCCACCATCGGAGAGAACTCACGCTCTTCATCGACAGCCATTTTGCCCAGCACTAACCTTAACACTGAAACAAGAAAGAGGTGCCTTACTTAACCCAAGAGGAACCCGTTAGGGTCTTTTGTCCGCCGCTGCCAAAACTCGGTGGAATCTCCATATGTAAAGGTCGGGTGAGCATGGAAGGAAGAGACCACTAACAGACTGTCTTATCCAACAGCAAAGGGTTTATTCTGGGTCCAGCATGCTGGGGCTCGGAGCTCACTTGAATAGAGCAGAGAGCCCTGAGAACAGTTTAAGCAGAACATATATATTTTCCTTGGAGAGGGCAGGGAGGGAAGTATACTGATGGGTCAGGGCGAGTGGTCGGTTTGCATGCAACCGGGTGAGGGAGTACATTCTACACTTTGGCAGTTGGGGACAGCACATTCTGGGAACAAGATTAGCAAACAGTTCTCAAGATTTCAACAGTGTTTTGTTAAGCATACAGAAAAACAGTAAGTGACAAGTACCTATTTTATTAACCTTTCACTACCGACTATCCTTTTTGACTGGATGTTCTCTTCTACATTCTATGATCCAAAGTACAAGCTCCTATGCCATTGTATATCAATTTTTTCAAAGCTAAGTATCCCAATCAAGGGCCCAGTGCCCTTCTGGGCTTCAAATGTTACTTAGATTTCTGTTTTTATACATATATTTCACCTATATATTTTTATACATATTGCAGGTTCCCAATACCATTATTTATTCAGCATAATGATTCCTAACCCAAATCAAACATGTTATTAACCCTAACCATACATGGTTCCCTCAATCTAACGTTACAGAAGAGCAGGGACAGAGTTGGTGTTACAATACAGGAATATAGGGAATCTTCCACCTGCTGATAACCTCAAAGGTCCATGCAGATATAATCTCTGGAGAAGATGTAGGCAACTCTGAAGGACCTGAGAGTGCAAAAGTCATCTTCCATGGAAAACAACCTGGTCAGGGTGAAGGGTTCTGTCTGAATCAGCCTCTCCATTCTTAATGTAGAGAAGATGGACCAAATGATACCTGTGTGGAGAGCTGCTCCTGGGTGCCTATGGGTGATATACCATTCTAACTTGTGAAAGGGTCACAGGAAGCAGGGGCAGCCTCCATCTCATGGGAAGCTTGGAAGCAACTCTTAGGACAGATTGGTTGCCAAGGCAGTGAACTCATTCAGTTCCTGACGGAAGTGACCTCACCTCACTTCCTTGGTGATGGAACTCTGTGAACTTGCGATCCAGGAAGCCAGTCAAACATTGACAGCCCCAGTCCCAGTCTCAGTGGTTTTACTTTTTGAATTTCCCAAGGACAGAGTCAGTCTTTCTTGGTACCTATTGATGTTAGGATGGCCAAATGGCAGGAAAACTCTGAAGAGGGGCCTTTCCTGAGAAAACAGGTAGTGGCTCACTGCTGGCTCCTGACAACTTCAGAGACTTGGCAAAGGACACAAAATCTGAGACACGACAGGCCATTTTGGGGGAACCTAGAATGGCCCCCAGTCAGAGGACACTCCAAATAGTCACAACCTACTTGGAGGAAAGAGGTGCCTTTGTGGGTGTGGGTGTGGGATTGTGGTTTTGGCTCATGTTCTGAGAAGAGGTAGGAAATGAGGTTTGTTTGGTTTGGGGGGAATTGTTTCTAGTAAGTCATTTGACAATGCGAGTGTTTCTGTGTCGCTGTATCCCACTGTGTCCGTGCTTGTAGATATTAGAAAAGAGAAAGCATCAATGGATGTGTCCTGTCTTTTAGAAAGCTTACCAGCATTCATGCTGCCCAATTTATAAATAGAATGCGGCTTGCCATAATGATGGGCAACACCTACGATCTTCCTAAGTTCCTGTTTTCTTCCAGAAATCTGGTCACTCTCCATAATAGGCTTATGGTTTTGTATCCAAGACATGTACCACCTCCATGCTCTGTGACATGGCCATGTACTGAATAACTGAAGTGAATGGCGAGCATCTCAGAAAACTCACATACCAGTGTGACCTGTAAAGTCTCATTGGAGAAACCCTGCTTTGGGCCTTTTGCTTACCTATTGTTCTGTTTCCCTGAATGTCAAGAAGGTCTTTGCCTAAGGAAAACGCTTTGTGAAGTCTGAAGAAAACCTTTTTCAAATAAAAAAGAATGGGCATCAGCTGTGGCTCTTTGCTTAATTGCTTTGCAAAGAGATGTGTCTGAATCAGCGTCTTGGCCCTGTGTTAGGCTGTAGCTTAGATTCTCAGCAACTGATGGATCTAAAGAAAGATCCCATGTGTGCATCCAAAACCAAAATAGCAAAAGAGCAGTCATTGTGGATGAAGTCTTTCGCCTTCTTCTGTAAGGTTTCTGACATCAATCAAGTGAGAATAGGGATCCTTTAGGTCAAATGAGTTCTTCAATTCCCTGCAGAGGCTAGCACATAGGTGGTTGGGTTTTCTCATGACTCCAATTCACATAAAGAATCTAAACCCCACAGTCAGTAGGTCTCAAATTTGAGAAGTGGATCAGTATTAACGGCAGGCCTATTTGATCACTCCTGGTTCACAGGAAGGGTGTCCAGGTCACTCAGAATTTAGGTAAATGAGGGGCAAGAAAGCGTATTTTGGACACTGTCTTGGGCTGCATTCCTCATGGAAATCTACAGTCAGAGGTTATGATGAGTGTCTATATGGAAGAAGGTGAGGGCCATGTGGGAGTGTTTTGGTATTAATTGTGGTTATTTTTGTGGCAGTTGAAAGGGATGACTGAGTCCACCTGAGTTTGAACTCTGGTGTGATACCCTTAGAGACTGAGTACAGGAACTGAACTTAGAGAAGTATTGCCATGAATTGAGTTGGGATTTCAGAAGGCCAAGCATGAGAGTCACCCTTGGAAACTGAGATCTAGGCCCAGGGTGGCTTTCCAGAGACCACTGGGAATCTCAGGCTTGATATCACATGATTTTATTCTTAACGACTTGGCAGTCTTAGTTGAGAGTCAAAACACACATGGACGTTACATTGTAGACCTCAATGGGCCTGGATTTATGTGACCCTTTGGCCAATCTTTGGGAAACCTTGCCTGTGAGAGTTCTCCAGAACTTCATTTGAAATGAACTTCCACAACATTTAATGGTCCCTGAATAAATTGAAACCCACATGCTGCCAACTTCATCCTTGAAAAATTGCTAGATAAATACCATGAAATTTTTGAAATTCCCATGACCAGATGGCACTGGAGAAACTTTGGTTGTCCTGTTGCTGAACATGATTATGCAGGACAGTGACTTGATTGACTGAGTTTCATGAAAATGGTGTATAACAGAGATTCCAGGAAGTTGGACCCTGCTGAGTAGTGGGCCTAGTGCAGTGATGGGCAGGTGTGTGATAAAAAAACATCTGTGGTGGGGCCATGTGGATCTGCCATTGGCTTCCAATTGGCTTGTGACTGACATGATGCATCCAGCAGACGCTTCTATGTAAAGGTATCTTGTTATATGGAGAGGTTTCAGGCCAATGTTCAGAATCCGGTTGCTATGGTCAAGGAGGCAAGCTATGTGGAATAGAAGCCTGGTTGGTACATTCTTCTGCAGACCCTGACTCACCACAGGTGACAGAACTCCCTCCAGCACTTTGTCCCAGGTGAATTCCTTGTAATTCGTGAAGCAAATACGAAATTCCCAGTGCAGCAGCAAGCAACACCAGGAAAACTGGATGATGACCAAATGGCTTCAGAGTCCACAAGAGTAGACTATTAGCCCCCAGTGGCCACAGTTTACCTACAAACAGAAAATTAAATACAGCTTCCTCATGTTTATTGGAAAATAAGAAATCATGTATTCCAGGTCACATAGAAGCATACCCAGATTTGATGGTCTCACTACAAAGGAAGCTGAATCTCCTGACTACAACATATATTTCAAGTGCCCAACCTCAGAGGCAGTTCCTCAAGAAGTCTTTAGTCCAGCAGAGCTCCATGTTTGTGGAGTGTTTACCCTGTCCCTTACTTTTGGAATCTCCTCTACCACCTCCAAGTTTGTGAACTCGTGAGCATATTTGATTCCAGATATGTATTCACAGATTTTCTAACTCTTCTCCTCTAATTGTGTCTAACTTGGGGCCAAGGTAATCTCAAGGCATTGTTATGGATGAGAGTGGGAAGATACTTTTGTAGCATATATTTGCATAAACATTGGAATCATTTTCCAAATTTTCATTCAAAATACTGAATCCCTGACACAAACCCATGCCAACTAGACTCTGACTATTAATTCTAATATGATGGAGAAAATTAACCCAAACAGAATAGAAATACAAGCAGTTCAGAGGAGGAATGGTGTATCATTGGAATTGCCTTTTGCATTATATAGGGTAGGAGTTATAAATCTAGTCAAATTTTTGTTGAAATGGTTCTCCATGTGTTTTTAAAGTTAACAAATATGTGAATTCCTGTCTACCTTTCTCTGTATCCTATTCAGCACATGTATTTTTATATGCACATATAGAATCCTACCTGGTACCACACGTACATTCTTGTGAGGTGGCTGACTTGGCAGACACAAATTGTGAGAAGAGATCACTCCTCCTAAACGCTGTTGAAACTGAAAATTCAAACTATTGATGAGCTTCCTAGTACAATAAAATTATACATGAATCCATGTTCAGTAAAACAAATTTATTTGGATCTGTGGATGACATATATTTCGTGGTGAATTTCAATTGGGATATATTGCTACTTTTTAATGTCTGTTTGTGTGCGTGCGTGTGTGTGTGTGTGTGTGTGTGTGTGTGTATGTTTATATATATATACACACACACTCTACAGATTTTTCAAAATATGAAATATATGTGTCTTATTATACACTCCGTAAATTCATTCATATTCATGTATGTGGATTAATAATCAACTTTTCACAAGATTATTCTGAGAAATATTCATCCACCTGAATTACATATTTGATTCCTATTACTGAAAACTAACAGTAAATGGTGCATACAAATCCTAATATTTCTGCATTAACTGACACAGTTTTATATCAATGCAAGTAGATTCCTATGGGACGTGATGTGTATTTTGTCATTCATTTTTATTCAATACTGGTACATTTCTTTTTCTTCAGTTAATGCACATGATAGGATATATATTTAATTCACTAGTTCAGAAATTTATAGGCATTTTGTTTTACTTTTCATCACTTCCTAATTCAGAAAACATGTTTTCCACAGGGTTTCATGACTGGTCTTTTCATGAGACTTCTTTCACAAAATGCAAAGGTCACACTTATGTTTGTACCGAAGTCTAAATGGAAAGTGAGTATGGATTACTAAAAACATCTATGTCCAGGTTGCCTAATGCTATCAAATGTCAATTTTATTGGTGACTACATATTTGTTTCTTCCTAAGATTATATATTCAACCTCAACACTGTTGAAAATGCCTGATCCTATCACGTACTTTATACTTTGCCTGATTTCCTAATGTCTCTATTGATATATGGTTTCCTACATACTTTCCAGAGTTCATCAATGTGACTGGCTCTTCACATGTGTTGATATTTACATTCATCCTCTACCCGAAACCCTACTGTTATAGAACGTTTGGTTCAAATCCTATACTCACTCTGCTTTCTAAACCTATGAATATCTTCCTAATCCTACTGACTATCCTTCTGACTTGATGTTCTTTTTGACATTCAATCATCCAAGGTACAAGGTCCTATGCCATTGTATATCAATTTATCTGAGACATCTGTGCAGAATATAATTCAAAGCTGAGTATTTCAATCAAGGGCCCAATGCACTTCTGGGCGTCAAATCTTACCTAGATTTCTGTGTTCATACTTATATTTCACCTATATATTCTTGTAAATATCGCAGGTTCCCAAAACCATTATTCATTGCACAGAATGATTCCTAAGCCAAATCAAACTTGCTATTAACCCTAAGCATACACTGTTCCATCAATCTATCTTTACAGTAGAGCAGGGACAGAGTTGGTCTTACAATACAGGTATGTAGGGGATCTTCCACCTGCTGAAATCCTCAAAGGTCCATGCAGAAATGATCCCTGGAGAAGACTTAGGCAGCTATGAAGGACCTGAGAGCACAAAATCATCTTCCATGGCAAAAAAACCGGTCAGGATGAAGTATTGTGTCTGAATCAGTCGCTCTGTTCTTAATGTAGAGAAGATGGACAAAACCAGGCCTGTGTGGAGAGCTGTTCCATGGTGCCTGTGGTTGATATACCATTCTAACTTATGACTGAGTCAGAGAAAGTAGGGGCAGCCTCCATCTCATGGGACCCTTGTAAACAACTGTTAGGACAAAGTGGTTGCCAAGGTATTGACCTCATTCAGTTCCTGAAGGAAGTGACCTACCTCACTTCCTTGGTGATGGAACTCTCTGAATTGGGATCCAGGAAGCCAGCCACCCAGAGCCAGTGCCAGTCCCATTCCCAGTGGGCACACTTGTTTGAATTTTCCAAGGACAGAGTCAGTCTTTCTTGGTACCTCCTGATGTGAGGATGACCAAATGCTAGGAGAACTCTGAAGAGGGGCCTTTCCTGAGGAAGCAGGTAGTGGCTCATTGCTGGCTCCTGACAACTTAACAGAGTTGGCAAAAGGGACCTGATCTGATAAAGGACAGGCCATTTTGGTGGAACATAGTATGGTCCACCAGTCAGAGGACACTCCGGATAGTCACAGACCTTGTTGTGGGAATGAGGTGCCTTAGTGGGTGTGGGTGTGAGTTCGTGGTTTTGTCTCATGTTCTGAGAATAGGTAGCAAAGGTTGTTTGTTTGGTTTGGAGTCGACTGTTTCTAGTAAGTCATTTGAGAAGGTGAGTTTTTCTATGTCTGTGTATCCACTGTGTCCGTGGTTGTAGTTATTAGAAAAGCGAATACATCAATGGAGGTGTCCTGACTAGTAGGAAGCTTCCAGGCATTTATTCTGCCCTTTTTATGAATGGACTGCGGCTTGCCTTATGGATAGACAACACCTACTATCTTCCTAAGTTCCTGTTCACCTCCTGATTTCTGGCCTCTCTCCAGAATAGGCTCATGGTTTTGTGTCCAAGATATGTACCACCTCCAAACTCTGTGACATAGCCATGTACTGGATAGCTGAAGGGAATGGGAACATCTCAGAAACCTCAGAGATCAGTGTAACCAGAAAAGTCTCAGTGGAGAAACCCTGCTTTGGGCAATTTGCTTACCTATGGTTGCCTTGCCCTGAATGTTAGGAATGTCTTTGCCTCAGGCCACCCCTTTGTGGAGCCTGAAGAAAACAGTTTTCAAATTAAAATGAATGGGCATCACCTGTGGCTCTTTGCTTAATTACTTTGGAAAGGGATGTGTCTGAATCAGCCTCTTGGCCCTGTGTGAGGTTGTGGCTTTGATTCTCAGAACCTGATAGATCTAAAGAAAAATCCCATGCGTGCATCCAAAACCAAAATTGCCAAAAGAGCAGTCATTGCTGATGAAGTCTTTCACCTCCCTCTGTAAGTTTCCTGACCTCTATCAAGTGAGAATAGGGAAGATACACCAAGTCAATTGATGGCTCCTACTGGAAAAATTCTATCACTGATGACAGCATCAGCATAAGTACCCCAACACTGCCACAATTCGCTGCACCAGCAGATAGTTCACAATGCATACAAGTGAGTTCACAATGCATACAAGTGATACATAATCCAGGCAAGTTCTACAAGCAGTTCAGTGATGGCTATTGCAGAATCTGTAGATTGATTTTATCTTTGTCTTCACCGGCACTGGGATGAAGATAGGAATTCTGGCAATAATGGCTAAAGAAAAAATTCTGTAACATTCCTGAAGGCACTAAAAGAAAACAATTTTCTTAACAATTTACGTTATCTTGAAGAGAATAATTAAATATAATGAAAAGGAAAAGTGAAAGTAAACAAACACGTCTGTTAACCTCCTATTTTTTCACATATTAAAACAATCCTGAACAGTTGTTTACCCAATTTAAATTAAACAATTTAATTCACGTGAATAAAAAAATGGATATATTATTTCATTAGCACTCATCATATGTGATATATGGACATACGCACATTCAAATATATAACACAAAACACAAGTATGCACACATAATAAATACATACAACACATAATATAATAGTAAAGGCCTTATAACATTTTACATGTGAAATCATCATTGCAATGTTTAAAAACTCTACAGTCAAAAAATAGAACTGATAAGCAAAACATTAACCTAGGTCTGTATGAGCTCAAAAAAACAAAAGAGAACTTCATGATTTGAGAAAGGGCAATAATAAAATAGATATTGAAAAAAGCATCCCTGTTCTGTCGCAGATGTAAGGATAGCCAAACTGGAGTTTTGGATATCAGCTGTTATGGATTTGAGCCAAATCATCTTATTTTGGTCTATCAAAATCGCTTCAGTTAATCTCTCTGGAATCCAAATCGGCTGCTGTTCTCCCTGTGGAAACACATAAACAGACCCCCGACTCCAGGCAATCACTGGGTCGGGATCTTAGTTAATCTCTCTGGAATCCAAATCGGCTGCTGTTCTTCCTGTGGAAACCCACAAACAGACCTCCAACTCCAGAAAATTAATGGGTCAGGACCTTTCCATTGTCCTGTTAGAATATCCTTCCAAAGTACCTCGGGCTTATACACATTTTTTGGACACTTATGCCTTTCTGCAGCACTAAGTCCTGAAAATCCAAATTTAAAAAGTTTAGAGTAAAAAGGGTTATTTTAAGTTTATCTTTGGGGAATTTATATCCCTTCCCAATTCTGTCTTCTTACTTTAATGAGTACATTTTAATAGTGTGATGAGCTCTTTCAACTATGGCTTGTCCCTGTGGATTGTATGGGTTTCCTGATATATGAGTAATGCCAAATGATGAGCAAAATGGTTTAAAAGAGGTAGAAGTATAACCGGGGGCATTATCAGTTTTTAACTGCTTTGGAATGACCACAGTGGCAAAATTTTGTAAGCAATGAGCTACAACATCTTTAGTTTTTTTCCCCCATGAAGGGAGCCCATCAAAAATCCAGAAGAAGTATCAACTGTAACATGCAAATATTTTAATTTTCCAAATTCTGGCAAGTGTGTGACATCCATCTGCCATATATGGTAAGGTATCAATCCTCTACGATTGACTCTAAGATTAAAATGTGGTAAAATGGTCACACAATTTTGACATTGTTTTATTATTTGTCTAGCTTGTTCCTTAGTTATTTTAAAATGCTTTTGTAAAGTATTAGCATTGATAATGAACTTTTTATGAAAATTTATAACTTCTTCTAGTGTACAGAAAATATGTATGTATGTCATGTGTAGTTTTACCTGCTAAATCATTGCCCAAACTAAGGGCTCCAGGCAATCCTGTATGTGCCCAGATATGTCCTATTAAGAATGGATATTTTCTGTCCCAGATTAGACTTTGTATACTGGAAAGGAAAGAGAAAACAGTAGAGGAAGGGGAAATCCTACCAGCATCTTCAAGAGATACTATAGCATTAACTATATACTGACTATTGGAAAATAAATTAAACACAGAATCTTTAAACATCACAAAAGCTTATAATACTGCATTAAGCTCTACCTTTTGAGCTGATTTTTGGGGTGCTAAAAATGTAAAAATTTGATCAGGTGTAACTATTGCTGCTGTACCATTATTTGACCCATCAGTGAATATATTTGGAGCATTCATGATAGGAGTTTTCTTGTAATTTTTGGAAAAATTACAGGATGCAATGACCCAAAAGACAATAAAAGATTAGATGGTAAGTGGTTATCAAATAAAACATTAGATTTACACATGATTATTGCCCAAGTATTTAACTCATTAGCTAATTCATCAATTTGATTCATAGTGTATGGAGTAATAATTTTATTGGGAGAAATTCCAAACACTCCCTTTGCTGCTTTTATTCCTATGAGTATTAATTGTCCCTCAGCCTCAGGATACCTAGTAATAATAGTGTTAGAAGAATAAGATAAATGTATCCATAATAATGGACCTTCTTGCCAAAATACTCCTGTAGGAATATTTTTTGTTTGTAGTACAATAAATAATAAAGGCATTATTTTATCAAATCTATCCAAATGCATATTTCCCATATATGTTTCAATGATTTTTAATGCCTTTATTGCTTCAGGCGTAAACATTCTGGGTGAATTTGGATCAGATGGACCTTTTAGGATATCAAATATAGGTCCCAACTGTCCTGTTGGTATACCTAGATAAGGCCTTATCCAATTAATGTCTCCTAATAACTTCTGAAAGTCATTAATTGATTTGAGTTGATCTACTCGTATTTGAATTTTTGGTGGACTGACCATGGTTGAGGATAATAGAACTCCTAAATAATTAATTGGAAAATTTAATTGTATTTTATCAATTGATATCCCTAGATTATAATTTTTTAATAAGTTTGTAAGTGTGGCATAACATTCTAGCAATGGGTTTTTAACTTGTGTGCTAATAACACATCATCCATATTGTGAAATATTTGTAGTTCAGGATTTTGATTTCTAAGTGGCTGGATTACTTTGTTAACATAAATATGACAAATAGTTGGGCTGTTAGCCATCCCTTGAGGGAGTACTTTCCACTCATACCTCTGATCAGGACCTTCATGATTCAGTGCAGGGATAGTAAATGCAAAACTTGGACTATCCTCAAGAAGAATTGGAAATGAAAAAAAAAACAATCTTTAATATGTATAACTAAAACATACCAAGTTTTTGGCAAAGCAGACAATTGAGGAATCCTTGATTGAGCAGGTCCCAAAATAACCATCTCATTATTAATGGCTCTTAAATCTTGCAATAATCTCCATTTACCAGATTTCTTTTTGATGACAGAAATGAAAGTATAATGGGGAGATACAGAAGGTTGTATATGTTCTTCCGCTAATTGTTGTTTGACCAGGAACTGGGCTGCTTGTATCTTTTCTTTAGTCAGGGTCCACTGAAGAAGCCATACTGGTCTTTCTGATTTCCAAGTAATTTTTATTGTCTCAGTGGCCCTTTCTGAAAATCCAACCCATGTCTGTCAGTTGCTTGGTCTATTTGTATTGGCGCTGCTATACCTTGTTCTTGTTTTTCTAATCTTTTTCCTTTCCTAAAACCTTCTCTAGCCATAATAGTGTGTACATTTTGATTGATGTTATTTGTTAATGTCAAACCTAATTGATCTAGGACATCTCATCCCAATAAATTTACGGGAAGATTATCCAATACATATGGCTGTATAGTTCCTTCACATTCTTCAGGATCCTTCCAATCCAATACCATTGCACTTCTATGGGGATTAGTTGCCACTCCTAGGTCTCAAAATGTTTGAGTGTATTGTTGTAATGGCCAATGTTTTGGCCATTCTTGATGAGAGACAATGCTAACATCTGCACCTGTATCAAGTAGCCCATTGAATTCGTGTCTTTGAATATTTAGTTTTAGCCTGGGGCGAGAATCTAAATTTAAAGAAAGCATAACCAAATCTACACCTGTGGAGCCTAATCCCTTGGAACCTCTTTCTACAGCACGACTGGAAAATTTATCATGCAGACTGAGTATTATTAGTAACTGTGCTATTCTATCTCCTGGTGAAATTACTGATATGTCCTTTGGAGAACTGGCTATAAATTTTATTTCACCTTCATAATCGGGATCAATTACCCAAGGACTTATCATAAGTCCTTTTAGATTAGAAGAGCTGCGTTCCAATAATAAGCCTACTGTTCCTTTGAGAAGAGGTCCTTTCACCATGTGTGAATGATTTGAACCCCCATCTCTACAGTTAGTACTGATCTGACGGAGGTGCAGATGTCTAACCCTGCGCTCCCTATGATTTGTCTGATGAGGCGTCTGATGCACAATGTGTCCTGGGCACTACACTGATGGGGTTGCTGGGTTCCTCCAGTGCTCCGTATATTTGTGGTTTTGGGCCCCAGAGCATTGGGCTCCCCTGTCCATTTTTTGGCAATGGAGCCCGGTGCCTTTCTCCATGATATCGTGGATAAACAGCTAGTCCTTGTTCGTTTTTGATAATGAAGTACCCTCTATGGTGGTTTGAGAACGGCATTCATTAGCCCAATGTCTTCCTCTACGGCATCGTGGGCAAATACCCAGTATTCTACTCCTTTGGTACCTATTTTTGTTAAACCCTCTTCCTATGGAGCAATTCCTTTTAAAATGTCCTGTTTGTTCACAATTGTAGCATGTTCCTGGCCATGCATCTAAAGCCTGTTTAATGCAGCTGCCACAAATTGCCCTTGTTCATTGATGTCTCTGGCATCTAAAGCCTGTTTTACTGCAGCTGCCATGACTTCCTCTTATTCATTAATGTCTTTACATAATTTAATATATGTGTTTAAATCTTCATGTTTCCATGGTCTAGTGATATTTCTGCACCTACGATTCGCTTGGTCATAAGCCAGTTTTTTATTAATGGCATTGCTTGTTCTGTATTCCCCAAAACTCTGGTAGCTGTTTGAATAAGCCTATCTACAAATTCAGTGTAAGATTCATTAGCTCCTTGTATTACCTTAGATAATTGACCTTGTAAACCTCCATGTCCTTGTAAAGTCTTCCATGCCCTAACCGCCTCTGCAGCAATTTGTGCGTATACGCCAGGATCATATGCAATTTGTTGCTGCTGGTCCTCATAAGGTCCCTTTCCTAACAACATATCTAGATTTCTCTGAGGATAACCAGCTTCTGCATTTCACCTAGCCGTCTCCTTGCAAAATTCCTCATTGGCAACCTTCCATAAAAGGTATTGACCTCCATTTAGCACAGCTTTACACATATTAGCCCAATCTACTGGCATCATATTCAAGTTGTTAATGGATTCGACCAAGCTTACAATGAAGGGTACTTGAGGACCATAGGTTGTTACAGCCCCTTTTAGCTGCTTCACTATTTTGAAATTTAAAGCATGGTGAATTCGCTGCCCTCCTACCTCAAACACAGGGCATGTTAATACTTGAGATCCTGTCTCAGGAACCGAACTATCAACTGCGGGGTTTGGGGGCCTCCTAGCATATGGAGGTGGCCTTGTTATTTGGACATTTACATACTCTGGTGATAGAAAGGTGTTAGTAACAGTCTCCTGTAGAGGAGGCGCTGTTGGTTGGACACTTACGCCCTCTAGTTATTGAAAGTTGTTAGTAGCAGTCTCCTTTTGTAACTTTGCCCCTGATGGCTTTTTCTGACCTAAGCTTTGTTCCTCTATCTTTGTCTGATCTGAAGTCTTTGGACTAAGCAAACCAGATATAAACGTCCTCAATGGCAATGTGCCAACTGTCAGAGTCCCTGGGCTGTTCTTTTCCCCCCTTTTAAATCTTCACCATGATGGTTCCATTATGGTATATTTAACAACTCCTTAAAAATCCATGGGCTACATTTTTGTATTGTATCAACGTATGCCCTGACTGTCCTTGACTTTACTGAGGTGCCTCCTTCCTCTAACAATTTACTTAACACTCTTTCAGTTTGTTTTTTTACTAATTTCTGATCCTGTATTTCTACTATAATACAACCCAACAAGACGATGCCAAACAAAACCGAGACAGAATAAAATAAAAAGGGAACAACAAAAAGTCATTATAGCCTTTATATCCTACTGACATGTGCATCCGTCCTTTCTCCCTATCTGTTCCTCAGAAGTAAATAATTTTTTTCTCAGATGTGAGCGGTTTTTTATCCATCTCACTCATCTCCATGGACAGGCAACAAAAGTGAAGCAAAACAAAAGAGGAATCTTAAAATGGCTACCGATCCTCTCGCCCTTCCCTCAGGGGCTAGCAGTTTACCTTATCACTTACCCTCAGTGGCTCCCCGTGCGAGCTACCAAATGCTGCAGTCTGGCTGGGCACGATTCAAGAGCGACTTTTCAAAAGAAACAAAGTTTATTTTTAGAACCACACACGCCAAGCAAAACAGCTCCTTAGGAAAAACCCTCAGAGCCCAACTGCCACCACTGGCTTCCTTGCAAAGTTTCTGTCACACCCACAAGCCTCTCCACCTCCCACAATCCTCCTGCTCTTGAGGCCATATGGCTGGGTCAGGTGGGTGGAGCCAAAAAAGTCCCACAATGAGCAGCTCTGTGGTCTGAAAGGGCAGGGAAACTGCCCAATGTGCATCATCGCAGAGGAGCCAATCAGCTTGATGTTGCTGGGGCTGCTGTGAGCCAATCATCAGCTGGCAGTCGGAAAGAGCGGGGAAAAAGCTCAATGAGCATCTCCATTGTGCATCACCACAGAGGAGCCAATCAGCTAGATGTTGCTGGGGCCGCTATGAGCCAATAATCATCTCGCAGGGGAATGTTGCTGGTAACTGGAAGTTTGATGGGGCCCCTTAAGCTGTGGCTCTCAACAAATTGGTGTCTCCTTTCTCTGTAGACTATTCAGCACATGAATTTTTATATGCACATATAGAATCCTACCTGTTATCAAACGTACATTTTTGTGAGGTTGCTGACTAGGCATGTACAAGTTATGAGAAGAGATCACTCCTCTTAAACACTGTTGGAATTGAGAATTCAACCTATGGGTGAGCTTGTTATTAGAACAACATTATATATAGATCCATTTTCAGTGAAATCAATATTTTTGCACCTGTGGATGTTACATATTTCATGATGAATTTCAATTGGCAAATATATTGCTAGTTTAAATGTCTGTCTCTGTGTGTGTGTGTGTGTGTGTGTGTGTGTGTATATATATTTATTTATATATATATATATATATATATATATATATATATATATACTCTCCAAATTTTTCAAAATATGAAATATATGAATCTTATTATACACTCCTTAAAATCATTCATATTTATGTATGTGGATTTATGATCAACTTTTCACAAGATTATTCTCAGAAATATTCATCCACCTTAAATACAAATTTGTTTCCTAGTACTGAAGACTAACTTCAGTGAATGGTGCACACAAATCCTAATATTTCTACAGTAAAACCAAGTTCAACATCAATGCAAGCATTTTCCTATGGGACATGATGTGTATTTTGCGGTTCATTTTTATTAAACAGTGGTACATTACTATTTCTTCAGTTTATGCACATCATATGATATATCTTTCATCCACAAGTTCACAAATTTATAGGCATTTGTTTCAATTTCAATCACCTCCTGCTTCAGAACACATATATTCCTCCAGTGTTCTTGACTGGTCTTGTCATGAGACTTCTTTCCAAACACATTATTTTTGATTTTCATAATCATATTTGAAGCAAAACTCACACACTCTTCATGATAAACCATAACCCTAATATTACCGTTAGATGTATACCTGGTTGTAGTGAATGTATGAATATCAGTTTAAGATTTCCAGTATATTTTCAGATATCAAATCAATCCACTATTTAAAGTTGGAACCAGTTATATTATTTATTCACAGTATCGTCTATTCATACATTATTTCTATATCCATTGACACAGGGTACTCCACTTTGTTCCCCCAATATTTATACGTCTTCAAAATATTGCTCCCAGTAATGGTGGAAGAAATGCTCATGTCACCTGATCTACATATAAATTTTAACACAGTAATATTCTGGACACAGAAAGCAAAAGTCACTCTTATGATTGTAGCAAAGCCTAAAAGGAAAGTGAGCATGGATTACTAAAAATATCCATGTCCCGGTTGCTTAATGCTCTAAAATGTAAATCCTATTGATAAATCCTATGTATTTGTTTCTTTCTAAGATTATATATTCAAACTCAACCCTGTTGAAAATGTCTAATCCTATCCCTCACTTTATACATTGCCTGATTTGTTAATGTCTCTATTGATATCTGCTTTCCTACATATTTTCCCCATTTCATCATTGTGTCTGACTCTTCACATGTGCTGATATTTACATTCACTCTCTTATTGAAAACCAATTGCTAAAGAACGTTTGGTCCAAATCCTATACTCATTGTTGTTTCTAAACCTAGAGACTATCGTCCTAAACCTACGGACTTTCCCTTTGTGACTGGATGTTCTCTTCAACTTTCAATCATCCAAGGTACAAGGTCCTATGTCATTGTATATCGATTTATCTGAGACATCTGTGCAGAACATAATTCAAAGCTAAGTAACCCACTCAAGGGCCCAATGCCCATCTGAGCTTCAAATCTTGCCTAGATTTCTGTTTTCATACTTTTATTTTACCTATATATTCTTGTAATTATTGCAGATTCCCAGTACGAATATTCATCCTGCAGAATGATTCCTAACCCAAATCGAACGTGTTATTAACCCTAACCATACACTGTTCCCTCAATCTAACTTTACAGAAGAGCAGGGACAGTGTGACCAGGAAAGTCTCAGTGCAGAAACCCTGCTTTGGGCCTTTTGCTTACCTATTTTTCTGTTGCCCTGAATGTCAGGAAGTTCTTTACCTCAGGCTAACCCTTTGTAAAGCCTGAAGAAAACAGTTTTCAAATGGAAATGAATGGGCATCACCTATGGCTCTTTGCTAAATTTCTTTGGAAAGGGATGTGTCTGTATCAGCATCTTG
This sequence comes from Callospermophilus lateralis, assembly GCF_048772815.1. Lineage (NCBI taxonomy): Eukaryota > Metazoa > Chordata > Mammalia > Rodentia > Sciuridae > Callospermophilus > Callospermophilus lateralis. The sequence continues at coordinate 259,192 of NW_027515711.1, read as the reverse complement.
GCCCTGTGTGAGGCTGTGACTTAGATTCTCAGCACCTGATGGATCTAAAGAAAGATCCCATGTGTGCATCCAAAACCAAAATGGCAAAAAGTTCAGTCATTTTGGATGAAGTATCTTCCCTTCCTCTGTTAGATTCCTGACCTCCATCAATTGAGAATAGGGATCCTTTGGGTCATATGAGTTCTTCAATCCCTGAAGAGGTGCTTGGGTTTCTCATGATTCCAATTCACATAAAGAATCTGTACCTATCAATCAGAAGTAGTCAGTCAATATTGCTCCCAGAAATGGTGGAAGAAATACTCATGTCACCTGATCTACATATACATTTATTCACAGAAATATTCTGGACACTAAATTCAAAGTTCACATTTATGATTGTACCAAAGCCAAAATGGAAAATTAACATGGATTACTAAAATCATCCATGTCCAAGATTACTTGTGCTCTCAAATGTCAATCCTATTGATGACTACATATTTGTTTCTTCCTAAGATTGCATATTCAAACTCAACCATGATTTCATAATGTCTCTATTGATATCTGCTTACCTACATATTTTTCCCACTTCATCATTGTGACAGACTCTTCACATGTGCTGACATTTAAATTCATTTTCTATCCGAAACCCTGTTGCTAAAGAAATTTTGTTCCAAATCATACACTCACCCTTCTTCCTATACCTACCTACTATCTTCCTATTCCTACTGACTCTCCCTTTTTGACCGGATGTTCGCTTCTACATTCAATCATCCAAGGTATAATGTCCTATGCCATTGTATATCAATTTATCTGAGACATCTGTGCAGAATGTAATTCAATGCTCAGTATCACAATCAAGGGCCCAATGCACTTCTGGGCTTCCAATCTTACTTGGATTTCTATTTTCATACACACAGTTCACCTCTATAATATTATAAATTTCACAGGTTGCCAATACCATTATTCATCCAGAAAATGATTCCTAATCCAAATTGAACCTGTTATTAACCCTAAACATACAGTGTTCCCTCAATCTTACTTTACAGAAGAGCAGGGACAGAGGTGGTCTTATAATACTGAAATGTAGGGATCCTCTACCTGCTGAGAACTTCAAAGGTCCATGCTGAAAGTATCCCTGGAGAATATGTAGGCAGCTATGAAGGACCTGAGAGACCACAAGTCATCTTCAATGGCAAACAACCTGGTCAGGATGTAGGGTTGTGTCTTAATCAGCTTCTCTCTTCTTAATGTGGAGAAGAGGGACCAAATCAGGCCTGTATGGAGAGCTGTTCCCGGGTGCCAATGGTTGATATACCATTTTAACTTGTGAAATTGTCACATTAAGTAGGGGAAGCCTCCATCTCATGGGACCCTTGGAAGCAACTGTTAGGACAAAGTGGTTGCCAAGGCAGTGACCTCATTCAGATCCTGAAGGAAGTGACCTCACATCACTTCCTCGGTGATGGAAATTGGCATCCAGGAAGCCAGGCACACAGAGCCAGTCCCAGTCCCACTCCCAGTGGTGTCACTAGTTTTGAATTACCAAGGACAGAGTCAGCCTATCTTGGTACCTACAGATGTGAGAATGGCCATATGCCAGGAAAGCTCTGAAGAGGGGGCTTGTATGAGAAAACAGATAGTGGCTCACCACTGGCTTCTGACAAGTCTCAGTGAAGAAACCCTGCTTTGGTACTTTTAATTACCTATTGTTCTGTTGCTCTGAATGTCAGGAAGTTTTTTGCCTCAGGCCACCCCTTTGGGAAGCCTGAAGAAAAGAGTTTTCAAATGGAAATGAATGGGCATCATCTGTGGCTCCTTGCTTAATTGCTTTGGAAAGGGATGTGTCTGAATCAGCCTCTTGGCCCTGTGTGAGGCTATGGCTTAGATTCTTAGCACCTGATGGATCTAAAGAAGCATCCCACGTTTGCATCCAAACCCAAAAGAGCCAAAAGAGCAGTCATTGTGGATGAAGTCTCTCACCTTCCTCTGTAAGGTTCCTGACGTCCATCCATGAGAATAGGGATCCTTTGGGTCAAATGAGTTCTTCAAAGCCCTGCAGAGACTAGATCATACGTTCATAGGTTTCTCATGACTCCAATTAACATAAAGAATCTAAACCCCACATTCATTAGGCCTCAAAATGGAGAATCAGAGCTGTATTAAGGGCAGGCCTCTTTGATCACTCCTGGTTCACTAGAAGGGTTTCCCAGCCACATTGACTTTAGGCAAATGTGGGCAAGGGACCTTATTTTGGATACTGTCCTTGGCTGTGAAAACTGCAGCCTGAGATTATGATGAGTGTCGATATGAAAGAAGATGAGGGCCATGTGGAAGTGTTTTGGTTTTAATTGTGGTCATTTTTGTGGCTGTTGGAAAAGATGATGGGTCCACCTGGTCTTGAACACTGGTGTGATTCCCCTTAGAGACTGAGTTTTGGAATGGACCTCAAATAAGTATTGCCATGTATTGTGTTGGGATTTTAGGATGCCACACATGAGAGTTGCCCTTGGAAACTGAGATCTAGGCCCAGGGTGGCTTTCCACAGAGCACTGGGAATCTCAGGAAGAATATCACATAATTTTATTCTTAAAGAATTGGCAGCCATAGTTGCAAGTCAAAACACACATGGACCACACATTGTAGACCTCAAACGCCTGGCTTTATGTGACCTTTTTGCCTGTCTTTGGGAAGCCTTGCCTGTTAGAATTCTCCAGAATTTTCAATGAAATGAGCTTCCTCTCCATTTAATGGTTCCTGAATGAATTGAAACCCACAGTGCCTCCAACTTCATCCTTGAAAAATGTCTGATAATTACCATGAAATTTTTGAAATTCCCATGACCACTTTGCACTGTAGAATCTTTGGATGTTCTATTGATGATCACGAGTATACCAGACAGTGCCTGTTTGATTGGGTTTCAGGAAAATGGTGTAGAACAGAGATGGCAGTAATTTGGACCCTGCTGAGTAGTCGGCCTAGAGAAGTGGTGTGAAGGTGTGTGTTAAAACATTTGTGGTTGGGTGATGTGGATCTGCCATTGGCTTTCAAATGGTTTGTGACTGACATGGTGCAGCCCCCAGACCCTTGTATGTAAAGGTATGTTGTTATATGGAGAGGTTTCAGTGCAATGTTTAGAATCAGATTGCTATTGTGAAGGGGGCAAGCTATGTGGGATAGAAGCCTGGTTGGTGCATTCTCCCGCAGACCCTTACCCATCACATGTGACAGAACTCCCTCCAGTACTGTGTCCCAGTTGAACTCTTCGTATTTCATGAAGCAAATACCAAACTCCCAGTGCAGCTGCAAGAAACACAACAAAATTGGAGGATGAGCAAATGGCTTCCAAACTGGAAGACACTTAGCACTCAGTGACAACAGTTTACCTACAAAGAGAGAATTCAGCACTGCTGCCTCATGTCCTTTGGAAAATAAGAAACCATGTCCTCCAGGTCACATACATGCAGACCCAGCTTGATGGTCTCACTACAAAGGGAGCTAAAGCTCCTGACAACAACATATATTTCAAGTGCCCAACCTCAGAGGCAGTTTCTCAAAAAGTCTTTAGTCTAGCAGAGCTCCATGTTTGTGGAGTTTTACCCTCTCCCTTACATTTGGAAACTCCTCTACCACCTCCAAGGTTGTGAACTCCTGAGCATTTTCCATTCGTGATGTGTATTCACAGATTTTCTAACTCTTCTCCTCTAATTGTGTCTTACTTGGGGTGAAGGTAATGTCAAGGCATTGTTCTGGATGAGAGTGGGAAGATTTTTGGGTAGCACATATTTGCATACACATTGGATTCTTTCTCCAATTTTCCATTTGAAATACTGAATCCCTGACTGTAAGGGGTAGAAGGAATTCTCCTTCAAAGAATAGTCTGACACTTACAAGAAACAGCCCCCAGGGAGACATCCTGTCTGGGAGACATCCTGTAGTCATCTGTGTTCCTGAGACATCCTGTGGCCATCTGTCTTCCTGAAATATCCTGAGGTTATCTCACCTTGTGAAGACATCCAGGAACTGCTGATAAGAGAGCTTTCAAATCTCCAGCATATAAATTCCTCTGTGTGAACAATAAAAGTTTGCAGCTTGATCAGAACTTTTGTCTTGCTGTCATCTCTCGTGTCTCTTGTCCCTTCATTCCTCCCCACCTAGGTTTGCTACCCACTTTGATGTGTCCTGCAGGCCAGGACAACTGGCGCCCAACGACTGGGGCTCGAGCCTTTGACTGAGGGGGAACCCTGTCCTCCTGGAAGATTTGGACAAGTGGAGCTCGCGATTGCCTCAGCAGACACCACTGAGAGACAGATCCAGGAGGAGAGTGGGGATGACGCACAGTGAGTGACCCACCATGGGACAAGCAGTTTCGTCACATGATTTGTTTTTGTCAGGCCACAAGGAATCCTTAAATACATGGGGGGCACGTGTTAAGAAAAATGACTTAATATTTTTCTTTTCATACATCGAAGAATTTTTTCCATGGTTTCCCCTTGAAGGTACCATTGATGGTAAAACATGGCTTAGAGTAGGAGACATTTTAAAAGATTATTATGAATCCTTTGGCCCAGAAAAAGTGCCTGTTCCTACCTTTTCTTTCTGGAAATAAATTAGTGAAATTCTTAAAAGTTCACCCTTTGACAATGGTACCTTAATACTTGTCAGGATTGGGGAAGAGACTATGCAAAAGACCTCTCGTCCCTTCTCGGCATGCCCATCAGTTAGTATAGACATAGACCCTTCTTAGTCTCCCCAGGACCCTGGGACCTTCCTGATCTTCCTCAAAATCCCACCCTAATGAATAAGGCTCCAATGGTTTCCAACTGCCTTTATGCAGTTTTAAATCCCGGAGAAACATTGACCCCTGGGGAGGAGGCTACCTTGGAGAAGGAAGCAGCTCGCTACCATTCAGAAGACTCTCCACCTCTCAGGACCCTGCCACAGACTATAGGACTTACACATTCCCCTCCCTCCTATATCCCTCCTGCCTTTTGTGCTCTGGCCCTTCAGGGGCCAAATGTCCCCCCAGATATTTTTCCCCCACTTCCCTTGCCTAACCTTGCTCCCTTGAGAGAGTCTCTCCAACATGGACAGGAACAGATCCAATTTTTAAAAGAATAAAGATCCCTTGACTCTGAGCTCTCTTCATTAGCCTTAGGAATGGAGTCAACACAAGCTGGCCCACAGTGGTCTAATACAAAGGCGAAGCCGCTCCATCGGCCTGTGCTCGCCTTCCAGTCACCACCAGTCAGATAGATAAGCCTGCCCAGGCTGAGGTCAAAGACTTAGAAGAGGAAAAAGAGGAGGAAGCGGGGGAAATGGATCAAGGAGATCAGGACTTAGAGGATGAGGAGTTCACCCCTAGGCAGGAAGGAACCCAGAGTGTCTACAAAAAATTTAGCCTCCATTTTCTTGAAAAACTTAAAAAGGCTTGTGCTCACTATGGCCCCACTGTGCCCTATACGTTGGCTTTATTAGAAAGCTGCAGCACACAATTTCTTACTCCCAATGATTGGAAATTTTTAGACCTAGCTGCCCTCAGTGCCAGAGACTTCCTGCTATGGAATGCAGATTTCAAAGAGCCCTGTCAGAAACTACTCAAAAAAAATTAACAAAGGCCTCCTCTAAATCCTGGACTTATGTTAAGCTAGTGGGCAATGCAACTTTTGACACTAAAACTAAATGGGCACGTTTCCCTGCTGGACTTTTTGCGCAGATTTAGATGGCTGGCTTAGTTGCTTGGAGACGCCTCCCTGAAAGGGCCTCGGCTATCACTTCCCTGGCAAGAACTCGACAAGGGCCCAATGAGCCTTATAGCGACTTTGTTCCCCGGCTTTACCTAGCTGTGGAATGCTTGCTTGGACCAAGCGAAAGCGAAAGCACCTTTGTAAAACATCTTGCCTTTGAAAATGTCAACCTGGCATGTCAGGATGTTCTTCGACATCATAAGGATAAAGGGAAACTTTCTGACTTTATTAGAATCTGTGCAGGCGTGGGTGCAGCCCATGCGATGGGTCTCAAATTAGTGCCGCATTTACCAAGGCCTTTTACAATACTGGCTCAAGTACTTGCTTTACTTGTAAACAACCAGGCCATTTTGCATGCAGGTGTCCGACAGGCAAACAAAGAGTAAGAATAGTGTCTCCTCAAACTGGAGCTAAACCGACCCCAGCTACACTTTGTCCTTGATATGGTAAAGGTCATCACTGGGCCAGTGAGTGTAGATCAATGACAAATGCCCTCAGACAGCCTATTTCTTCCTACTTCTCAGGAAACTCCCTGGGGCAATGAGGTTTGTTCCCTCCCAAACTCCCAACCTACCTCAAAATCCTTCTCCACAATTGGCTCACTCCAACTACCCACTCCAGGCAGTGCAGGATTGGACCTCTGTGCCACCACTGATACAATATTAGACTCAATGCAAGGGCCCCAGATAATACCAACTGGAATTATGGGTGCCCCTCCATCTCATACGTGTGCCCTTATTCTTGGAAGAGCCTCTACTACCTTACAAGGTGTTCAGGTCTTCCCTGGCATTAATGATAATGATTTCACTGGAGAAATAAAAATAATGGCCACAGTTATTAATAGAGTTGCGGCCATCCCAGGAGGAAAAAGTCTTGCACAATTAATACTTCTTCCCTTAGATTAAGGGGCATTTCCACCTCCCAAACCTACTGTGGGGGACTGCCTCCTTGGGCTCCTCTGAGGTATATTGGGTTCATCCCATTTCTCATATTAGACACACCCTTACCTTACTTATTGAAGGAAAGGAATACCAAGCAATTGTACTTACTGGAGCTGATGCGACAATTATTTCTCAAAAATACTGGCGATCAGGTTGGCCCCTCACCCCATCCTTGACTGACCTTAAAGGGATAGGAAAGTCAAAAAATCCTCTGGTCAGCTCTACTGCTCTTAGCTGGACTGATAAAGAGGGTAATAAGGGAACTGTCACTTCTTTCGTTGTTCGTGACCTCCCTGTTTACCTATAGGCTGGAGATATTTTGAGTCAAATAGAAGTTATTCTTGCCAGTCCCAATTCCATGGTGACTCATCAAATGCTCCGTATGAATTTTGTCCCTGGTACAGGCCTTGGGAGGCTGAGACAAGGACTGGTGGAGCCTATACAACCAATAAAAAAAAATACATATGGACTTGGATATTTGGATTTTTAGTGTCGGTTCCTGACCCTCCTGTTCCCATGGAGATAAAATTATTTGGGAGACTCAGACTCTTGTGTGGGTGGATCAGTGGCCCCTTACCCAAGAAAATTTGGAGGCTGCCTCCATGTTAGTGAAGGAACAGCTGGCAGCCCGCCATGTAGAGCCCTCAACCTCACCATCGTACACTCCTATTTTTGTTATCAAGAAAAAATCAGGCAAGTGGCGCCTTTTACAAGATTTGTGTGCCATTAATAAAGTTATACTCCCGATGGGAGCACTACAGCCAGACATTCCCACACCAGTGGCTATTTCCAAAAACTATTGTAAAATGGTTATGGACTTAAAAGATTGCTTTTTTACCATTCCTTTGTATCCTGTGGATAGACCCTATTTTGGCTTTAGTCTTTCTTGCATTAATATTCAGGGCCCTATGCAGAGACTTCAATGGAAGGTTCTTCCCCAAGGTATGGCCAACATCCCTACTCTTTGCCAAAAATACGTTGCTCAAGAAGTAGACCCTGTGAGAGAGCGAGGGCCACAAATTTATATTTTACATTATATGGATGATTTGTTAATTGCTGCACCTAATACCCATGATCTTAATAATTGTTACTTGGACTTTTACAAAATCCTCACTACCTTGGGACTACAGATAGCTCCTAATAAGGTTCAAACACAGGACTCTTATAAAAGTTTGGGCCTTAAAATTCTACAGAAATCAGATCCAAATTTCTAAAATACAACTACGTGTGGACCATATTCACACCCTTAAAGATTTTCAGAAATTACTGAGGCATATTCAATGGCTAATAACATATTTAAAATTATGCACTTGTGTACTTTTGACCCTTAATGATATTTTGAGTGGTAATTCCCACCCCTCCTCCCCTCAAAATCTTACTCCCAAGGCATAACAGGCATTAAACCAAGTCACAGAAGCCATTGCCCAACAATTTGTTACGCAAATTTCTTATAACCTTCCTCTGGTTCTGGTTATTTTACACACTCCTCATACACCCACAGGAATATTTTGGCAGTGAGATCCACATTTTAATAATAAAGACTGCCCCTTGTTTTGGGTCCATTTACCCACCACATCCTCGAAGGTTATTACTGTTTATCTTGCTCAGGTAGCTTCTATTATTTTTAAAGGTCATTTGATTTCTCTACAACATTTTGGCAAAGACCCTGATAATATTTTTATTCCATATACTAAGGACCAAACCCAATTTTTACTAGAGACAAGGGATGAATGAGGTATTTCCCTATCAGGCTTTTGGGAACAATTGATCACCACCTCCCCAATGACCCCCCTTTACATTTTGTCCAGTTACATCCATTTACTTTTCCTGAAATTACTCAAAATGCTCCCATTCCTCAAGCCCTTACTGTCTTTACAGATGGTTCCTGTAATGGCCGAGCGGTCTTTGTTGTCAATAACCAGCCTACCACCTTTGAGACTGTCTATCAGTCACCACAGTTTGTGGAATTGTTTGACATAACACAAGTTTTTATAACATTTTTTATAATCCTGTTAATATTTATAAAGACAGTGGCTACATTGCTCATTCTGTGCACCTGCTGGTGATTTCACCCCCCATTAAGGCTTCTAACAATGCGGCCTTTCTGTTTCACCAGCTTCAGCAGCTAATTCAGGTCAGACAACACCCATTTTTCTTAGGACACATAAGGGCACACTCTGATCTTTCCAGCCCTCTAATTCAAGGTAATGCCCAAGCTGATGCAGCAACTCGTTCCATCTTTCCAATTTTTGTGGCTCCATTCAAAAGGCCACGGAGTTACACCATCTACACCATTTAAATTTCCAGAGCCTTTGATTACTTTGTAAAATTACCAGGCAACAGGCACGAGAAATAGTAAAAGCATGCCCTAGTTGCGCTGCCTCCCTCCCCATTCAACACTTGGGAGTTAACCCCCGAGGATTACTGCCCGATCAGTTTTGGCAAATGGATGTTACTTATTTTCTTGAATTTGTAATAGCCAAATATATATACACATTTCTGTAGATACCTTCAGCGGCTTTATTTTTGCATCACCACATTCTGGAGAGGCTACCAAAAATGTCCTTTCTCATCTTGTTTCAGCCTTTTCTGTTATGGGTAAACCAATACATATTAAAACAGATATTTATCCTACATATACCATTGCCAAGTTTAAACAGTTTTGTGCTACCTTGCAAATTTGTCATACTCCTGGAATTCCATACAACCCTCAGGGCCAAGGCATTGTGGAACTTGCCCACCTTACCTTAAAAACTTGGCTAACCCTCCTTAAGGCTTCCTCCCTTGTATTTACCACACCCAGGCATCGCCTTAACAATGCATTATTTGCCCTTATTTTTCTTACCCTAGACAATGAAGACCATTTGGCAGCAGACAGACACTGCCATCCCTCGTCCAATTCTGTTCGCCCACCTGTTATGTGACACAATCCCCTTACAAATAAATAAAAAGGCCCAGATCCTGTCCTCATCTGGGGAGGAGGCTCAGCTTATGTTTTGGACCAAGATCAAACAGCCCCAAGATGGTTACCAGAACTCCTGGTTAAACAGGTTAATGACTTACCTCAAAACAGGGACAGAGGGACTCCTCATGAGGACAAAATTTCTTCTTTTTCAGATGCAGCCAACAATCTGCCAGCCTTGGAATAACAGTTCCTGTGGGCACAGGTACACTGGCTTAGGCACGTCTATTCACTCTTACCATCGCCTGTCTCAACAAATTATAAACTCTATCAGTAACAACTGATAAAAACTCTATCATGAACCATTAAAGATTTGCAGGACCAAATAGACTCCCTGGCAGAAGTGTTCCTTCAAAAAAGACGAGGCTTAAATTTGCTGACAGCTAACCAGGGAGGTATTTGCTTGGCCTTAGGGGAATGATGCTGCATTTATGCCAATAATTCTGGCATAGTATGCACTAAAATTAAGCAGCTTCAAGAAGATCTAGAAAAGAGACGAAGGGAAATATTTGAAAATCCCCTCTGGACTGGGCTTAATGGATTTCTGCCCTATCTTCTTCCCCTATTAGGCCCTTTGTTGGGTTTACTTTTAATGGTGTCCCTAGGACCCTGCATTATAAACAGGCTGTTACAATTTATTAAAGAACAGATTAATATTTTGGCCTCTAAGCCCCTACAGGTCCACTATCATCGCCTGGATATGGAAGACCGTGCTGCCAACATTTAAAAGGATGTTCTACCCTCCTCACAAGCTTATTTCTTAAGGTTACATGCCCACAGATCTCGCTTTCTTATATAAAACTCTAAGTAACAGCTCTGACCAACCATCTTCTGCCCTTGCCATAAGGGTTCGTCCTCCATGGGCCCCTCTGTTTGGGGGAGGACACACCCATGGAGTGAGGACGTTAGGCCATAATAACAGAGGGTGCAGGAAGGACTGCAGGAGGATGGATCCATGGTTCCCAAAACCCAAGTCTTCTGAGTGACACGCTCTGGTGCATGGCAGTTGGCATGCTTCCCCCTCAAAGCCGTCTCCTTAAAAAACATGCCTAGGCCACCACGAAATCTCCTAGTAAACATGCTCGATCAGATCAGGAGATATTCTAAGGCCTGTTAGAGAAACAGAGCCTCTATAACCCCCTAAAACATTGGCCTGTAAGGTATGGTCAAATATTTAATATAAGAAAGGGGGAAGATGTCAGGGGCTAGAAGGAAGTTCTCCTTCAAAGAATAGCCTGACACTTACAAGAAATAGACCCCTGCGAGATTTCCTGCCTGGGAGACATCCCGCAGCCATCTATCACCCTGAGACATCCTGCGGCTATCCGTCTTCCTAAAATATCCTGAGGTTATCTCACCCTGTGAAGACATCCAGCAACTGCCGATAAGAGAGCTTTCTCATCCGCAGCATATAAATACACTGTGAGAACTATAAAAGTTTTCAGCATGATCAGAACTGTTGTCTTGCTGTCTTCTCTCATCACTCTTGTCCCTTCATTCCTCCCCAACAAGGTTCAACGCCCACGTTGAAGTGTCCAGCCGGCCCGGACACCTGACACTAAACCATAACCTACTAGACTCTGACTACTAATACTAATATGATGGAGAAAAATAATCCAAACAGAATGGAAATACAAGCAGTACAGAGGAGGCATGGTGTATAGTTGGACTTGCCTTTTGAATGATATAGGGTAGGTGTTATAAATCTAGCTAATTTTTAACTGAAATAGTTCTCCACATGTTTTTAAAGTTAACAAATATGTGAATACCTGTCTCCCTTTCTCTGTAGCCAATTAAGCACATGTATTTTTATATGCACATATAGAATCTTACCTGGTATCACACGTATATTCTTCTGAGGTGTCTGACTTGGCAAATACAAATTGTGAGAAGAGATAACTCCTCCTAAACTCTGTTGGAACTGAAAATTCAACCTATGGGTGAGCCTCCTAGTAGAACAACATTATACATAAATCGATGTTCGGTAAAATAAATATTTTTGCATCTGTGGCTGATGTACATTTCATGAAGAATTTCGATTAGCATATATATTGCTACATTTTATTGTCTGTGTGTGTTTTTTAATATATATATATATATATATATATATATATATATATATATATATACTCTCCAAATTTTTCCAAATATAAAATATATGTGTCTTATATACACTACCTAAATTCATTCATGTTCATAAATATATGTGTCTTATATACACTACCTAAATTCATTCATGTTCATGTATGTGGATTTATAATCAACATTTCACAAGATTATTCTCAGAAATATTCATCCACCTGAAATACATATTTGTTTCCTATTACTGAAAACTAACTTCAGTGAATGGTGCATACAATCCTAATATTTCTACATTAACTGACCCTGTTTAACATCAATGCAAGTAGATTCCTATGGGACATGATGTGTATTTTGAAGTTCATTTTATTCAACACTGGTACAATAGAATTTCTATAGTTTACGAACATCATAGGACATATATTTCATCCATAAGTTCACAAATTTATAGGCATTTGATTCACTTTCAGTCATTTACTGATTCAGAACACATGTATTCCTCCAGGTTTCTTGACTGGTCTTTTCATGAGACTTCATTTCAAACACATTATTTTTGATTTCCATAATGATTTTGAAGCAAAACTCACACACTCTTCATGATAAAACATAACCCTAATATTACCATTAGATGTATTACTGGTTGGAATGAATAATTGTGTATCAATATAAGATTTTCTGTATATATTCAGATATCAATTCAATCCTTTATTTAAAGTTGGAACCAATTATATTATTTATTCACAGTATGGTCTATTCATGCATTATCTCTACATTCATAGACACAGGGTACATCTATTTGTAACCCCAATACTAATTTATTCGTCTTCAAAATGTTGCTCCCAGAAATGGTGGAAGAAATACTCATGTCACCTGATCTACGTATGCATTTATCACAGTAATATTCTGGACACAAAAAGCAGAGGTCACACTTATGATTGTACCAAAGCCTAAATGGAAAGTGAGCATGGATTACTAAAAACATTCATGTCCAGGTTGCCTAATGCTCTCAAATGTCAATCCTATTTATGACAACATATTTGTTTCTTCCTAAGACTATATATTCAACCTCAGCCCTGTTGCAAATGTCTAATCCTATCACTCACTTTATACTTTCCCTGATTTCCTAATGTCTCTATTGATGTCTGCTTTCCTAAATATTTTCACCAGTTCACAATTTTGACTAACACTTCACGTGTGCTGACATTTACATTCACTGTCTATGTGATACCCTATTGCTAAAGAACTTTTGTTACAATTCCTGTACTCACTCTTCTTCTGAAACCTACAGAATATCTTCCTAATCCTACTGACTATCCCAGTTTGAGTGGATACTCACTTCTACATTCAATCATCCAAGGTACAAGGTCCTATGCCATTGATTATTGATTTATCTGAAACATCTATGCAGAACATGTATCAAAGCTAAGTATCCCAATCAAGAGCGCAATGCCCTAGTGGGATTCCAATCTTACCTAGATTTCTGTTTTCATACTTATATTTCACCTATATATTCTTATAAATATCACAGGTTCCCAATACCATTATTCATCAAGCAGAATGATTCCTAACCCAAATCAAACCTGTTATTAAGCGAAACGATACACTGTTCCCTCAATCTAACTTTACAGAAGAGCAGGGACTGTGTTGGTCCTAAAATAGAGGAATGTAGTGAATCTTCCACCTGTTGAAAAACTCAAAGTTTCATGCAGAAGTGATCCCTGGAGAAGATATAGGCACCACTGAAGGACCTGAGAGAGCAAAAGTCAACTTCCATGGCAAACAACCTGGTCAGGATGAAAGGTTGTTACTGAATCAGCCTCTCTGTTCTTTTTTTTATTATTGGTTGTTCAAAACCTTACAAATCTTTTGACATAACATATTCATACATTAGCATACATTAGCTTCAAGTGATTTATGAACTCCCATTTTTACCCCAGATACAGATTGAAGAATCACTTCGGTTACACATCCACATTTTTACATAATTCCATACTAGTAATTGTTGTATTCTGCTACCGTTCCTATCCTCTACTATCCCCCCTCCCCTCCCCTCGGATCTTCTCTGTCCACCCCATCTACTGTAATTCATTTCTCACCTTGTTTATTTTCCCATTCCATTCACAACCTCTAATATGTAATTTAGTATAACAATGAGGGTCTCCCTCCATTTCCATGCAATTCCCCTTTTCTCTCTCTTTCCCTCCCACCTCATGTCTCTGTTTAATGTTAATCTTTTCTTCCTGCTCTTCCTCCCTGCTCTATTCTTAGTTGCTCTCATTATATCAAAGAAGACATTTGGTATTTGTTTTTTAGGGATTGGCCAGCTTCACTAAGCATAATCTGCTCTAGTGCCACCCATTAGAATATGGACTCAAACAGTCCTGTTTGGAGAGCTGGTCCCGGGTGCCTATGGTTGATATACATTCTAACTTGTGAAAGTGTCACAGGACGTAGGGGCAGCCTCCATCTCATGGGACCCTTGGAAGCAACTGTTAGGACAAAGTTGTTGCTAAGGCAGTGACCTCATTCAGTTCCTGAAGGAAGTGACCTCACCTCACTTCCTTGGTGATGGAACTCTAAGAACTTGGGATGCAGGAAGACAGGCACCCAGAGCCTGTCCCAGTCCCAGTCCCAGTGGTCTCACTTGTTTGGATATACCAAGGACAGAGTCAGTCTTTCTTGGTACCTACTGATATGAGAATGGCCAAAAGCCAGAAAAGCTCTAAAGAGGGGCCTTTCCTGAGAAAGCAGATAGTGGTTCACCAGTGGCTCCTGACATCTTCACAGAGTTGGTTAAAGAGACCAGATCTGAGACAGGACAGGCCATTTCGGGGGAACATACTATAACCCACCAGTCAGAGGACACTCTGGATAGTCACAGACCTACTTTAAGGAAGGAGGTGCCTCTGTGGGTGTCGCTGTGTGTTTATGGATTTGCCTCATGCTCTGAGAATAGATAGAAAAGGCGGTTTGTTTGGTTTTGAGTGAACTGTTTCTAGTAAGTCATTTGACAACGCGAGTGTTTCTATGTCTGTGTATCCCACTGTGTCCATGGTTATAGACATTAGAAAAGATAATGCATCAATTGATGTGTCCTGTCTAGTAGAAAGCTTCCCATCATTTATTCTGCCAAATTGATGAATGGATTTTGGCTTGCCTTATCGATGGGCAACACGCGCTATCTTCCAAAGTTCGTGCGTTCTTCCTGAATTCTAGCCACTCTACAGAATAGGCTCATGGTTTTGTGTCCAATATATGTACCATTTCCAAACCCTGTTACATGGCCATGTACTGGATAGCTGAAGGGAATGGCGAGCATCTCAGAAAACTCAGATATCAGTGTGACCAATAAAGTCTCAGTGGAGAAACCCTGCTTTGCTTACCTATTGTTCTGTTGCCCTGAATGTCAGGAAGGTCTTTGTTTCACGCCACCCCTTTGTGAAGCCTGAAGAAAACAGGTTTCAAATGGAAATGAATGGGCATCACCTGTGGCTCTTTGCTTAATTGCTTTGAAAAGGGATGTGTCTGAATCAGCCTCTTGGCCCTGTTTGAGGCAATGGCTTAGATTCTCACCACCTGATGTATCTTAAGAATGATCCCATGTGTGCATTCAAAACCAAAATGGCCAAAAGAGCAGTCATTGTGGATGAAGTCTCTCCCCTTCCTCTTTTAGGTTCCTGACCTCCATCAAGTGAGAATAGGGATCCTTTGGGTCAAATGATTTCTTCAAAGCCCTGCAGAAGCTAGCCGATATGTGCTTGGGTTTTATAATGACTCCAATTCACATAAAAAAATAAACCCCACAGTCAGTAGGCCTCAAATTGGAGAAGCAGAGAAGTATTAACAGCAGGCCTATTTGATCACTCCTAGTTCACAGGAAGTGTGTCCAGGCAACCCTGATTTTAGGCCATTAAGGGGCAAGGGAGATTATTTTGGAGACTGTCTTGTGTTTCGCCCCTCATGGAAACATCCAGCCAGAGGTTATGATGAGTGTCTATATGAAAGATCATGAGGGCCATGTGGGAGTGTTTTGGTTTTAATTGTGGCCATTTGTTTGGTGTTTGGAAGAGATGACTGGGTCCACCTTTACATGAACTCTGGTGTGATTCCCCTTAGAGACTGAGTTCTGGAACTGAACTCAGAGAATTATTGCCATGAATTGCGTTGGGATTTTCGGAGGCCATGCATGAGAGTCCCCCTTGAAAACTGAGATCTATGTGCAGGGTGGCTTTCAACAGAGCACTGGGAATCACAGCCAAGATATCACGTGATTTTATTCTGAAAGACTTGTCAGCCATATTTGAGAGTCGAAACACACATGGACCTCATTGTAGACCTCAATGGGACTGGCTTCATGTGACCATTTGGCCACTTTTTGAGAAGCCTTGCCTGTGAGAATTCTCCAAAGCTTTCATTGAAATGTGCTTCCTCTACATTTAATGGTTCTGGAGTGAATTTTAACCCACAGTGCCTCCAACATCATCATTGAAAAATGGCTACAAAAATACCATAAAATTTTTAAATTTCCCATGACCAGGTGGCAATGGAGGACCTTTGGATGTCCTGTTGCTGATCATGAGTATACCAGACAGTGCTTTGATTGACTCGGTTTCATGAAAATCGTGTAGAACAGAGATGCCAATAAGTTGGAGCCTGCTGAGTAGTGGGCCTAGAGCCGTGGTGGTCAGGTGTATGATAAAACATCTGTGGTGGGGCCTGTGGATCTTCCATTGGCTTCCAAATGGCTTGTGACTGACATGGTGCAGCAAGCAGTCCCTTCTATATAAAGGCATCTTGTAATACTGAGAGATTTCAGGGCAATGTTCAGAATCAAGTTGCTATGGTCAATGGGGCAATATATGTGGGCTAGAAGTATGTTTGGTGCATTCTCCTGCAGAAACTGACCCACCACATGTGACAGAACTCCCTCCAGCACTGTGACCCACTAGAACTCCTTGTATTTTTGAATCAAATAGCAAACTCCCAGTGTAGCAGCAAGAAACACCATGAAATTTGGAGGATGACCAAATGGCTTCACAGTCCACATGGGGAGACACTTAGTCCCCAGTGGTTACAGTTTACCTACAAAGAGCAAATTCAGCACTGCTGCCTCATCTTCACTGGAAAATAAGAAACCATGTCCTCCAGGTCACATAGATGTAGACCCAGCTTTGATGGTCTCACTACAAATGAAGCTAAAGCTCCAGAAAACAACATATTTTTCAGGTGCCCAACCTCAGAGGCAGTTCTTCAAGAAGTCTTTAGGCCAGCAGAGCTCCATGTTTGTGGAGTGTTCACCCTATCCCTTACTTTTGGGAACTCCTCTACCACCTCCAGTGTTGTGAATTACTGAGCATATTCCATTCCAGATATGTATTCACAGATTTTCTAACACTTCTCCTCTAATTGTGTCTTACTTGGGGCAAAAGTAATGTCAAGCCATAGTTCTTGATGAGAGTGGGAACATTTTTGTGTAGCACATATTTACATACACATTGGATTCATTTTCCAATTTTCCATTTGAAATACTGAATCCCTGACACTAACCCCTACCCTACTAGACTCTGACTACTAATCGTAATATCATGGAAAATAATAACCCAATCAGAATAGAAATACAAGCAGTTAAGAGGAGGCATGTTTGGTATTCTTGGACTTGCCTTTTGCATTATATAGGGTAGGAGTTATAAATCTAGTCAATTTTTTTGTTGAAATAGTTCTCCATGTGTTTTTAAAGATAACAAACATGTGAATTTATGTCTCCCTTTCTCTGTAGCCTAGTCAGCAAATGTATTTTTATATGCATATATAGAATCCTACCTAGTATTACACGTACATTTTTGTGAGGTGGCTGACTTGGCAGATACAAATTGTGAGAAGATATCACTCCTCCTAAATGCTGTTGAAACTGAAAATTCAACCTATGGCTGAGCCTCCTATTTGAACAACATTATACATAAATCCATGTTCAGTAAAATTAATATTTTTGGATCTCTGGATGATATGTATTTCACAATAAATTTCCGTTGGCATACATAATGCTACATTGTAATGTCTCTCTGTGTATATATATATATATATATATATATATATATATATATATACTCTCAAGATTTTTCAAAATATGAAATATATGTGCCTTATTGTGCACTCCCCAAATTCATTCATATCATGAATGTGGATTTATAATCAACTTTTCAAAAGATAATTCTCAGAAATATTCATCAACCTGAATTACATATTGGTTGCCTAGTACTGAAATCTATCTTCAGTAAATGGTGCATACAAAACATAATATTTCGACATTGCAAGTTGGCCGCGAATAGAGTGCATCACACCCAGTGTACCACGCCACATTGCAGGTGAATAACGAGTTAAAATGACAAAAGACTATCTTGTTAGGATCTTATAGAAAAATGGGTGTGCACCGAAACCTAAAAGAATGATTTCCACCAACGAGGTCCGGTAATTGAGTCTCAAACGTGAGCTGAATATGCAACCGGAGATCCGGGCTTACTGATCCGTGCGGCCCGCCCCGTGGCTACAGACGTCGGGGCACCACCGAGAAGCGAATAGCATCCAGGGAGAAACCTTGCTGCAGATTCTGTGGAATCCTGCCAGCTGACCCCCCACTGAGCCCCAGGGGGAGTTCGGGATCTCAGTCAGGGAAGGAAGCGCTACAGTTCTATCCCCCACAACGGAAACTCCACCAAGGAAACCAACGGCAACCATCTTGGAGAGCTGAAGTAACCACCGCCACTCTCCGACAGATTGCAACAATAAAACAGTTGTGTGTTTTCCGCTCATCTCCCATACAGTAGGATATTTGCATAAAATCTTTCCTAAGCTTTCCAGGGGAGGGATTATCAGAGAGAGCCTGAATAAAGATGGGGGGGAAACTAGAGGCACCTGACCTTCTACTCCCCCTCCCATCAGTGGTGAAAACAAAATCTGTCTAGCCAGCGATGGGGAAGGGGCAAACGGAAAAAAAAAAAAAAAAAACAATAGAGTGCTGGGGTTCCCAATAGACACAATCCACACCCAAGAAACGGCAGGCCAGAGTACAGTTTGAGCTGCCGAGGGCATTACTCAGGGGAAAACTGGTGTAGCAAGAGAAACCAGGACTAGCAGGAGAAACCAGGGGACTAGAGGCCAGGCCCGCGTGACTGGGCGCCTGGAGAACGCTCGCCCGCCGGCAACAGCCGGCCCGCTGCAGGTGCGACTGGACGGCTGGAGACCGCCTGCCCACCAGCGACCAATCACCTGCCATATGCCTGCCCTAATGGGTGGCTAGAGATCGCACAACCGCCGGTGACAGCCCACCCGCTGACTGCGTGACTGGACAGCTTGTGACCGCCTGCACACCCGCGACCAGGAGCTGAAAACAAACAGAGACAGTACAGTCCCACACCCCCATGCGAACACCAGGGCAAAGAGCCTGGGGCCCACCATAGCAGAGAGGTGACATCACTGGAGCTCGGCCGTCGGAATTCCTTCCCAGTGGAATCCACTTTAGCATGCACAGTCTACCAACACAAAGGAGCTACAATAGAGATATATAAAACCAAAACAAATATATAGAAGAGAGCAGAAACACAGCAATCAAACAGAGCTGGAAAGTAATGTGAACTTCATGAAAAAACAAGGGAAAAAGGTGTACAAATAATGCCGGACAACTTAATTCTACAGGAGGACCTAGAATCATCAGAAACAGGGATAGGGAAAAAACTCAATGCATCCCTAACTCAGATGGAAAGAAATATTAGAGAAGACATGAGGCAGCAAGTCCAAGCAATAAAAGAATATTTTGAAAATGAATTAAACAAACAAATTCAAATGGCAAAGAAGGAGCTTTACCAAAAGACAGAGTTCTTAAAAAAATCAAACAGTAATCCTAGGAATGCAGAAAAATATAAACCACATTAAAAACTCAAACGAGAATATTGTAAATAGACTAGATTAAGTAGAAGTCAGAAGATCAGATAATGAAGACAAAGTTTATCAACTTGAAAAGAATATAGTGAACACAGAAAAGATGCTTATATCCCATGAGCAATCTATTTAAGAGATATGGGATGTCATAAAAAAACAAATTTGAGAGTCATCAGGATAGAAGAAGGCATAGAGATTCAAACGAAAGGAATGGACAACATATTAAATGAAATAATTCTAGAAAACTTCCCAGAGATAAAAGATGGAATGGATTGCCAAATCCTTGAAGCCTACATGACCTCAAACATTCAAAACCATAATAGACCAACTCCAAGACATAGAATTATCAAGATAGCTAACATACAGAACAAGGAGAGAATATTAAAAGCTAAAAGAGAAATGAGGCAGATTACATTCTGGGGTAAACCAATTAGGTTAACGACTGAATTTTCATCACAAACTTTGAAAGCGAGTAGATCCTGGAACAATGTATTTCAAACGCTGAAAAATAATGGATTCCAACCAAGAGTACTGTATCCATCAAAATTAAGTTTGGGATTTGACAATGAAATTAGTGTCTTTCACGATAAACAAAAGCTAAAAGAATTTGCAGAAAGAACACCAGCACTGCAAAGCATTTGAGCAAAATACTAGAAGAAGAGGAATTGATAAATAGTGCCCCAAACTAACAGCAGGAGGTATCTCAGTAAAGGGGGAGAAAAATAACCAAAAAGTAAAAACTAGCCAAACTAAAAATAAATAAATAAATAAACATGAATGAAAGTAAAAATCATATTTCAATTGTAACCTTAAATGTTAATGGCATAAACTCACCAATCAAGAGACATAGGTTAGTAACCTGAATCAAAAAACAAATCCTACAGTCTGCTGCCTTCAGGAGACTCATATGATAGGTAAAGACATACACAGGCTGAAAGTAAAAGGTTGGGATAAATCATACCACTCACATGGCCCTCGGAAGCAAGCAGGAGTAGCCATACTCATATCAAATAAAATCAATTTCAAACCTACGTTAATAAAAAGGGATAACGAAGGACACTATGTACTGTTAAAAGGAACCATCCACCAACAAGACATAACAATTATCAATTTGTATGCACCAAACAATTGAGCTGCAACGCTCATGAAACAAACTCTCCTCAAGTTCAAGAGTCAAATAGACTACAACACAATAACTACGGGTGACTTCAACACACTGATCTCGCCATTAGAAAGATCCTCTAGACAAAAACTGAATAAAGAAACTATGGAATTCAACAGCACAATAAATAACCTAGGCTTAACCAACATATATAGAATATATCAACCATCCTCAAGTGGATACACGTTCTTCTCAGCAACACAAGGATCCTACTCAAAGATAGTTCATATATTATGCCATAGGGCAACCCTTAGTAAATATAAAGGCTTGGAGATAATACCATGCACCATATCTGATCATATTGGAATGAAACTGGAAATAAATGATAAAAGAAGGAAGGAAAAATCCTACATCATATGGAAAAAGGAACAATATTCTACTGAATGATCAATGGGTTACAGAAGACATAGAGGAGGATATAAAAAATTCTTATAGACAAATGACAATACAGACACAACATACTGGAATCTATGGGACACAATGAAAGCAGTTTTAAGAGTGAAATTCATTTCTTGGAGTTCTTTCCTCAAAAAAATAAAATAAAATAAAATAAATGAACTCACACTACACTTCAAAAACCTAGAAAAAGAAAAGAAAAACAACAGCAAATGTAGTAGAAGACAAGAAATAATTAAAATTAGAGCAGAAATCAACGAAATTGAAACAAAAAAAAACATTGAAAAAATTGATAAAACTAAAGGTTGGTTCTTTGAAAACATACATAAGATCGACAGGCCCTTAGCCATGCTAACAAAGAGAAGAAGAATGAGAACTCAAATTAATAACATACGGCATGAAAAAGGCATTATCATAACAGACACTACAGAAATACAGAAGATAATTAGAAAGTATTTTGAAACCCTATATTCAAATGAAATAGAAGATAGTGAAGATATCAATAAATTTCTTAAGTCATACGATGTGCCAAGATTGAGTCAGGAAGACACACACAATTTAAACAGACCAATAACAAAGGAAGAAATACAAGAAGCCATCAAAAGACTACGAACCAAAAAAAGCCCTGGAGCGGATGGGTATAGAGCGGAGCTTGACAAAACCTTAAAAGAAGAATTAATACCAATACTTTTCAAGCTATTTCAAGAAATAGAAAATGAAGGTGCTCTTTCAAATTCATTCTATGAGGCCAAAATCACCCTGATCCCGAAACCAGACAAAAACACTTCAAAGAAACAAAACTACAGACCAATATCTCTAATAAACTAGGATGCAAAAATTCTCAATAAAATCCTGGTGAATGTAATACAAAAGCATATCAAAAAATTGTGCACCATGATCAAGTAGGATTCATCCCAGGGATGCAAGGCTAGTTCAATATACGGAAATCCATAAATGCTATTCACCACATCAATAGACTTAAAGACAAGAACCATATGATCATCTTGATAGATGCAGAAAAAACATTCGACAAAGTTCAGCCTCCCTTTATGTTCAAAACTCTCGAAAAACTAGGGATAACAGGAACTTACCTCAACATTGTAAAAGCTATATATGCTAAACCTCAGGCTAGCATCATCGTAAATGGAGAAAAACTGAAGGCATTCCCTCTAAAATCTGGAACAAGACAGGGATGCCCTCTATCACCACTTCTATTCGATTTAGTTCTTGAAATACTAGCCAGAGCAATTAGACAGACAAAAGAAATTAAAGACATGAAAATAGGAAAAGAAGAACTTAAATTATCGCTATTTTCAGATGACATGATAATATATTTAACAGACTCAAAAGGGTCTACAAACAACTGCTAGAGTTAATAAATGAATTCAGCAAAGTGGCAAGATATAAAGTCAACACGCATTAATCAAAGGCATTCCTGTATATCAGCAGAAAAACTTCTGAAATTGAAATGAGGAAAACCACTCCATTCACTATATCCACAAAGAATATAAGATACTTGGGAATCATCCTAACGAAAGAGGTGAAAGATTTATATGATGAAAACTACAGAACCCTAAAGAGAGAGATAGAAAAAGATCTTAGAAGATGGAAAAATGTACTTTGTTCATGGATAGGCAGAATTAACATCATCAAAATGTTGATATTACCCAAAGTTCTCTACAGGTTTAAATCGGTGCCAATAAAAATCCCAACGGCATTTATTGTAGAAATGATAAAGCAATCATGAAATTCATATGGAAAAACAAAAGACCCTGAATACCAAAAGCAATTCTAAGCAGGAAGTGTGAATCTGGAGGTATAGCGATACAAGAGTTCAAACTGTACTACAAAGCAATAGTAATAAAAACATCGTGGTACTGGTACCAAAACAGGCAGCTGGACCAATGGTATAGAATAGAGGACACAGAAACCAATCCACAAAATTACAACTTTCTTATATTTGATAAAGGGGCTAAAAACATGCAATGGAGGAAAGATAGCATCTTCAACAAATGGTGCTGGGAAAATTGGAAATCCATATGCAACAAAATGAAACTGAATCCCTTTCTCTCACCATGCAAAAAGTTAACTCAAAATGGATCCAGGAGCTAGATATCAAATCAGAGACACTGCGTCTCATAGAAGAAAAAGTTGGCTACGATCTACATACTGTGGGGTCGGGCTCCACATTCTTTAATAGGATGCCCATAGCCAAAGAGTTAATAACAAGAATAAACAAATGGGACTCACTTAAACTAATTTTTTTTTCTCAGCAAGAGAAACAATAAGAGAGGTAAATAGAGAGCCTACATCCTGGGAACAAATTTTTACCCCTCACACTTCAGATAGAGCCCTAATATCCAGAATATACAAAGAACTCAAAAAAATTAAACAATAAGATAACAAATAACCCAATCAACAAATGGGCCAAGGACCTGAACAGACACTTCACAGAGGAGGACATTCAATCAATGAACAAGTACATGAAAAAATGCTCACTATCTCTAGCAGTCAGAGAAATGCAAATCAAAACCACCCTATGATACCATCTCACTCCAGTAAGATCGGCAGCCATTATGAAGTCAAACAAAATAAGTGTTGGTGAGAATGTGGGGAAAAGGGTACACTTGTACACTGCTGGTGGGACTGCAAATTGGTGAGGCCAATTTGGAAAGTACTATGGTGATACCTGGGAAAGCTGGGAATGGATCCACCATTTGACCCAGCTATCACCCTTCTCGAACTATTTCCTGAGGATCTTAAAAGAGCGTACTGTAGAGATACTGCCACATCAATGATCATAGCTGCACAATTCACAATAGCTAGACTGTGGAACCAACCTAGATGCCCTTCAATAAATGAATGGATAAAAACATGTGGCTTTTATACAAAATGGAGTATTACTCTTCATTAAAAAATGACAAAATCATAGAATTTGCATGGAAATGGATGGCATTAGAGCAGATTATGCTAGGCGAAGCTAGCCAATCCTTAAAAAAACAAATGCCAAATGTCTTCTTTGATATTAAAAGAGCAACTAAGAACAGAACATCGAGGAAGAGCATGAGGAAAAGTTTATCATTAAACAAAGACGAGTTGGGGGAGAGAAAGGGAGAGAGAAGGGAAAGCATATGGAAATAGTAGGAGACCCTCAATGTTACACAAAATTACATATAAGAGGATTTGAGGGGAAATGGGGGGGAAACAATGGAGAGAATTGAACAACAGCAGATGAGGTAGAGAGGGAAGATGGGAGGGGAGGGGAGGGGGGATTGTGGGGGATAGGAAAGGTCGAAGAATACAACAGTCACTAATATGCTATTGTTCAAAAATGTGAATGTGTAACCAATGTGATTCTGAAATTCATATTTGTGGAAAAAATGGGAGTTCATAACCCATTTGAGTCAAATGTATCAAAGATGATATATCATGAGCTATGTAATGTTTGGAACAACCAATAGAAATAAATAAATAAATAACGGTTTAAAATTGAGAGGGAAGAAATCAGCTAAAAATGGGTTGAGATGCATTCATTTTGCTAAGCAGAAACTTTGTTTCGTTTAGTTGTAACTATCACAAATTTATTTTACCAGGAAATTGGCTTTTGAAAACGCACATAAATTGAGATTAAAGGATAATTCACCTACCTTCATGAAAAATTCATAGCATTTTCTATATTTTTCATATTTCATTTTTTTTCGTGAATATTTTGTCATGGACCAGGTCTAGTCTTAGGCTATTCTTCCAGAATACTACCTCATCTGACAAATTCGTACAATGTGTTGGATTGTTGTTTTCACCTTTTATTTAATAGTTTCTAGCTGATAATGTGTATTTTCTTTATCTTTATTTGCACATATATACCCAACAATATCTTTGCATTTTATGTTAAACTGGGGAAGAGACTCATCAAAAGCTCTTTGTTATATGTATCAACAATCAGACATTTAGAGCACACAATTATTCTTAATTTTGCATGAAAATATCTTTGTACTATTTTCTTATACAGATTTAGAATTATTAATAATGTCCCTACTGTAATAAGTAATTATTTACAAGAAGAATTAAACAATTGACTTTATATCAATTATGAATATGAAAAGTACTAAAATAAGCATTTGGCAATTAATACACAATTGATAGAAATTGAAATCACAAGAAAGCCTTTAAAATGTCAGTGCATATGGTCCTTTTCTAATTCATAAGATTTAATATGCCGTATTATAGCTTAATGTGATATAAAACCTTAAATTTTCAGTATTGATAAAAAGAATGATACCTGTTTATTTAAATATGTTTATTTGATTTTTCACTGTAAGATGTTAATTCTGGAAGGCTTGAGAATTAAGAAAGTTTTGGTCTATATTATTTTTAACAGGCTAATCAAAGTACTTTTAAATGTATATGTATGTATATATATATATAATATGTAATGCATATGCATGAATATAGATACATATGTATAAAAATTTATTTTAATATATCTATCAGGTGATTATAATTATTAAATTTTCTCAAGAAAAGAACAATGACTATAAAAAACAGTCTTAAATTTAAATTTCATAGCATACTACTGTTTGTAATGACATGAGAGAAAAACAGATATGAAAGGAAAACGAAAAAGCAAGAGAGAGAAGGGGGAAAATGAGGAAGAAAGTGAGTAAAGATGAGGGAGAGGCATGTTCGATGTAAAGATAAAAGTGGAGGGGCTGGGTTTGTGGTTCAGTGGTAACATGCTTTTCTAGCATGTGTGGGACACTGGGTTCTATTCTAAGCACCACATACAAATAAACAAAATGAAGGTCAATCACAACTGAAAAAATTAAAAATAAAAAAGTAGAAATATTACCAAAACTCCAAGCTTTTATGAATGTTAAATTAAAAAAATTATGTTACATAGCCTTATGTAATTTCTAGACTATCCAAAAGAGTCATTAAATGTTAGATTATTAGTGCGATAACTAAAAATCCATTGCTCTTTCCTCAACATTCTGTGGCATGCTAGTGGTAAAATAAATTCTATTATAACACCAAAAAAAAATCTAATATTTCTATAGTAACTGACCCAGTTTAATATCAAGGCTAGTAGATTCCTATGGGACATGATGTGTATTTTGACATTCATTTTTATTCAACACTGGAACATTACTATTTCTTCAGTTTATGCACATCATAGGATATATATTTCATCCACAAGTTCACTAATTTATACGCATTTGTTTCACTTTCAGTCACTTCCTGCTTCAGAACACATGTATTTCTCTATGTTTCTTGACTGCTCTTTTCATGAGACTTCTTTCCAAACTCATTATTTTCGATTTCCATTATCACATTTGAAGCAAAACTCATACACCTGTCATGATAAACCAAACCCTAGTATTACCATTAGATGTACAACTAGCTGGAATGAATGATTGTATATCAATATAAGATTTCTTACTTAGTTTCAGATATCAATTAAATCCATTATTTAAAGTGGAACCAGTTATATTATTTATTCACAGTATGGTCTTTTCATGCATTATCTCTATATTCATAGACACAGGATACACCTCTTTGTACCCCCAATACTAATTTATACGTCTTCAAAATATTGCTCCCAGAAATGGTGGAAGAAATGCACATGTCACCTGATTTACATATACATTTTATCACAGTAATATTCTGGACACAAAACGCAAAGGTGACACTTATGATTTTACCAAACCTAAATGGAAAGTGAACATGGATTACTAAAAACTTCCATGTCCAGTTTGCCTAATGCTCTCAAATGTGAATCCTATTCTTGACTACATATTTGTTTCTTCCTAAGATTATATATTCAACCTCAAGCCCGTTGAAAATGTCTAATCTTATCACTCACTTTTTCATTTGCCTGATTTCCTAATGTCTCTATTGATATCTGCTTTCCTACATATTTTCCCCAGATTATCATTGTGACTGACTCTTCACATGTGCTCACATTTACATTCAATCTCTACCAGAAACCCTATTGCAAAAGAACTTTTGGTCCAAATCCTATACTCACTCTTAGTTCTAAACCTACAGACTATCTTTCTAATAATACCGACTATCCCTTCTTGACTAGAAGTTCTCTTTGACATTCCATCATTCAAGGTACAAAGTCCTATGCCATTGAACATTGATTTATCTGAGACATTTCTGCAGAACATAATTCAAAGCTAAGTATCCCAATCAAGGGCCCAATGCCCTTCTGGGCTTCAAATCTTACCTAGATTTCTGTTTTCATTCTTATATTTCACTTTTACATTCTTGTAAATATTACAGGTTCCCAATACCATTATTCATGCCGTGGAATGTTTCTTAACCCAAATTGAACTTTTATTAACCGTAACCATACACTCTTCCCTGAATCAAACTTTACAGAAGAGCAGGGACAGAGTTGCTTTTACAATACAGGAATGTAGGGGTTCTTAAACCTGCTGAGATCCTCAAAGGTCCATGCAGAAATGATCCCTGGAGAAGACGTAGGCAGCTATGAAGGAGTTGAGAGAGCAAAAGTCATCTTGCATGGCAAACCCCCTTGTCAGGATGAAGGGATGTGTCTGAATCAGTCTCTCTATCTAAATGTAGAGAAGATGGACTAAACCAGTCCTGTGTGGGGAGATGTTCCCAGGCGCCTATGTTTGTTATACCATTCTATCTTGTGAACTTGTCACCGAAAGTAGGGGCAGCCTCTATCTCATGGGACCCTTGGAAGCAAATGTTAAAACAAAGTGATTGCCAAGGTAGTGACCTCATACATTTCCTGAAGAAAGTGACCTACCTCACTTCCTTGGTGATGTAACTCTCTGAACTTGGGATCCAAGATGCCAGGCTGCCAGAGCCAGTTCCAGTCCCAATCCCAGTGGGCTCACTTGTTTGGATGTACCAAGGACAGAGTCAGTATTTCTTGGTATCTACTAATGTGAGGATTGCCAAATGCCAGGACAGATCTGAAGAGGGGCCTTTCCTGAGAAAGCAGGTAGTGGCTCACCGCTGGCTCCTGAGAACTTCACAGAGTTTGCAAAGGAGAGAGATCTGAGACAGGACAGGACATTTCATTGGAACATAATACGGCCCAACAGACAGAGGACACTCCAGATAGTCAGAGACCTACTTGCAGGAAGGAGATGTCTTTGTGAGTGTGAGTGTCAGTTTGTGGTTTTTTCTCATGTTCTGAGAATAGGTAGGAAAGACAGTTTGTTTGGTTTGGAATGGACTGTTTCTAGTAAGTCTTTTGACAAGGTGAGTGATTCTATGCCTGTGTATCCCACTGTGTCCGTGGTTGTAGACATTAGAAAAGAGAGTGCATCAATGGATATGTCTTGTCTTGTAGAAAGCTTCCCAGCGTTCATCCTGCCCAATTTATGAATGAACTGCAGCTTGCCTTATGGAGGGACAACACCTATCTTCCTAAGTTCCTGTTTTCTTCCTGAATTCTGGCAACTCTGCAGAATAGGCTCATGGTTTTGTGTCCAAGATATGTACCACCTCCAAGCTCTGTTACATGGCCATGTACTAGATAGCGGTAAGGAATGGCGAGCATCTCAGAAAACTCAGATATCAGTGTGACCAGGAAATTCTCAGTGGAGAAACCCTGCTTTGGGCCATTCTCTTACCTATGTTTCTGTTGCCCTGAATGTCAGGAAGGTCTTTGCCTCAGGCCACCCCTTTGTGAAGCCTGAAGAAAACAGTTTTCAAATGAAAATGAATGGTCATCACCTGTGGCTCTTTGCTTAGTTTCTTTGGAAATGGATGTGTCTTAATCAGCCTCTTGGACCTGTGTGAGGTTGTGGCTTAGATTCTCAGCACCTGATGGATCTAAAGAAAGATCCCATGTGTGCATCCAAACCAAAATGGCAAAAAGATCAGTTATGGTGGATGAAGTGTCTTGCCTTCCTTTGTTATGTTCCTGACCTACATCAAGTGAGAATAGGGATCATTTGGTTCAAATGAAATCTTCAAAGCCCTAAAGAAGTGCTTGGGTTTTCTCATTATTCCAAATCACATAAAGAATCTATACCTGACAGGCAGTAGGCTTCAAAATGGAGAAGCAGAGCAGTATTAACTGCAGTCCTATTTTATCACTCCTGGTTCAAATGCAGGGTGTCCAGGCCCCCATGACTTTAGGCAAATGAGGGGTAAGAGAGCTTATTTTGGACACTAACACATACCCCACTAGACTCTGACTACTAATCCTAACATGATGGAGAATAATAACCAAAACAGAATAGAAATACAAGCAGTTCAGAGGAGTCATGTTGTATAATTGGACTTGCCTTTTGCATTATATAGGCTAGGAATTATAAATCTACTCAATTTTTAATTAAAACAGTTCTCCATGTGTTTTTAAAGTTAACAAATATGTGAATTCCTCTCTCCCTTTCTCTGTGGCCTATTCAGCACATGTGCTTTTATATGCACATATAGAATCCTACCTGGTATCACATGTATATACTTGAGAGGTTGCTGACTTGGCAGATGCAAATTGTGAGAAGAGATCACTCCTCTTAATGCTGTTGGAACTGAAAATTCAAACTATTGGTGACCTTTCTAGCTGAACAAAATTATATATAAATCCATGTTCAGTAAAAAGTATATTTTGGGATGTGTGGATTATATATATTTCGTAATAAATTTCGATTGGCATATATATTGCTACTTTTTAATGTCTGTGTGAGTGTGTGTGTGTGTATATATATATAGGCATATGTATATATATGTATCTATATATATATATATCTATATATCTATCTATATCTATATCTATATCTATATCTATATCTATATATATATATATATATACACACTCTCCAGATTTTTGAAAATATGAAATATATGTGTCTTATTATACACTCCCAAAATTTATTCATGTTCATTTATGTGGATTTATTATCAACTTTTCACAAGATTATTCTCAGAAATATTCATCCACCTGAAATACATATTTGTTTCCTAGTACTGAAAACTAACTTCAGTGAATGATGCATACAAATCCTAATATTTCTACAGTTACTGACCAAGTTTAACATCAATGCAAGTAGATTCCTATGGGACATGATACGTATTTTGACGTTCATTTGTATTCAACACTGGTACATTACTATTTCTTTAGTTTATGCACATCATGGGATATATATTTCATCCACAAGTTCGCTAATTTATATCAATTTGTTTCACTTTCAATTACTTCCTGCTTCAGAACACACGTATTCCTCCATGTTTCTTGACTAGTCTCTTCATGAGACTTCTTTACAAACACATTATTTTCGATTTCCATAATTACTTTTGAAGCAAAACTCACACACCCTTAATGACAAACCATAACCCTCATATTACCATTAGATGTATAACTGATAGGAATGAATGACTGTGTATCAATATAAGATTTCTTGTAAATTTTAAGATATCAATTTAATCCATTATTTAAAGTGGAATCAGTTATATTATTTATTCACAGTATCATCTATTCATGCATTATCTCTATATTCATACACACAGGGTACACCTCTTTGTACCCGCAATACTAATTTATACATCTTCAAAATATTGCTCCCTGAAATGGTGGAAAAAATACTTATGTCACCTGATCTACCTATACATTTTATCACAGTACTATTTTGGATACAAAATGCAAAGATCACACATATGTTTGTACAAAAGCCTAAATTGAATGGGAGCATGGATTACTAAAAACATTGATGTCTAGGTTGCCTAATTCTCTCAAATGTCCATCCTATTGGTGACTACATATTTGTTTCTTCGAAGATTATATAGTCAACATCAACCCTGTTAAAATGTCTAATCCTATCACTCACTTTATACTTTGCCTGATTTCCTACTGTCTCTATTGATGTTTCCTTTCCTACATATTTTCCCCAGTTTACCTATGTGACTGACTCTTCACATGTGCTGACATTGACCTTCATTCTATTACCGAAACCCTATTGATAAAGAACTTTTGGTCCATATCCTGTACTCACACTTCTTGCAAAACCTACCGACTATCTTCCTAATCCTATGGACTATCCCTGTTTGAGTGGATGTTCTTTTCTACAATCTATCATCCAAGGTACAAGGTCGTATGTCATTGATAATCAATTTATCTGAGACATCACTGCAGAACGTAATTCAAAGCTAAGTATCCAAATCAAAGGCCCAATGCCAATATGGACTTTAAATCTTACTACATTTCTGTTTTCATACATATTTTTCAACTCTATGTTCTTATATATATCACAGATTCCCAGTACCATTATTCATCCAGCAAAATGATTCCTAACCCAAAACAAACATGTAATTAACCCTAACCATAAACTGTTCCCTCAATCTACATTTACAAAAGAGCAGGGACAGAGTTGGTCTTACAATACAGGAAAGTAGGGGATTGTCCACCTGCTGAGAACCTCAAAGGTCCATGCAGAATTGATCCCTGGAGAAGATGTAGGCAGGTATGAAGGTCCTGAGAGATCAAAAGTCATCTTCCATGCCAAACAACCTGGTCAGGATGAAGGCTTTTGTCTGAATCAGCCTCTCTCTTCTTAATCTAGAGAAGATGGACCAAATGAGGCCTGTGTGGAGAGCTGTTCCCAGGTGCCTATGGTTGATATACCATTCTAACTTGTGAAAGTGTCACAGAAATACGGTCAGCCTACATGTCATGGGACACTTGGATGCATGTGTTAGGACAAACTGGTTGCCAAGGCAGTAACCTCATTCAGTTCCTGAAAGAAGTTACCTCACCTCACTTTTTTGTTCATGACACTTTCTGAACTTGGGATCCAGGAAGCCAGGCACCTAGAGCCTGTCTCAGTCCCAGACCCAGTGGTCTCACTTGTTTGATATAACAAGGACAGAGTCAGTCTTTCTTGGTATCTACTGATGTGAGAATGGACAAATGACAGGAAAGCTCTTAAGAGGGGCCTTTCCTGAGAAAGAAGGCAGTGGCTAACTGCTGGCTCCTGACAACTTCACAGAATTGGCCATGGACACCACATGTGAGATAGGAGAGGCCATTTCAGGGGAACATAGTATGGCCTATCAGTCAGAGGACACTCCGGATAGTCACAAACCTACTTGGAGGAAGGAGGTGCTTATCTGGCTGGGGGTGTGGGTTTGTGGTTTTTTTCTCATGCTCTGAGAATATGTCTGAAAGGCGGTTTGTTTGGTTTGGAGTAAAGTGTTTCCAGAAAGTCGTATGAAAAGGCGAGTGTTTCTATGTCTGTGTATCTCACTGTGTCAGTGGTTGTAGACATTAGCAAAGAGAATGCATCAATGGATGAGTCTTGTCTAGTAGAAAGCTTCCCAGCATTCATCCTTCCCAATTTATGAATGGACTGCGGCTTGCCTTATGGACCGGCAACACCTGCTATCTTCCTAAGTTACTGTTTGCTTCCTGAATTCTGGCCACTCTCCAGAATAGGCTCATGGTTTTGTGTCCAAGATATGTACCACCTCCAAGCTCTGTGACACGGCCATGTGTTGGTTAAATGAAGGGCATGGCGAGCATCTCAGAAAACTCAGATATCAGTGTGACCAGTAAAGACTCAGTGGAGAAACCATGCTTTGGGCCTTTTCCTTACCTAATGTTCTGTTGCCCTGAATGTCAGGAAAGTCTTTGCCTCAGGCCACCCTTTTTGAAGCCTGAAGAAAAGTTTTCAACTGCAAATGAAGGGGCATCAACTGTGGCTCTTTGCTTAATTGCTTTGGAAAGGGATATGTCTTAATCAGCCTCTTGGCCTTGTGTAATTCTGTGGCTTAGATTCTCTGCACCTGATGGATCTAAAGAGAGATCCCATGTATGCATCCAAAAGCAAAATGTCCAAAAGAGCAATCATTGTGGATGAAGTATCTCTCCTTCCGTGGTAAGTTTCCTGAC
Organism: Callospermophilus lateralis; assembly: GCF_048772815.1. Lineage (NCBI taxonomy): Eukaryota > Metazoa > Chordata > Mammalia > Rodentia > Sciuridae > Callospermophilus > Callospermophilus lateralis. The sequence continues at coordinate 226,116 of NW_027515711.1, read as the reverse complement.
CTCCATTAAGTGAGAATAGGCCTCCGTTGGGTCAAATAAGTTCTTCAAAGCCCTGCAGATTCTAGCCCATAGGTGATTGGGTTTTCTCATGACTCCAATTCACATGAGGAATCTAAATCCCACCATCAGTAGGCCTCAAATTTAAGAAGCAGAGCAAAATAAACGGCAGGCCTATTTGATGACTCTTAGTTCACAGGAAGGGTGTCCAGGCCACCCTGACTTTAGGCAAATGAGGGGCAAGGAAGCTTATTTTGGACACTGTCTTGGGCTGCACCCCTCACGGAAACCTCCAGCCAGAGGTTATGATGAGTGTCTGTATGGAAGAAAATGAGGGCCATGTGGGAGTGTTTTGGTTTTAATTGTAGTCATTTTTGTGGCGGTTAGTAGAGATTACATGGTCCACCTTGGCTTGAACTTTGGTGGGATTCTGCATAAAGACTGAGTTCTCGTACTGAACTCAGAGAAGTATTGCCATGAATAGTGTTGGAATTTTAGGAGGCCACGCATGAGAGTCGCCCTTGGAAACTGAGATCTAGGCCCAGGGTAATTATTCACAGAACACTGGAAATCTCAGCCAGGATATCACATGATTTTGTTTGAAAAACTTGGCAAACATTGTTGAGAGTCAAAACACACATGGACCTCACATTGTAGACCTCAATGTTCCTGGATTCATGTGACATTTTGGCCACTCTTTGGGAAGTCTTTCCTGTGAGAGATCTCCAGATATTTCATTGAAATGAGCTTCCTCACCATTTAGTAGTTCCAGAATGCCTCCAACTTCATCCTTGAAAAATGGCTAGGTCAATATATCATGAAATTTTTAAAATTCCCATGACAAGTTGGCACTGGAGATTCTTTGGATATCCTGTGGCCGATCATAAGAATAACAGTCAGTGCCTTGATTGACTGGTTTTCATAAAAATTGTGCAGAACAGTGATGCCAGGAAGCTGGAGCCTGCTGAGGAATGGGCCTAGAGCATTGGTGGGCAGGTGTGTGATAAAACATCTGCGGTGTGTTCATGTGGATCTGCCTTTGGCTTCCAAATGGCTTGTGACTGATGTGGTGCAGCCAGCAGTCCCTTCAATGTAAAGGCATCTTGTTATATGCAGAGGTTTTAGGGAAATATTTAGAATCAGGTTGCTATGGTCAAGGGGGCAACTATGTGGGATATAAGCCTGTTAGGTGCATTCTCCTGCAGACCCTGACCCACCACACGTGATAGAACCCCCTCACGCACAGAGTAACAGTTGAATTCTTTGTATTTCTTGAAGCAAATACCAAAATCCCAGTGCAGCAGCAAGAAACACCACGAAAAGTGGAGAATGACCAAATAGCTTCACAGGCCCATGTGGATACACTTAGCCCCTCGTGTCCACAGTTTACCTACAAAGAGAGTATTCAGCACTGCTGACTCATGTTCAGGGAAAATAAGAAACCATGTCCTCCAGGTCACATAGATGAAGACGCTGATTTGATGGTCTCACTACAAACGAAGCTGAAGCTCCCGACAACAACATATATTTCAAGTGCCCACCCTCAGAGGCAGTTTCTCAAGAAGTCTTTACGCCAGCAGAGCTCCATGTTTTTGGAATGATTACACTGTCCCTTACTTTTGGAATCTCCTCTACCTCCTCCAAGGTTGTGAACTCCTGAGCATATTCCATTCCAGATATTTATTCACAGATTTTCTAACTCTTCTCTTCTAATTGTGTCTAACTCTGCGCGATTGTAATGTCAAGGCATTGTTCTGGATGAGAGTGGGAAGATTTTTGTGTACCACATATTTGCATACACTTTGGATTCATTTTCCAATTTTCCTTTCAAAATACTGAATACCTCACACTAACACTTACCCTACTAGACTCTGACAACTAATCCTAATAAGATGGAGAAAAATAAACCAAAAAAAAATAGAAATACAAGCAGTTCAGAGAAGGCATGGTGTATAGTGGAATTGCCTTTTGCATTATTTAGGGTAGGAGTTATAAATCTAGTCAATTATTTGTTAAAATATTTCTCCATGTGTTTTAAAGTTAACAAATATGTGAATTCCTGTTTCCCTGTCTCTGTAGTCTATTCAGCACATGTATTTTTACATGCAATTATAGAATCTTACCTGATACCACACGTAGATTTTTGTGAAGTGGCTGACTTGGCAGATGCAAATTTTAAGAGATCACTCCTCCTAAACGCTTTAGAACTGAAAATTCAACCTATGCGTGAGCTTCCTAGTTGAACAACATTATACATAAATCCATGTTAAATAAAATAAATATTTTTGGATCTCTGGATGATATAAATTTCATGGTGAATTTCATATAGCATATATTATGCTATTTTTAATGTCTGTGTGTGTTTGTGTGTGTATATATATATATATATATATATATATATATATATATATATATATATATTCTCCAGATTTTTCAAAATATGAAATATGTGTCTTATTATACACTCCCTTAACTCATTCATATTCAAGTATGTGGATTTATAATCAAATTTTCTCAAGAGTTTTCTCAAAATATTCATTCTCCTGATATACATATTTGTTTCTTAGTACTGAAAACTAACTTTAGTGAATGGTGCATACAAATCCTAATATTTCTACAGTAACTGACCTAGTTTAACATCAACGCAAGTAGATTCCTATGGGACATGATGTGTATTTGGATGTTCATTTTATTCAACACTGGTACATTACTATTTCTTCAATTTATTCACATCATGGGATATATATTTCATCCACAAGTTCGCAAGTTTATAGGCATTTGTTTCACTTTCAATCATTTTCTTCTTCAGATCACATGTATTCCTCCATGTTTCTTGACTGGTCTTTTTATGAGACTTCTTTCCAAACACATTAATTTAGATTTCTATGATCACTTTTGAAGCAATACTCACACACCTTTCATGATAATCATAACCCTAATATTACATATAGATGTATTACTGGTTGGAATGAATGATATTATATCAATACAAGATTTCTTATAATATTTCATATATTAATTCAATTCATTATTTAAAGTGGGAACAGTTAAATTAGTTATTCAAAATGTGGTCTATTCATGCATTATGTCTATATTCATGGACACAGGGTACACCTCTTTTACCCCCAATAGTAATTTATAGGTCTTGAAAACATTACTTCCAGAAATGCTTGAAGAAATGCTCATGTCATCTGATCCACATATACATTCTATGACAGTAATATTCTGGACAAAAAATGCAAAGGTCACACTTATAATTGTACCAAAGCCTAAAATGAAAGTGAACATGGATTACTAAAAGCATCCATGTCCAGGTTTCCTAATGCTCTCAAATGTCAATCCTAATGGTCACTGCATATTTGTTTCTTCTTAAGATTATATATTCAAACTCAACAGTGTACAAAATGTCTAATCCTATCACTCACTTTATACTTTGCCTGATTTTGTAAAGTCTCTATTATTATCTGCTTTTCTACATATTTTTCAAAGTTCATCATTGTGACTGAATTTTCATATGTGCTGACATTTACATTCACTCTCTAACTGAAAGCCTATTGCTAAAGAAATTCCCGTCCAAATCCTGTACTCACTCTTCTTCCTAAACCTACCGACTATCTACCTAATCGTACCGACTATCCCTTTTTGACTGAATGTTCTCTTCCTCATTCAATCATCCAATGTACAAGGTCCTATGCCATTGTAAATGGATTTATCTGAGACATCTGTGCAGAACCTAATTCAACACTACGTATCCCAATCAAGGGCCTAATGCCCTTCTGGGCTTCAAATCCTAGATTTCTGTTTTCATACATATATTTTACCAATATAATTTAATAAATATCGCATGTTCCCAATACCATTATTCATCGCGCAGAATGATTCCTAACCGAAATCGAACCTGTTATTACCCTAACCATCATCGCCTGGAGGTCATTCCTCAAAAAAAGGAAAAACCAACAAATAAATGAGCTCACACTTCATCTCAAAGCCCTAGAAAAGGATGAACAAAACAACAGCAAATGCAGCAGAAGGCAAGAAATAATTAAAATCAGAGCAGAAATCAACAAAATTGAAACAAAAGAAACTATTGAAAAAATCAACAAAACTAAAAGTTGGTTCTTCGAAAAAATAAACAAGATTGACAGACCCTTAGCCATGCTAACGAAGAGGAGAGAGAACTCAAATTACTAACATACAGGATGAAAAAGGCAATATCACAACAGATGCTACAGAAATTCAGAAGACAATTAGAAATTATTTTGAAAACCTATATTCCAATAAAATAGAAGATAGTGAAGACATCGATAAATTTCTTAAGAAATATGATTTGCCCAGACTGAGTCAGGAGGATACACACAATTTGAACAGACCAATACCAATGGATGAAATTGAAGAAGCAATCAAGAGACTACCCACCAAGAAAAGCCCAGGACCGGATGGGTATACAGCGGAGTTTTACAAAACTTTTAAAGAAGAATTAATACCAATACTTTTCAAGTTATTTCAGAAAATAGAAAAAGAGGGAGCTCTTCCAAATTCATTCTATGAGGCCAACATCACGTTGATTCCGAAACCAGACAAAGACACATCAAAGAAAGAAAACTTCAGAACAATAACCCTGATGAACCTAGATGCAAAAATCCTCAATAAAATTCTGGCGAATCGGATACAAAGGCACATCAAAAAAATTGTGCTCCATGATCAAGTAGGATTCATCCCTGGGATGCAAGGATGGTTCAATATACGGAAATCAATAAATGTTATTCACCACATCAATAGACTTAAAGATAAGAACCATATGATCATCTCGATAGATGCAGAAAAAGCATTTGACAAGTACAGCATCCCTTGATGTTCGAAACATTAGAAAAACTAGGAATAACAGGAAATTACCTTGACATTGTAAAAGCTATCTATGCTAAGCCTCAGGCTAGCATCATTCTGAATGGTGAAAAATTGAAGGCATTCCCTCTAAAATCTGGAACAAGACAGGGATGCCCTCTATCACCACTTCTATTCAATATAGTTCTCGAAACACTGGCCAGAGCAATTAGACAGACGAAAGAAATTAAAGACATAAAAATTGGAAAAGAAGAACTTAAATTATCATTATTTGCGGATGACATGATTTTATACATAGAAGACCTAAAAGGGTCTACAAAAAAACTACTAGAACTAATAAATGAATTCAGCAAAGTAGCAGGATATAAAATCAACACGCATAATTCAAAGGCATTCTTGTATATCAGCAACAAAACTTCTGAAATGGAAATGAGGAAAACCACTCCATTCACAATATCCTCAAAAAAAATAAAATACTTGGGAATCAACCTAACAAAAGAAGTGAAAGATTTATACAATGAAAACTACAGAACCCTAAAGAGAGAAGTAGAAGAAGATCTTAGAAGATGGAAAAATATACCCTGTTCATGGATAGGCAGAACTAACATCATCAAAATGGCGATATTACCAAAAGTTCTATATAGGTTTAATGCAATGCCAATCAAAATCCCAAAGGCATTGCTTGTAGAAATAGATAAAGCAATCATGGAATTCATATGGAAAAATAAAAGACCCAGAATAGCAAAAGCAATTCTAAGCAGAAAGTGCGAATCAGGCGGTATAGCGATACCGGATTTCAAACTATATTACAGAGCAATAGTAACAAAGACAGCATGGTACTGGTACCAAAACAGGCGGGTGGACCAATGGTACAGAATAGAGGACACAGAGAACAATCCACAAAGTTACAACTATCTTATATTTGATAAAGGGGCTAAAAGCATGCAATGGAGGAAGGATAGAATCTTCAACAAATGGTGTTGGGAAAACTGAAAATCCATATGCAACAAAATGAAACTGAACCCCCTCCTCTCACCATGCACAAAAGTTAACTCAAAATGGATCAAAGACCTTGATATCAAATCAGAGACTCTGCGTCTGATAGAAGAAAAAGTTGGCTACGATCTACATATAGTGGGGTCGGGCTCCAAATTCCTTAATAGGACACCCATAGCACAGGAGTTAATAGCAAGAATCAACAAATGGGACTTACTTAAACTAAAAAGTTTTTTCACAGCAAAAGAAACAATAAGAGAAGTAAATAGGGAGCCTACATCATGGGAACAAATATTTACTCCTCACACGTCAGATAGAGCCCTAATATCCAGAATATACAAAGAACTTAAAAAATTAGACAATAAGATAACAAATAACCCAATCAACAAATGGGACAAGGACCTGAACAGAAACTTCTCCGAGGAGGACATACAATCAATCAACAAGTACATGAAAAAATGCTCATCATCTCTAGCAGTCAGAGAAATGCAAATCAAAACCACCCTAAGATACCATCTCACTCCAGTAAGATTGGCAGCGATTATGAAGTCAAACAACAACAAGTGCTGGCGAGGATGTGGGGAAAAGGGTTCTCTTGTACATTGCTGGTGGGGCTGCAAATTGGTGCGGCCAATTTGGAAAGCAGTATGGAGATTCCTGGGAAAGCTGGGAATGGAACCACCATTTGACCCAGCTATTGCCCTTCTCGGACTATTCCCTGAAGACCTTAAAAGAGCGTATTACAGGGATACTGCCACATCGATGTTCATAGCAGCACAATTTACAATAGCTAGATTGTGGAACCAACCCAGATGCCCTTCAATGGATGAATGGATTAAAAAAATGTGGCATCTATACACCATGGAGTATTACGCAGCACTAAAAAATGACAAAATCTTGGAATTTGCAGGGAAATGGATGGCACTAGAGCAGATTATGCTTAGTGAAGCTAGCCAATCCCTAAAAATCAAATACCAAATGTCTTCTTTGATATAATGAGAGCAACTAAGAATAAAGCAGGGAGGAAGAGCAGGAAGAAATGATTAACATTAAACAGAGACATGAGGTGGGAGGGAAAGGGAGAGAAAAGGGGAATTCCATGGAAACGGAGGGAGATCCTCATTGTTATACTAAATTACATATAAGAGGTTGTAAGTGGAATGGGAAAACAAACAAGGTGAGAAATGAATTACAGTAGAAGGGGTAGAGAGAGAAGATGGGAGGGGAGGGGAGGGGGGATAGTAGAGGATAGAAAAGGTAGCAGAATACAACAGTTACTAGTATGGTATGATGTAAAAATTTGGATGTGTAACCCATGTGATTCTGCAATCTGTACTTGGATAAAAAAGGGAGTTCAAAACTCACTTGAAGCTAATGTATGCTAATGTATGAAATATGATATGTCAAGAGCTTTGTAGGGTTTTGAACAACCAATAAAAAAAAAGAAATTTCCGTCCAAATCCTGTACTCACTCTTCTTCCTAATCCTACCGACTATCTACCTAATCGTACCGACTATCCCTTTTTGACTGGATGTTCTCTTCCTCATTCAATCATCCAATGTACAAGGTCCTATGCCATTGTAAATGGATTTATCTGAGACAACTTTGCAGAACCTAATTCAACACTACGTATCCCAATCAAGGGCCCAATGCCCTTCTGGGCTTCAAATCCTAGATTTCTGTTTTCATACATATATTTTACCAATATAATTTAATAAATATCGCAGGTTCCCAATACCATTATTCATCGCGCAGAATGATTCCTAACCCAAATCGAACCTGTTATTACACTAACCATACACTGTTCCCTCAATCTAACTTTACAGAAAAGCAGGGACAGAGTTGGTCTTACAATACAGGAGTGTAGGGAAACTTCCACCTGCTGAGAACCTCGAAGGTCCATGCAGAAATGATCCATGGCGAAGATGTAGGCAGCTATGAAGGACCTGAGGGAGGAAAAGTCAACTTCCATGGTAAACAACCTGGTCAGGATGAAGGGATGTGTCTGAATCAGCCTCTTTCATCTTAATGTAGAGAAGATGGACCAAACCAGGCCTGTGTGGAGAGCTGTTCCCGGTTGCCTATGGTTGATATACCATTCTAACTTGTGAAAATGTCAGAGCGAGTAGGTGCATCCTCCATCTCATGGGACCCTTAGAAGCAACTTTTAGGAAAAAGTTGTTGCCAAGGCAGTGACCTCATTTAGTTCCTGAAGGAAGTGACCTCACCTCACTTCCTTGGTGATGGAACTCTCTGAACTTGGGATACAGGAAGTCAGGCACCCAGAGCCAGTCCCAGTTCATGTCCCAGTGGTCAAACTTGTTTGGATTTTCCAAGGACAGAGACAGTCTTTCTTGGTACCTACTGATGTGAGTATGGCCTAATGCCAGGAAGGTCTGAGGAGGGGCCTTTCCTGAGAAAGAAGGTAGTGGCTCACCGCTGGCTCCTAACAGCTTCACAGAGTTGGACACGGAGACCAGATCTGAGAGAGAACAGCCCATTATGGGGGAATATATTATGGCCCACCAGTCAAAGGACACTCCATATTTTCACAGACCTACTTGGGGGTCTGTGTGGGTGTGGGTGTGGGTGTGGGTTTGTGGTTTTGTCTCATGTTCTGAGAATAGGTAGGAAAGTCGTTTTGTTTGGTTTGGTGTGAATTGTTTCTAGTAAGTCTTTTGACAAGGCGAGTGTTTCTATGTCTGTGTATCCCACTGTGTCCGTGGTTGTAGACATTAGAAAAGAGAGCGCATCAATACATATGTCCTATCTAGTAGAAATCTTACCAGCGTTCATCCTGTCCTATTTATGAATGGTCTACGGCTTGCCATATGGATCGGCCACTCCTAATATCTTCCTAAGATCCTATTTTCTTTCTGAATTTTGGCCAAACTCCAGAATAGGCTCATGGTTTTGTGTCCAAGATATGTACCACCTTTAAGCTCTGTGACATGGCCATGTACTGGATAGCTGAAGGCAATGTTGAGCATCTCAGAAAACTCAGATATCAGTGTGATCAGGAAAGTCTCAGTGGAGAAACCCTGCTTTGGGCCTTTTGCTTACCTATTTTACTATTGCCCTTAATGTCAGGAAAGTCTTTGCCTCAGGCCACCCCTTTGTGAAGACTGAAGAGTTTTCAAATGGAAATGAATGGGCATCACCTTTGGCTCTTTGCTTAATTGCTTTGGAAAGGGATGTGTCTGAATCAGCTTCTTGGCCCTGTGTGAGGTTGTGGCTTAGATTCTCAGCACCTAATGGATCTAAAAAAATCCCATGTGTGCATCCAAAACCAAAATACCCATAAGAGCAGTCATTGTGGATGAAGTCTCTTACCTTCCTCTGTAAAGTTCCTGACCTCCATCTTTGAGAATAGGGATCCTTTGGGTCAAATGAGTTCTTCAAATCACTACAGAGGCTAGGCCATAGGTGCTTGGGTTTTCTCATGACCCCAATTAACATAAGGAATCTAAACCCCACAGTAATTAGGCCACAAAATGGAGAATCAGAGCAGTATTAAGGGCAGGCCTCTTTCATCACTTCTGGTTCACATGAAGCGTCTCCCTGCCACACTGACTTTAAGCAAATGGGGGAAAGGGACCTTATTTTGGATACTGTCTTTGGCTTTGGCCCTCATGGAAACCTACAGCCTGAGGTTATGATTAGTGTCTATATGGAAGAAGATGAGGGCCATGTGGGAGTGTTTTGGTTTTAATTGTGGTCATTTTTGTGGCCGTTGGAAGAGATGACTGGGTCCACCTGGGCTTGAACACTGGTGTGATTCCCCTTAGAAACTGAGTTATGGAACTGACCTCAAAGAAGTATTGCCATGTATTGTGTTGGGATTTTAGGAGGCCACGCATGAGAGTCGCCCTTGGAAACTGAGATCAAGGCCCAGGGTGGCTTTCCACAGAGCACTGGGAATCTCAGGAAGGATATCACATGATTTTATTTTTAAAGAATTGGCAGCCATAGTTGCAAGTCAAAGCACAAAAGGATCACACATTGTAGACCTCAAATGCCTGGCTTAATGTGACCTTTTAGCCTGTCGTTGGGAATCATTGCCTGTTAGAATTCTCCAGAGATTTTATTGAAATAAGCTTCCTCTCCATTTCATGGTTCCTGAATGAATTAAACACCACAGTGCCTCAAACTTCATCCTTGAAAAAAGGCTAGATAAATACCATTAAATTTTTGAAATTCCCATGAACAGGTGTCAGTGGAGAACCTTTGGATGTCTTATAGATGATCATGAGTGTACCAGACAATGCCTTGATTGACTGGGTTTCATGAAAATCATGTAGAACAGAGATGCCAGTAATTTGGAGCCCGATGAGTAGTCGGCCTAGAGCAGTGGAGTGTAGGTGTTTGTTAAAACATCTGTGATGGGGTCATGTGGATCTGCCATTGGCTTCCAAATGGTTTGTGACTGACATGGTGCAGCCCCCATACCCTTGTATGTAAAGGCATCTTGTTATACGGAGAGGTTTCAGGGCAATGTTTAGAATCAGATTGCTATTGTCAAGGGGGCAAGCTATGTGGGATAGAAGCCTGGTTGGTGCACTCTCCTGCAGACCCTTAACCAACACACGTAACAGAACTCCCTCCAGCACTCTGTCCTAGTTGACCTCTTCGTATTTCGTGAAGCAAATACTAAACTCCCAATGCAGCTGCAAGAAACACCATGAAAAGTAGAGAAAGACCAAATGGCTTCAAAGTCCACACTGGGAGACACTTTGCCCCCAAATGGCAACAAATTACCTACAAAGAGACAATTCAGCCCTGCTGCCTCATGTTTATTGGAAAATAAGAAACCATGTGCTCCAGGTCACACAGATGCAGACCCAGATTTGATGGTCTCACTACAAAGGAAGTTAAAACTCCTGACAACAACATATATTTCAAGTGCCCAACCTCAGAGGCAGTTTCTCAAGAAGTCTTTAGGCCAACAGAGCTCCATGTTTGTGGAGTTTTTACCATGTACCTTACTTTTCGAAACACCTCTACCACCTCCAAGGTTGTTAACTACTGAGAATTTTCCATTCCAGATGTGGATTCACAGATTTTCTAACTCTTCTTCTCTTATTGTGTCTTACTTGGGGTGAAGGTAATGTCAAGGCATTGTTCTGAATGAGAGTGGGAAGACTTTTGGGTAGCACATATTTGCATAAACATTGGATTCATTTTCCAATTTTCTATTCGAAATACTGAATCCCTGACTGTCAGAGGTAGAAGGAATTCTATTCTACTTCAAAGAATAGCCTGACACTTACAAGAAACAGCCACCAGGAGACATCCTGTCTGAGAGACATCCTGTAGCCATCTGTCTCCCTGAGACATCCTGCGGCCATTTGTCTTTCTGAAACTTCCTGAGGTTATCTCACCTTGTGAAGACATCTAGGAACTGCCGATAAGAGAGATTTCCCACATCCAGCATACAAATACCCCTGTGTGAACAATAAAAGTTTGCAGCTTGATCAGAACTCCTGTCTTGCTGTCATCTCTCGTGTCTCTTGTCCCTTCATTCCTCCCTATCTAGGTTCGCTGCCCACGTTGATGTGTCCTGCCGGCTGGGACATCTGGCGCCCACCGACTGGGGCTTGAGCTTTTGATTGAGGGGGACCCCGTCCTCCTGGAAGATTTGGTCAAGCGGAGCTTCCAATAACTGCAGAAGACACCACCGAGAGACAGATCCAGGAGGAGCGTGGGGATGACGCACGGTGATTGACCCACTATGGGACAAGCAGTTTCGTCATATGATTTGTTTTTGTCAGGCTACAAGGAGTCCTTGCAGACATGGGGGCGCGTGTTTAGAAAAAAGACTTAATTTTTTTTTTCATACATAAGAGAGCAGTGTCCATGGTTTCCTCTTGAAAGGACCATTGATGGTAAAAGATGGCTTGGAGTAGGAGACTGTTTAAAAGATTATTATGAATCCTTTGGCCCAGAAAAAGTGCCTGTTCCCACCTTTTCTTACTGGAACTTAATTAATGAAATTCTTAAAAGTTCACCCTTTGACAATGGTACCTTAAAACTTGTCGAGGTTGGGGAAGAGGCTATGCAAATACTTCTCGTATACCCTCGGCATGCCCATCAGTTAGTATAGACATAGACCCTTCTCAGGCTCCCCAGGACCATGGGAACCTTCCTGGTCCCCCTCAAAATACCACCCTAAGGATTAAGGCTCCAATGGTTACCAACTGCCTTTATCCAGTTTTAAATTCCGGAGACTCATTGACCCCTGTAGAGGAGGCTACCTTGGAGAAGGAAGCAGCTCGCTACCATTCAGAAGACCCTGCACCTCTCAAGACCCTGCCACAGCCTATAGGACTTACACATCCAACCCCTCCTATATCCCTCCTGCCTTTTGTGCTCTGGCCCTTCAGGGTACAAATGCCCCCCCCAGATATTTTTCCCCACTTCCCTTGCCTAAACTTGCTCCTTTGTGAGCATCCTTCCAACATAGACAGGAACAGATCCAACCTTTAAAAGAATTAAGATCCCTTCACTCTGAGCTCTGTTCATTAGCCTTAGGTATGGAGTCAAAGTAACTGGCCTACAGTGGTCTAATACAAAGGCGAAGCCACTCCATCAACCTGTGCTCGCCTTCCCAGTCACCACCAGTCAGATAGATAAGCCTGCCCAGGCTGAGGTCAAAGACTTAGACGAGGATCAAGAGGAGGAAGCGGAGAAATGGAATAAGGAGATCAGGACTCAGAGGATGAGGAGTTCAGCCCTAGGCAGGCAGGAACCCAGAGTCTACAAAAAATTAAGCCTGCATTTTCCTGAAAAACTTAAAAAGGCTTGTGCTCACTATGGCCCCTTTGCACCCTACATGTTGGCTTTATTAGAAAGCCACAGCACACAATGACTTACTCCCAATGATTGGAAATTTTTAGACCAAGCTACCCTCAGTGCCAGAGACTTCCTGTTATGGAATGCAGATTTCAAAGAGCACTGTCGGGAAACTGTTCAAAAAATTTTAACTAAGGCCTCCTCTAAGTCCGGGACTTATGTTAAGCTAGTGGGCAATGAGCCTTTTGACACTAAAACTAAACAGGCACATTTCCCTGCTGGACTTTTGATGCAGATTCAGATGGCTGGCTTACATGCTTGGAGACACCTCCCTCAAAAGCCTCGGCTACCACTTCCCTGGCAAAAATTCGACAAGGGCCCGACGAGCCTTATAGCGACTTTGTTCCCAGGCTTAACCTAGCTGTGGAATGCTTGCTTGGACCAAGTGAAAACAAAAGCTCTTTTGTAAAACATCTTGCCTTTGAAAATGCCAACCCGGCATGTCAGGATGTTCTTCAACCACATAAGGATAAAGGGAAACTTTCTGACTTTATTAGACTCTATGCAGGGGTAGGTGCAGCTCATGCCATGGGTCTTGCCCTAGGTGTCACCTTTACCAAGACCTTTCACAATCCTGGCTCATGTACTTGCTTTACTTGTAAACAACCTGGCCATTTTGCACGCAAGTGTCCGACAGGCAAAGAAGGCCTAGGAATAGCATCTCCTTCAACTGGGGCTATACCGCCCCAAGCTACCCTTTGCCCTAGATGTGGTAAAGGTCATCACTGGGCCAGTGAGTGTAGATCTAAGACAAATGCCCTCAGACAGCCTATTTTTTCCTGCTTCTTGGGAAACTCCCTGCGGGGCCAGCCCCGGGCCACGACATCCCCCAGGACAAAACCAGGGGCAATAAGATTTTTTCCCTTCCAAACTCCCAACCTACCTCAAAATTCTTCTCCACAATTGCTTCCCTCCAACTAGCCACTCCAGGCAGCGCAGGATTGGACATCTGTGCCACCACTGAAACTATATTAGACTCAATGCAAGGGCCCCAGATAATACCCACTGGAATTATGGGTCCCCCTCCATCTCATATCTGTGCCCTTATTTTTGGAAGAGCCTCTACTAACTTACATGGTGTTCAGGTCTTCCATGGCATTAATTATAATGACTTCACTGGAGAAAAAAAATACTGGCCACAGCTATTAATGGAGTTTTGGCCATCCCAGCAGGAACAAGTCTTGCACAATTAATACTCCTTCCCTTGAATCCAGGAGGCACTTAACCACCCAAACCTACCGCGGGGGACTGCCTCCTTGGGCTGCTCTGATGTAAATTGGGTTCAACCCGTTTCTCAAAATAGACCCACCATTTCCTTACTTATTGAAGAAAAGGAATTCCAAGGAATTCTAGATACTGGAGCTGATGCCACAATTATTTCTCAAAAATATTGGTCATCAGCTTGGATCCTCACCCCATCCTTGACTGACCTTAAAGGGATAGGACAGTCAAAAAATCCTCTGGTCAGCTCTACGGCTCTTATCTGGACTGATAAAGAGGGTAATAAGGGAATTGTCACTCCTTTCATTGTTCCTGACCTCCCTGTTAACCTATGGGCCCGAGATATTTTGAGTCAAATGGAAGTCATTCATGCCAGTCCCAATTCCATGCTGACTCATCAAATGCTTCGTATTTATTTTTTCCCTGGTATAGGCCTTGGGAGACTGAGACAAGGACTGGTTGAGCCAATAAAACCCATACAAAAAAGAAATACATATGGACTTGGGTATTCAGATTTTTAGTGTCAGTCTCTGACTCTCCTGTACCCCATGGAGATAAAATTATTTGGGAGACTCAGACTCTTGTGTGGTTGGATCAATGGTCCCTTACCCAAGAAAATTTGGAGGCTGCCTCCATGTTAGTGCAGGAACAGCTGGCAGCCGGCCATGTAGAGCCCTCAACCTCACCATCGAATACTCCAATTTTTGTTATCAAGTAAAAATCAGGCAAGTGGTGCCTTTTACAATATTTGTGTGCCATTAATAAACCTATGTGCCAAATAAGAGCACTACAGCCAGGCATTCCCACACCAGTGGCTATTCCCAAAAACTATTGTAAAATGATTATTGACTTAAAAGATTGTTTTTTTTTTACCATTCCTTTACATCCTGAGGATAGACACTATTTTGCCTTTAGTCTCCCTCACCTTAATTTTCAGGGCTCTATGCAGAGATTTCAATGGAAGGTTCTTCCCCAAGGTATGGCCAACAGCCCTAGTCTTTGCCAAAAATATGTTGCTCAAGCAGTAGACCCTGTGAGAGAGCTATGGACACAAATTTATATTTTACATTATATGGATGATTTGTAATTGCTGCACCTAATAACCATGACCTTAATAATTGTTACTTGGACCTTTACAAAATCCTCACAACCTTGGGACTACAGATAGCTCCTAATAAGGTTAAAACACAGGACTGTTATACCTATTTGGTCCTTAAACTTCAAGATAATCAGATCCAAATTCCTAAGATACAACTATGGGTGGACCATCTTCACACCCTTAATGATTTTCAAAAATTACTGGGGAATATTCAATGGCTAAAAACATATTTAAAATTACCCACTTGTATACTTTTGTCCCTTAATGATATTTTGAGAGGTGATTCCCACCCCTCCTCCCCTCAAAAGCTTACTCCCGAGGCATGACAGGCATTAAACCAAGTCACAGAAGCCATTGCCAAACAGTTTTTTACAGAACATTCTTATAACCATCCTCTGGTTCTGGTTATTTTACACACTCCTCATACACCCACAGGAATATTTCGGCAGCGAAATACACATTTTAGAAATAAAGGCTGCCTTTGCTTTGGGTCCATTTACCCACCACATTCTCCAAGGTTATTATGGTTTTTCTTGCTCAGGTAGCTTCTATTATTTTTAAATGTCGTTTGCTATCTCGACAACATTTTGGCAAAGACCATGATAATATTTTAATTTCATATACTAAAGACCAAACCCAATTTTTACTACAGACAGAGAATGAATGGCTTTTTGAGAACAATTGATAACCACCTCCCCAATGACCCCCTTTTATATTTTGTCCAGTTACATCCATTTATTTTTGCCAAAATTACTCAAAAGGCTCCCATTCCTCAAGTCCTTACTGTCTTTACAGACGGTTCCAGTAATGGCCTAGCAGTCTTTGTTGTCAATAACCAACCTAACACCTTTGATACTGTCTATCATTCAGCACAGTTTGTGGAATTGTTTGCCATAACACAAGTTTTTAAAACATTTCTTGATAATCCTGTTAATATTTATACATACAGTGCCTACATTGCTCATTCTGTGCCCCTGCTTCAGATTTCACCCATCATTAAGGCTTCTTCCAATGTGGCCCATCGGTTTCATCAGCTTCAGAAGCTAATTCAGGCCAGACAACACCCATTTTTCTTAGGACACATCAGGGCACACTCTGATCTTCCCAGCCCTCTAACACAAGGTAATGCCAAAGCTGATGCAGCAACTCGTTTCATCTTTTCAATTTTTGTTGGCTCCATTCAAAAGGCCATGGATTTACACAATCTTCACCATCTAAATTTCCAGAACCTTCGATAACTATGTAAAATTACCAGGCAACAGGCACGAGAAATAGTAAAAGCATGCCCTGGTTGCCCTGTCTCCCTCCCCATTCAACACTTGGGAGTTAACCCCCGAAGATTACTGTCCAATCAGTTTTGGCAAATGGATGTTACTCATTTTTCTGAATTTGGAAAAACCAAATATATACACGTTTCTGTAGATACCTTCAGCGGCCTTATTTTTGCATCACCACATTCTGGAGAGGCTATCAAAAATGTCCTTTCTCATCTTGTTTCAGTGTTTTCCGTAATGGGTAAACCAATACATATTAAAAAAAAAAGATAATTGTCCTGCATATACCAGTGCCAAGTTTAAACAGTTTTGTGCTTCCTCGCAAATTTGTCATACTACTGGAATTCCATACAAGCCTCAGGCATTGTGGAACGTGCCCACCTTACCTAAAGACTTGGCTAACCCGCTTTAATGCTTCTGCACTTGTATTTACCACTCACAGGCATCGCCTTAATCATGCATTATTTGCCCTTATTTTTCTTTCCCTAGACAATGAAGGCCATTTGGCTGCAGACTGACACTGGCAATCCTCGTCCAATTCTGTTCACCCACCTGTTATGTGGCACAATCCCCTTACAAATAAATGGAAAGGCCCAGGTCCTGTCCTCATCTGTGGACGAGGCTCAGCTTGTGTTTTGGACCAAGAGCAAGCAGCCCCAAGATGGTTACCAGAACGCCTGGTTAAACAGGTTAATGGCTTACCTCAACACAGGGATGGAGGCCCTCACCCTGAGGACAAATTTTCCTCTTTTTCAGATGCAGCCAACAATCTGTGTGAGGATCCTACTTAAGGCACTTCTGCTGAACAGGATTGTACACGGAGGCTTTGGCCCTCCACCTTCCAACATCATGGAGTACCTTTTTGGCCCTCCCTGTGAACGCAAGGGAGGATCTTGGACTCAGGCTCTCACTAGTTTGACCCAGACTGCTGACTGCGTGACTAAGGTGGCTTACCTCCGGGCCGAGGTTGACCATAAACTCAGAGGAGTTCATCAGCCTAAATTGGTATGTGTTAACAAGCCAAAGATTATTCCCCCTAGTACAAGTAATGCTCTCTAAAATTGTTCTGCAACTTGAACGCATACCCAAGAGATGCATGCCACTTGTTATGCGTCGGCCTCAATTTGTGTCAACAAGAAGGGAGAACAATTTTTTGAAGCCTCCCTAACTAAAACTCATGCAGCAGGAGGGACCACTATTCATTATACCCCCGTTCTTTTTGACCGGGGAGGAGAAGGCAAATACACCAAGCTACAGTCAGCTGGGTGCCAAGGCCCTGTTGGTAAACCCCCCTTCTGCCCCATTAAGGCACCTACAGGGGTCGCTGATGGTGGAGGATTCCGTTATGCTGTCAAGCATCCTCAGATAATCAAACTTTTGAAACCCCAAATCCCTGAGCTCACATATCATCTCTTAATATAGAGAAAATGCCAGCTCCCCGGTTTAGATAACAATATATTAGATATTTTGGAAACTACCTTCTCCTTGCTTAATAATTCCAACCCCACCTTTGCTGGTGATTGCTGGCTCTCCATGACAACAGGGGCAATCATGCCTATTGCAGTTCCTATTAATTCTATCATAGACGATGATAATACATGCCAACCCAGATTTCCTTTTAAAGTACAGTCTATAGGCACTTTTACAATATGTCTTTGAGGCGCGATGCAAAATAATACCTATGATATTGATGTTGGAGTTCCTTCCTTTGGAAATTGCTCAACAGTACAAAACTATTCCTCACCCACCCCATCTCTTTGTCCCTCCAATGGCACAGTTTTTATGTGTGGAGGAAACTCGGCCTTCCTGAGGCTTCCATCGAATTGGACCGTTGGCTGTGTTCTTGCCTTATTACTCCCTGATATAACTATTGTCCCAGGAGACAAAACTCTATGCATTCCTAGTCTAGACACCTTAGTCAAAAGACACAGGCGGGCAATACCGGCCTTACCACTCTTTGCCAGCCTTGGAATAACAGCTGCTGTGAACACAGGTACAGCTGGCTTAGGCATGGCTATACACTCTTAGCGTCGCCTGTCTCAACAACTTATAAATGATGTAAAAACTCTATCAGGAACCATTAAAGATTTACAGGACCTAGTAGACTCCCTGGCAGAAGTGTTCCTTCAAAACAGAGAAGGCTTAGATTTACTGACAGCTAACCAGGGAGGTATTTGCTTGGCCTTAGGGGCACGATGCTGCTTTAATGCCAATAAATCAGTCATAGTACGCACTAAAATTAAGCAGCTTCAAGAAGATCTAGAAAAGAGATGAAGGGAACTTTTTGAAAATCCCCTCTGGACTGGGTTTAATGGATTTCTACCCTACCTTCTTCCCCTATTAGGCCCTTTGTTGGGTTTACTTTTAATGGTGTCCATAGGACCCTGCACTATAAACAGGCTTGTACAATTTATTATAGAACAGATTAATATTTTGGCCTCTAAGCCCATACAGGTCCACTATCATCACCTGGAGATGGAAGACCATGCTGCCAACATTTAAAAGGATGTTCTACCCTTCTCACAGGCTTATTTCTTAAGTTTACATCCCCACAGATCTCTCTTTCTTACATTAAACTATAAGTAACAGCTCTGACCAACCATCTTCTGCCATTGCCATAAGGGTTCGTCCTCCATGGGCCCCTTCACTTGGGGGGGGATGCACCCATGGAGTGAGGACGTTAGGCCATAATAACGGAGGATGCAGGATGGACTGCAGGAGGATGGATCCACGGATACCAAAACAGAAGACCTCTTAGTGACACGCTCTGGTGCATGGCGGTCGGCATGCTTCCCTTTTAAAGCCGTCTCCTCCAAAAATATGCCAAGGCCACCACGAAATCTTGTAAACATGCTCTCTCGAATCAGGAGATATTCAAAGGCCTGCTAGAGAAACAGAGCCTCTATCACCCCCTAAAACATTGGCCGGTAAGGTATGGTCAAATATTTTATATAAGAAAGGGGGAGAGGTCAGGGGCTAGAAGGAAGTTCTCCTTCAAAGTATAGCCTGACACTGAAAAGAAACAGCCCCCTGGGAGATATCCTGCCTGGGAGACATCCCGCAGCCATCTATCTCCCTGAGACATCCTGCAGCCATCTGTCTTCCGGCAACATCCTGAGGTTATCTCACTTTCTGAAGACATCCGGCAACTGCCGATAAGAGAGCTTTCCCATCCACAGCATATAAATTTCCATGTGAGAACAATAAAAGTTTGCAGCATGATCAGAACTCCAGTCTTGCTGTAATCTCTCGTGTCTCTTGTCCCTTCATTCCTCCCCAACTAAGTTTCTTGCCCACGTTGATGTGTCCCGCCGGCCGGGACAACTGACACTAACCCATACCCTACTACACTCTGACAACTAATCCTAATATGATGGAGAAAAATAACCCAAACAGAATAGAAATACAAGCAGTTCAGAGGAGGCATGGTGTATATTTGGACTTGCCTTTTGCATGATATAGGGTAAGTGTTATAAATCTAGTTAACAACACCTACTATCTTCCTAAGCTCCTGTTTTCTTCCTGAATTCTGGCCACTCTCCAGAATAGGCTCATGGTTTTGTGTCCACGATATGTACGACCTCCAAGCTCTGTGACATGGCCATGTACTGGATAGCTGAAGGGAATGCGAGCATCTCAGAAAACTCAGATATCAGTGTGACCAGGAAAGTCTCAGTGGAGAAACCCTGCTTTGGGCCTTTTGCTAACCTATTTGCCTGTTGCCATGAATGTCAGGAAGGTCTTTGCCTCAGGCCAGCCCTTTGTGAATCCTGAAGAAAACTGTTTTCAAATGGTAATAAATGGGCATCACCTGTGGCTCTTTGCTTAAATGCTTTGGAAAGGGATGTGTCTGAATCTGCCTCTTTGCCCTGTGTGAGGTAGTGGCTTAGATTCTCAGCACCAGTTGGATCTAAAGAAAAATCCAATGTGTGCATCCAAAACCAAAATGCAAAAAAGATCAGTCATGGTGTATGAAGTTTCTCACCTTCCTCTTTTAGGTTCCTGACCTCCATCAAGTGAGAATAGGGATCCTTTGGGACAAATGAGTTCTTTCATGCCCTGTAGAGATGATTGGGTTTTCTCATGACTCCAAATCACATGAAGAAACTATACCTGACAGTCAGTAGGCCTCAAATTGGAGAAGCAGAGCAGTATTAATGGCAGACCTATGTGATCAATCCTGGTTCACAGAAATGGTGTCCAGGCTACCCTGAGGTTAGGCAAATGAAGGGAAAGAGACCTTATTTTGGAAACTCTCTTTGGCTGTGCCATTCATGGAAACATCCAGCCAGAGGTTATGATGAATGTATATATGGAAGAAGATGAGGGCCTTGGTGGAGTGTTTTGGTTTTAATTGTGGTCATTTGTGTGGAGTTTGGAAGAGATGACTGGGTCCACCTGGGCTTGAACTCTTTTGTGATTCCCCTCAGAGACTGAGTTCAGTGACTGACCTCAGAGAAGTAATTGCTTTGGAAAGCGATGTGTCTTAATCAGCCTCTTGGCCCTGTGTGAGGCTGTGGCTTTGATTACCAGCACCGTATGGATCTAAAAATGATCCCATGTCTGCTTCCAAAACCAAAATGGCCAAAATTGCAGTCATTGTTGATGAAGTCTCTCGCCTTCCTTTGTAAGGTTCTGAAAGAATAAAAGAAATTGAAATTGAAACGTAAAGAAACAGGTTCTGTAAAGTTTCCAGGCTGCACACAGAACCTGAAATTCCTGTGGCAGTTAAGACAATTCCCGGAACTACCCATTAGATGTGTGTTGAAATCTTCCCTGACCACCTAGTTACTTAACAACCTCTTCCCCAAAACCGTGCAGCTAAGCACATATACATCTCAGGGCTTCAACCAATCAGTTGAAATGTATACCCCTTCTCAGGGCTGACCAATCACCCCCTGCCTGAACTGTTCCCACCAATGAATGTGCAAATCATGTTTTAGAGTTGTTATTTGATTTTCCCACAGTATACGGTGATTTGCTAAAGGAAGCTAGGATGTATGTTAAGTCCCTGCCCTCTCTAAAGAATGTATATAAAATCTGCTCATGTTGTTCTTGGGGCTCTTTGTTTTTTGCTCCTCTGAAGTGAGCTCTGAGCCCCAGCATGCTGGACCCCCAATAAACCCTTTGCTGTTTCATGAGAAATTCTCTTGGTGGTCTGTTCCTCCGACGTTCGGCCCACCTTTTCATCTGGAGGCCCTAGCTGAGAAATCCAGCAGTGACGAACAAAAGACCCCAATGGACTCCTTTCAGAGTAACTAAGGTGCCTCTTTCTGGTTTCAGGTTTCAGGTTAGGGCTTGGCAAAATGGCTGTCGGTGAAGAACATTAGCTCTCTGCGATGGTGGCTGACAGATGTGTCACAGAGTCACAGGCCACGTCCCTGGGGGAAACTCCAGAGGACTCGGGAAATTGAGGATTAGTAGATTCCTCAACTCGGTTATTTTTTGCTTCAGGATTCGGTTTTCCAGCCCATCAGGTTTTGCTGGCTACTCAGTTTTGTTCATTGTCAGGAACTCATGTTGAGTTTACTGTCTGTCTTTATTGTCTAACCCATCAGGTTTGGCCAGTTACTCAGTTCTAATCTTTTTCTTGGACTCATGTTAAACGTTTACTGTTTGTCTTTGTCTGTGTCACGTTTGTGTATTCACTGTCCCTGTTTGAGTAACTCCCATTATGGGACATTATGGGACAAAGCACTTCCATTCCTCTGTCCCTTAACCTTGATCATTGGACTGATGTTCGCTCAAGTACCAAGAATCTTTCTTTTTCAGTAAAATGCCGGATCTGGCAGACTCTCTGTGCTTCAGAATGGCCCATCCTAGGAGTCGGATGGCCCCGAGAAGAATCCTTCCACTTCCCTCTAATCCGAAAAGTCAGAGATATTGTCTTTCACCGGGGCCACTTGGCCACCTAGATTAACAGCCATATACCCCTTCCCCCACGATCTTATCATTCCAACATTCTGCTCCTCCCCCTCTTCCCTCCATTCTGAGTCAGAAGACTGGACACTCCTCTCTCTCCTTATCCTCTACCCTCGCTCCCCAACCCACAACATGTTCCAGATGATCCTCCCACTGCTGACTCAGCCTCTCCGCCGCTAGAGGCAATTGGGCCAGACCCAAGCCCTCCAGGGGACTTCCCCGCAGCAGCAGCAGACCCTGCTCCCCTGAAGGAAGCTGGGCCACCTAAAGGAACCCGCAGGAGATAAATAATATAAAACTCGGAAGCCCCAGTGATGCTCCCTCTCTGTCCCTACGGGCCCATGAACCGACCCAACTGGGACCCCAACACCTTTGAATGTAGGTAGCATCTGTCCACTTATCGCCGTTCTCTAATAGTGGGTCTCTGAGCGGCCGCCAGAGGGCCGACTAATTTGGCCAAGGTAAGAGAGATTATCCAAGGGCCTAATGAGTCTCCTTCTATGTTTCTGCATAGAATTATGGAAGCATATAGGAAATATATTCCTTTTGATCCTCAGGCAGAAGACCAAAAGCCATCTGTTGCAATGGCCTTTATCAAGCAGACTGCCCTAGATATTAAGAGAAAGTTACAACGTCTAGATGGATTATAAGATATGACCTTAAGAGATTTAGTCAGAGAAGCTGAGAAAGTATATTATAAGAGAGAAACTGAGGAGGAAAGGGAATAGAGGAGAGAGAAGGAAAGGGAACAAAAGAAGGAGAAAAGAAGCATATGGCAGAGTAAAGCATTGCCTAAGGTTCTGGTCACAGCAGCAAATAGGCCAGAAGTTAAAAAGCAGGGATACATAAAGGCATACCTGGGCCCACGCCAAAGGCTGCCGTTGGCCTCAAATCAATGTGCCCACTGTAATAAAAAAGAACACTGGGCCAAAGAGTGCCCCCAAAAGAAGCAGCCACGCCAGCCCGCCGTGCTGACTCTAGAAGAGGACTAGGAAATTCGGGGCTCAGATCCCCTCCCCCAGCTCAGAGTAAAATTTGAAGTTGAGGGGAACACAGTGAACTTTGAAGTGATTACAGGAGCAGTATACTCAGCCCTTAAGACTTCACTGGCCCCCCTATCAATTAAATCGTCCCTAGTTCAAGGGGCTAATGGCAGTAGATATCAGGCTTGGACAACTAAGATGAATATGGACTTCGGAAAGGAAAAAGTCCACCACTCTTTCCTAGTAATCCCAGAATGCCCGGCCCCATTGATGGGCAGGAATATGCTTACCAAACTCTGGACTAGAATAACCTTTAACCCTAATGGTCCCCAAGTGGGGGTTCTAAAGCCTGCAGTATTAACTCCCATAGTAACATCTTTGACTATGTCTGTAGAAGATGAACATCAACTCTTCGCGCCCCCTAGGACTGATCAAACAGGCAAACTACCCCAGAAATGGATAAAAGATTATCCTAATGCCTGGGCAGAAACTGCTGGGTTAGGTCTAGCCATCAACAACCTCCAATAGTAGTAGAATTAAAAGCCTCTGCGTCTCCAATTAGTGTTAAACAATATCCTCTAAGCAAAGAAGCTAAGGATGGGATAAGGCCCCATATTCATAAATACCTGCGTCTTGGGGTCCTAAGGCCCTGTCAATCAGCCTGGAACACCCCCCGGTACCAGTAAGAAAGCCAGGAACTGGGGACTACCGTCCTGTTCAAGACCTAAGAGAGATAAACAACAGAGTGCAGGACATTCACCCCACAGTACCCAATCCATATAATTTGCTTAGCACTCTGAATCCGGAGCAGAAATGGTACACTGTGCTGGACTTAAAAGATGCTTACTTCTGCTCGCCTCTACATAAGGACTGTCAGTTGCTGTTAGCTTTAGAGTGGATAGACCCAGAACCTGGAACATCTGGCCAACTAACCTGGACTAGACTCCCACAGGGGTTCAAAAAATCCCCCATTCTCTTTGATGAAGCCCTCCAGAGAGACATCAATGACTTCAAAACTGCACACCCCGAAGTCACCCTACTCCAATAGTGGATGATCTTCTACTGCCAGCCAACACCAAGGAGACCTATGAGTCTGGGACCCAAGCACTATTATTCGAGCTTGCTCGGCTTGGATATATGGCTTCTGCCAAAAGGCCCAAACTTGTCAGCAAGAAGTAATCTTCCTGGGTTATTCTCTTAGGGGTTGCAAACGATGGCTCCCTGAGCCCAGAAAAAAAACCGTTTTGCAGATACTGCCCCCATCTAATTAGAGAAAACTCAGAGAGTTTCTTGGGACTGCCAGCTTTTGCAGGTTATGGATTCCTGGGTTCGCATCTCTGGCTGCCCCTTTATACCCGCTGATAAAGGGGGATGCCCACTTCCAATGGACCCCTGAGCACCAACAAGCTTTTGATAATGTCAAAAAAAGGTGCTGCTATCTTCTCCGGCCTTAGCACTCCCAGATGTAGAAAACCCTTCACTCTCTATATCGAGGAAAAGAAAGGAATAGCACGGGGAGTGCTCACTCAGTCTTTGGGACCTTGGAAAAAGCCAGTAGTGTATTTATCCAAAAAACTGGACCCATTGGCTAGCGGGTGGCCCCATTGCTTAAGTGCTATAGCAGCGGCAGCCCTTCTAATAAAAGATGCTCATTAATTAACGTTGGGACAGAAGCTAACCATTATAGCCCCCCATGCCCTGGAGAGCATCATCTGTTAGCCTCCAGAGAGGTGGCAATCAAACTCCAGAATAAACCACTACCAGAGCCTCTTGCTTGACAAAGACAGAATAACGCTGGGACCCCCTGCTCCACTCAACCCACCTACACTGCTGCCAGAAGAATCATCAGGACCCGTCACTCATGAGTGTCAACACATACTGGCAAGAAAACCAGTATACAACAAGACTTGAAGGATCAGCCACTGCCTCGCCCTGAAGTCGTATGGTTTACGGATGGCAGCAGCTTCCTCCAAGATGGTAAGCGGCGGGCTGGAGCAGCAGCAGTTAGCAAAACTGATTTCATCTGATACTCTGGTCTCCCAGAAGGGACATCAGTCCAAAAAGCAGAACTGATTGCCCTTATGAAAGCATTGGAACTAGCAACAGGGAAAAGGGCCACCATATAAACTGATAGCCACTATGCATTTGCCACTGTTCATATGCTCGGGACTATTTACCAACAATGCGGGCTATTAACCTCTGCCGGGAAAAAAATAAAAAATAAAGATGAGATCCTCCACCTTGGCTCAGCAGTGCAGGGCCATAAGGAACTAGCTATAGTGGACTGTCCCGGGCACCAGAAGAGAAACAACCCTGTGGCAGTTGGAAACAGAAGGGCAGATGAGGAAGCTTAATTGGCAGCCCTAAACAGAGTGACTCTGTTAACTTTTTCCACACCGGGGGGAACAAAAATCAGGAGACTTGGCTGCCCCGGAACATTCAGGCAACTTATCATCTGAGGAGACAGATACAGAAATCTGGGACCCTACAGAGCCAAGTTTACAATTTCAAAAAGCCCACCTTTATGTCAAAGACGTACACCAGCTAAACCACTTAGGCTCAAAGAAGTTATAGGCACTCTTAAAGGACCGAAGAAAGGACTTATTATTGACTGACTCAAAGAGGAAAAAAATAGCTGAGCAGGTGACTAGAGCTTTTCAAGTCTTCCAATTAGTTAATACTTTCCCATCCAAGATTCCTGCAGGGAAGCGCATACGAGGAACCAGACCAGGACAATTCTGGGAAGTGGACTTTTCTGAAATTAAGCCAGCATGGTATGGACTTAAATATCTCCTAGTCTTTGTAGATACTTTTTCAGGATGGGTCGAAGCCTTCCCCATGAAGAAAGAAACAGCTCAGATGGTGGTCAAAAAGATCCTAGAAGACAGTTTTCCAAGGTTCGGCCTGCCTAAGGTAATAGGGTCTGATAACGGACCAGCATCCGTGGCCCAGGTAAGTCAGGGATTTTCCAGGACCCTGGGGATTACTTGGAAGTTATATTGTGCTTATAGACCCCAGAGCTCAGGACAGGTAGAAACGATGAATAGAACCATCAAAGAGACTTAACGAAATTAATCTTGGAGACCGGCATAAAAAATTGGACTATGTTCCTACCTCATGTACTTTTTCGTGCAAGAAATACCCCTCCGCCCCTTTGTGTAACCTCACCCCTTATGAAATTCTCTACAGTGCCCCTCCTCCATTAAGGGACCTAACCCCAACTCTGAGATTAATGATTCCTTTCACACACCCTTGCTAGACAGACTTAAAGCCCTTGAACAAACCCAGCACCCAGCGATACCTGTGGAAACAGTTGGCCACTGCTTATCATCCTGGAGACGAGGGAACTCCACATCGATATCAAGTGGGAGACTTCGTCTACATGAGACAGTATCGGGTGTCATCCCTGGAACCCTGCTGGAAAGGACCATACCAGGTGCTGCTTATAACACCTACAGTGGTGAAAGTGGATGGGATCACTTCCTGGATCCATGCCTCCCATCTCAATCCTGTGCCCTGTCCATACTCTGGCTGGAAACTGGAACAGACTGGTAACCCTCTCAAGTTGCATGTCTGTGGTGTGGGTAGGGCTATGGATTCTTCCCCTGACCACCAGCAGTCCTAATCCCCATCAGCCTGTTCAGCAACAATGGCAAGTTATAAATCCTACTGGGCAAGTAGTGTGGTCTATTTCACATACAGCCCCCTTATAGACTTGGTGGCCATCTCTCCACCCGGACATTTGTCAGCTTGCCATAGGCCTCTCTGACTGGGATCTCCCTGACATAGTGGACCCCACACAGATCCCACTAAAGCCCAAACCAACTTACCCCATGAATTATTGATGTCATCTCCCGAGCTCAGGTGTAAACTAGCCAGTCTTGTTTATTAAGTGTGCCCAGCTGATTTCTGAAATCGCAAACAGGCCCAAACCTGTGGAGGACCCAGTGACTTTTATTGTAGATCTTGGGGTTGTGAACACACGGGAGCTACATTGTGAAACCCAAACTCCCCAGACAGTATGATTCGGTAGGATGAAATGACATCTGGATTGATCCCAATAAATGTGCCGCTATCCAAGTGGTGTCAAAAACTTGCTGTGGAAAAAATAGTCTATGTTACCCCCTCAATATAACTTTCACTTCCAAAGGAAGGGGCTACCTCAGAACAACATGGCTTATGGGAAATACTTGGGGAATGCGATTCTATATTAATGGCCCTGGCTATGACTTTGGTCTCTGGTTCACCATTCGGCTTAAAAAGGAAGAAAATCCCACAGCAATAGGGCCCAATCCATTCAAGTCTGGAATTAAGCCTCCTAAACCTCTTATGCCTAGATCTACCAAAACCCCTCTACCATCTCATACTTCGCAGTTTCCGTCTTTGCCTACTTCCCCAGTCCAGAGTACAGCTGACTCCTCCCCCTGGGAACTAATTAAAGGAACCTTTATGGTACTGAACTCCACACAGTCAGAACTCCTTGCATTTCAGCCCAGGTATTTGACAGCTCTGTACATTATTGTGTAATGGTGCAGATACCCCCCAGGGTGCTCTATCATGATCCAGAATCCTTTGAAGGTCTACTAGGTGGACAAACAGCCCGATTTTGCCGGGAGCCAGTGTCCCTTACTCTAGCCATCCTATTGGGGCTAGGAGCTGCTGCAGGAGTGGGTACAGGAACAGCTGATATGATCCATGGGTCACAACAAATGGACTGATTAGAAACAGCAATAAATCAAGACTTGAAGACGTTAGAGACCTCCATCACAGTTTTTCAGGAATCCTTAACCTCTCTCTCTATAGTTGTTTTACAGAACAGGTGAGGATTAGACCTCCATTTAATAAGGGAGGGGGGCCTCTGTGCTGTACTGAGAGAAAAATGCTGTTTTTATGCTGACCATACTGGAGTTGTAAAATAATCCATGAGTAAATTGAGAAAATGCCTTGAAGAGCACCAGAGAGAAAGGGAGATTCAACAAGTGTGGTTTGAGTCATGGTTTACCTTGTCCCCCTGGTTAACTACACTCCTATCAGCCTTAGCTGGACCCCTGATCATGCTTATGGTGTTGATAACTGTGGGACCTTGTTTGCTTAACCTCATAGTTTCCTTTCTCCAGGCTCAGATTGGGCAGGTAAAACTCATGGTAATCAGACAGAAATACACTTCACTGGCAGAAATAGAATGTGAGACCCCACAAAAATTATGATTCATTACTTTTAAAATTAAAAGTAGGCAGAAAAAGGAGAAATGAAAGAATTAAAGAAATTAAAATTGAAACGTAAAGAACCAGGTTTTGTAAAGTTTACAAGCTGTGCTCAGAACCTTAAATTCCTGTGTCAGTGAAGACAATTCCCGGAACTGCCCATTAGATGTGTTGAAATCTTTCCTGACCACCTAGTTACTTAACAACCCCTTCCCAGAAACCGTGCATCTCAGCACGTATACATCTCAGGGCTTCAACCAATCAGTTTAAATGTATACCCCTTCTCAGGGCTGACCAATCACCCCCTGCCCGAACTGTTCCCGCCAATGAATGTGCTAATCATGTTTTAGAGTTGATATTTGATTTTCCCACAGTATATGATATTTGCTAAAGGAGGCTATGATGTATATAAAGTCCCTGCACTCTCTAAAGATTGTATATAATCTCTTCTCAAGTTGTTCTCGGGGCTCTTTGTTCTTTCCTCCTCTGAAGTGAGCTTTGAGCCCCAGCATGCTGGACCCCCAATAAACCATTTGCTGTGGCATGAGACAATAGGTGCTTGGGTTTTCTCATGTCTCCAAATCACATAAAGAATCTATACCTGACAGTCAGTAAGCCTCAAATTGGAGAAGCAGTGCAGTATTAGCGGCAGGGCTATTTGATCACTCCTGATTCAAAGGAAGGGTGTTCAGGCCACCCAATGCCCTTCTGGACTTCAAATATTACCTAGATTTCTGTTTTCATACTTATATTTCACCAGTATATTCTTGTAAATATCGCAGGTTCCCAATACCATAATTCATCCTGCAGAATGATTCCTAAACCAAATCGAACCTGTTATTACCCTTAACCATGCAATATTTCCTCAATATAACTTAACAGAAGAACAAGGATATTGTTGGTCTTACAATACAGGAATGTAGGGGATCTTCCTCCTGCTGAGAACCTCAAAGTTCCGTGCAGAAATGATCCCTGAAGAAGATGTAGACACCTATGAAAGACCTGAGAGAGCAAAAGTCAACTTCCATGTAAAACAACCTGGTCAAAATGAAGGGATGTGTCTGAAAGCCTCTCTCTTCTTAATGTAGATTAAATCGACCAAACCAGGCCTGTGTGGAGAGCTGTTCCCGGGTGCCTATGGTTGATATACCATTCTATCTTGTGAAAGTGTCACAGGAAGTATGGGCAGCCTCCATCTCATGGGACCCTTGGAAGCAACTGTTAGGAAAAAGTGGTTGCCAACCCAGTGACCTCATTCAGTTCGTGAAGGAAGTGACCTATCACACTTCCTTGGTGATGGAACTCTCTGAACTCGGGATCCAGGAAGCCAGGCACCCAGAGCCAGTCCCAGTCCCAGTCCCAGTGGTCTCATTTGTTTGGATTTACCAAGGACAGAGTCAGTCTTTCTTAGTACCTACTGAAGTGAGAATGGCCAAATGCCAGGAGAGCTCTGAAGAGGGGCCTTTTCTGAGAAAGCAGGTAGTGGCTCAACCATGGCTCCTGACAACTTCACAGAGTTGGCAAAGAAGTCCAGGTCTGAGATAGGACAGGCCATTTTGGTGGAACATAGTATGGCCCACCAGTCAGAGGACACTCAGGATACTCACAGACATACTTGGGGGAAGGAGATTCCGTTGTGGGTGTCTGTGTGAGTTTGTGGTTTTGTCTCATGTTCTGAGAATAGGTAGGAAAGGCGGTTTGTTTGTTTAGACTGGAATGTTTCTAGAAAGTCGTTTGACAACGTGAGTGTTTCTATGTCTGTGTATCCCACTGAATCCGTTTTTGTAGACATTTGAAAAGAGAATTCATCAATGGTTGTGTCCTGTCTAGTAGAAAGCTTCCCAGCATTCATCTTGCCAAATTAAAGAATAAAGAGCTGCTTGCCTTTTGGATGGGCAACACCTATTATCTTCTTAAGTTCCTCTTTTCTTCCTGAATACTGGCCACTCTCCAGAATAGCCTCATGGTATTATTTCCAAGATATGTACCACCTCCAAGCTCTGTGACATGATCATGTACTGGATAGCTGAAGGGAATGAGAGCATCTCAGAAAACTCAGATATCAGTGCGACCAGTAAAGTCTCAGTGGAGAAATACTACTTTGGACTTTTGCTTACCTATTGTTCTGTTGTCCTGAAAGTCAGGAACGTGTTTGCCTCAGGCCACCCCTGTGTGAAACCTGAAGAAATCAGTTTTCAAATGGAAAAGGATGGGCGTCACCTGTGGCTCTTTGCTTAATTGCTTTGGAAATGGATGTGGCTGAATCAGCCTCTTTGCCCTCTGTGAGGCAGTGGCTTAGATTCTCAGCACCTGATGGATCTAAAGAAAGTTTCCAAGTGTGCATCCAAAACCAAAATGGCCAATAGAGCAGTCATTGTGGATGAAGTCTCTCGCCTTCCTCTGTAAGCTTCCTGACCTCCATCAAGTGAGAATAGGGATCCGTTGGGTCAAACCAGTTCTTCAAAGCTCTGCAGAGGCTAGCCAATAGGTGCTTGGGTTTTGTCAGGACACCAATTCACATAAAGAATCTATACCAGTCAGTTGGCCTCAAACTGGAGAAGCAGAGCAGTATTAAAGAAGGGCTATTTGATCACTCTTGGTTCACAGGAATGGTGTCTAGTCCACTCTGACTTTAGGCAAATGAGGGGCAAGGGAGCTTATTTTGGACACGGTCTTGGGCTGCGCCCGTCATGGAAACCTCTAGCTAGAGGTTATTCAGAGTGTCTATGTTGAAGAAGATGAGGGCCATGTGGGAGTTTTTTGGTTTTAATTGTGGTCAATTGTTGGTGGTTAGAAGAGAATCCTGGGTCCACCTGGGCTGGAATTCTGGTGCGATTCCCCTTAAAGACTGATTTCTGGAACTGACCTCAGAGAAGTATTGCCATTAATTGTGTTGGGATTTTAGGCGGCCATGCAGGAGAGTCGCCATTGGAAACTGAGATCTAAGCCTGGGGTGGCTATTCACCAAGCACTGTCAATCTCAGCCAGGACATCACATGATTTTATTCTGAAAGACTTGGCAGCCATTGTTGAGAGTCAAAACACACATGGACCTCACAATGTAGACCTCAATGGGCCTGGCTTCATGTGGCCTTTTGGCCACTCTTTGGGAAGACTTGCCTCTGAAAATTCTCCAGAGTTTTCCTTGAAATGTGCTTCCTAAAAATTTAATGGTTCCTGAATGAATTGAAACCCACAGTTTCTCCAACTTCATCCTTGAAAAATGTCTAGATAAATACCATGAAATTTTTGAAATTTCCACGACCAGGTGGCACTGGAGAACCTTTGGATGTCCTGTTGCTGATCAAGAGTGTACCAGACAGTGCCTTCCTTGACTGGGTTTCATGAAAATGGTGTAGAACAGAGCTGCCAGTATGGTGGAGCCTGTTGAGTAGTGGGCCCAGAACTGTGGTGTGCAGTTGTGTGATAAAATATCTGTGGGGGTCATGTGGATCTTACTTTGGCTTCCAAAGGCTTGTGACTGACATGGTGCAGCCAGCATACCTTTGTATATTAAGCCATCTTGTTAGATGGAGAGTTTTCAGGGCAATGTTCAGAATCAAGTTGCTATGGTCAAGGGGGCAAGCAATGTGGCGTAGAAGCCTGGTTGGTGCATTCTCCTGCAGACCCTTACACACCACACGTGACAGAACTCCCTCCAGCACTGTGTCCCAGTGGAACTCCTTGTATTTTGTGAAGCAAATACCAAACTCCCAGTGCAGCAACAAGAAACACAACAAAATTGGAGAATGACCAAATGGCTTCACAGTCTACACGGAAAGATTCTTAGACCCCAGTGGCCACAGTAAACCCACAAAGAGAGAATTCAGCACTGCTACCTCATGTTCATTGGAAAATAAGAAACCATGTCCTCCATATAACAGATGCATACACAGCTTTGATGGTCTCACTAAAAAGGAAGCTAAAGCTCCTGAAAACAACATATATTTCAAGTGTACAACCTCAAAGACAGTTTCCCAAATGTCTTGAGGCCTGCACACTTCCATGTTTGTGGAGTTTTTACAGTCTCCATTACTTTTGGAAACTCCTCTACCACCTCCAGTATTGTGAACTCCAGAGCATTTTCCATTCCAGATATGTATTCCTAGATTTTCTAACTCTTCTCCTCTAATTGTATCTTACTTGGGGCTAAGGCAATGTCAAGGCATTGTTCTGGATGAGAGTGGGAAGATTTTTTTGTAGCACATATTTGCATACACATTGGATTCATTTTCCAATTATTCATTCAAAATACTGAATCCCTCATAGTAACCCACTCCCTACTAGACTCTGACTACAAATCCTATTATGATGGATAAAAATAGACCAAACCAAATTGAAATATAAGTAGTTCAGAGGATGCAAGGTTAACATTTGGACGTTCCTTTTGCATTATATATGGTAGGAGTTTTAAATCTAGTCATTTTTTTGTTGAAACACTTCTCCATGTGTTTTTAAAGTTAACAAATATGTGAATTCATGTCTCCATTTCTCTGTAGCCTATTCAGCACATATATTTTTATATGCACATATAGAATCCTACCTGGTACCACACGTACATTCTTGTGAGGTGGCTCACTTGGCAGATACAAATTGTGAGAAGAGATCACTCCTGTTAAACACTGTTGAAACGGAAAATTCAACCTATGAGTGAGTATCCTAGCTGAACAACATTATACATAAATTCATGTTCAGTAAAATGAATATTTTTAGATCTGTGGATGATATATATTTCATGGTGAATTTCATTTGGCTTGTATATTAATACTTTTTAATTTCTGTGTGTGTATTTTAATATATATATATATATATATATATATATATATATATATATATATATATATATATACACTCTCCAGAGTTTTCAAAATATGAAATAAATGTATCTTATTATGTACTCCCTAAATTCATTAATATTTAACTGCGTATTTATAATCAACTTTTCATAAGATTATTCTAAGACATATTCATCCTCCTGAAATACGTATTTGTTTCCTAGTACTGAAAACTAAGTTAAGTGAATTGTGCATACATATCCTAATATTTTTACACTAATTGACCCAGGTTAATATAAATGCAAGTAGATTTCTATAGGACATGATGTGTATTTTGACGTTCATTTTTTTTCAACACTTGTACATTACTATTTCCTCAGTTTATGCACATCATAAGATATATATTTCATCCACAAGTTCACAAATTTAAAGGCTTTTGTTTCACTTTCAATCACTTCCTGCTTCAGAACACATGTATTCCTCCAGGTTACATGACTGGTCTTTTCATGAGACTTCTTTCCAAACACATTATTTTCGATTTCCACAATTACTTTTGAAGCAAAACTCACACATTCTTCATGATAAACCATAACCCTAATATTACCATTAGATGTATAACTGGTTTGAATGAATGGATATATATCAATATAAGGTTTCCTGTATATTTTCAGATATCAATTTGAACCATTATTTAAGTTGGAACCAGTTATATTATTTATTCACAGTATGGTCTATTCATGCATTATTTCTATATTCATAGACACAGTGTACACCTATTTGTATTCAAAATACTAATTTACACGTCTTCAAAATACTGTTCCTAGAAATGGTGAAAGAAATACTCATGTCACCTGATCTACATATACATTTTATCACAGTAATATTCTGGAAACAAAAAGCAAATGTCACACTTATGATTGTACTAAAGCCTAAATGGAAATTGAACATGGATTACTAAAATCATCCATGTCCAGTTTGCCTATTGCTCTCAAATGTGGATCCTATTGGTGACTACATATTTGTTTCTTCCTAAGATTATATATTCAACCTCAAACCTGTTGAAAATGTCTAATCCTATTACTCACCTTATACTTTGCCTGATTTCCTAATGTCTCTATTGATATATATTTTCCCCAGTTCATCATTGTGACTGCCTCTTAACATGTGCTGACATTTACATTCACTCTCTACATGAAACCCTATTGCTAAAGACCATTTTGTCCAAATCCTATACTCACTCATCTTTCTAAAAATACCGTCTATCTTTCTAATCCTACCGACTATCCCTTTTTGACTGCATGTTCTCTTCGACATTCAATCATCCAAGGTACAATATCCTATACCATTGTATATTGATTTATCTGAGACATCTGTGCAGAAATTAATTCAAAGCTAAGTATCCCAATCAAGGGCCCAATGCCCTTCTGGGCATCAAATCTCACCTAGATTTCTGTTTTCATACCTATATTTCAACTGTATATTTTGTAAATATCACATGTTCCCATAACCATTATTCATCCTGCAGAATTATTCCTAACCCAATTGAACATGTTGTTAACCCTAACCATACACTGTTCCCTCAATCTAACTTTACAGAAGATCAGGGAGAGAGTTGGTCTTCCAATACTGGATTGTAGGGTATCTTCCACCTGATGAGAACCTCAAAGGTCCATGCAGAAATGATACATGGAGAAGAAGGCAGCTATGAAGGACCTGAGAGAGCAAAAGTCATTTTCAATGTTAAACAACCGGGTCAGGATGAAGAGATGTATCTGAATCAGCCTTTCTCTTCTTAATATAGAGAAGATGGACCAAACCAGGCCTGTGAGAAGAGCTGTTCCCGGGTGCCTATTGTTGATATACCATTCTAACTTGTGAAACTGTCACAGAAAGTAGGGGCAGTCTCCATCTCCTGGGACCCTTAGAAGCAAATATCAGTACACACTTCCTTGGTGATGGAACACTCTGAACTTGGGATCCAGGAAGCCAGGCACCCAGAGTAAGTCCCAGTCCCAGTCCCAGTGGTCTCAATTGTTTGGATTTACCAAGGACAGAGTCAGTCTTTGTTGGTACCTACTGAAGTGATAATGGCCAAATGTCAGGAGACCTCTGAAGAGGAGCCTTTTCTGAGAAAGCAGGTAGTGGCTCAACCATGGCTCCTGACAACTTCACAGAGTTGGCGAAGGAGACCAGATCTGAGACAGAACAGGCCATTTTGGGGGAACATAGTATGGACCACCAGTCAGAGGACACTCAATATATTCACCAACATACTTGGGGGAAGGAGGTGCCGTTGTGGGTGTTGGTGTGAGTTTGTGGTTTTGTCTCTTTTCTGAGAATAGGTAGGAAAGACTGTTTGTTGTTTGGACTGGAATGTTTCTAGAAAGTCGTTTGACAACGCGAGTGTTTCTATGTCTGTGCATTCCACTGTATCTGTGGTTGTAGACATTTGAAAAGCGAATGCATCAATGGTTGAGTCCTGTCTAGTAGAAAGCTTCCCAACATTCATACTGCACAATTTAAGAATGGAGAGAGGCTTGCCTTATGGATGGGCAACACCTACTATCTTCCTAAGTTCTTGTTTTCTTCCTGAATACTGGCCACTCTCCAGAATAGCCTCATGGTTTGGTTTCCAAGATATGTACCACCTCCAAGCTCTGTGACATGGCCATGTACTGGATAGCTGAAGAGAATAGAAGCATCTCAGAAAACTCACATATCAGTGTGACCATTAAAGTCTCAGTGGAAAAACACTGCACTGGGCCTTTTGCTTACCTATTGTTCTGTTTTCCTAAATGTCAGGAAGATCTTTGCCTCAGGAAACCCCTTTGTGAAGCCAGAAAAAAAGAGTTTTCAAATGGAAATGAATGGGCATCACCTGTGGCTCTTTGCTTAATTGCTTTGGAAAGAGATGTGGCTGAATCATCCTCTTTCCCCTGTGTGAGGCAGCGGCTTAGATTCTCAGCACCTGATGGATCTAAAGAAAGTTTCCAAGTGTGCATGCAAAACGAAAATGGCCAAAAGAGCAGTCATTGTGGATGAAGTCTCTCGCCTTCCTCTGTAAGCTTCCTGACCTCCATCACGTGAGAATAGGGATCCTTTGTGTCAAATCAGTTCTTCAAAGCCCTACAGAGGCTAGCACATAAGGGCTTGTGTTTTCTCATGACACCAATTCACATAAAGAATATATACCAGACAGTCAGTAGGCCTCAAATTAGAGAAGCAGAGCAGTATTAAGAGCAGGACTATTTGATCACTATTGGTTCACAGGAAGGGAGTCCAGGCCACCCTGACTTTAGGCAAATGAGGGGCAAGGGAGTTCATTTGGAAAACTGTCTTGGGCTGTGCCCCTCATGGAAACCTCCAGCCAGAGGTTATGAAGAGTGTCTATGTGGAAGAAGATGAGGGCCATTTGGGAGTGTTTTGGTTTTAATTGTGGTCATTTGTTTGGTGGTTGGAAGAGATGCCTAGTTCCACCTGGGCTTGAACTCTGGTGTGATTCCCCTTACAGATTGAGTTCAGGAACTGACCTCAGAGAAGTATTGCCATGAATTGTGTTGGGATTTTAGGAGACCACGCATGAGAGTTGCCTTTGGAAACTGAGATCAATGCCCAGGGTGGCTTTCCACAGAGCATTGTCAATCTCTGCCAGGGCATCACATTATTTTATACTGAAAGACTTGGCAGCCATCGTTGACAGTCAAAACACACATGGGCCTCACATTGTAGACCTCAATGGGCCTGGCTTCATGTGTCTTTTTGGCCACTCTTTGGGAAGCCTTGCCTCTGAGAATTCTCCAGAGTTTCCTTGAAATGTGCTTCCTCAAACATTAATGGTTCCTGAATGAATTGAAACCCACAATTTCTCCAACTTCATCCTTGAAAAATGGCTAGATAAATACCATGAAATTTTTGAAATTTTCATGACCAGGTGGCACTGGAGAACCTTTCAATGTCCTCTTGCTGATGAAGTGTGTACGAGACAGTGCCTTGATTGACTAGGTTTCATGAAAATGATGTAGAACAGAGATACCAGTATGTTGGAGCCTGCTGAGTAGTGGGCCCAGAGCTGTGGTGTGCAGGTGTGTGATAAAACATCTGTGGTCGGGCCATGTGTATCTGCCATTGACTTCCAAATGGCTTGTGGCTGACATTGTGCAGCCAGGAATCACTTATATGTCTGATAACTCTCCATATAAGGCATCTTGTTATATGGAGATGTTTCAGGACAATGTTCAGAATCAGGTGCAATGGTCAAGGGGACAAGCTATGTGGGATAGAAGCCTGGTTGATGCATTCTCCTGCAGACCCTGACCCATCTCATGTGAAAGAACTCCCTCCAGCACTGTGTCCCAGCTGAATTCCTTGTATTTTGTGAAGCAAATAAGAAATTCCCAGTGCAGCAGCAAGAAACACCACGAAAAGTGGAGGATGACCAAATTGCTTCACAGTCCACACGGGGAGTCACTTAGCCTTCAGTGGCGACAGTTTACCTACAAAGAGTGAATTCAGCACTGCTGCCTCATGTCCTTTGAAAAACAAGAAACCATGCCCTCCAGGTCACATAGATGCAGATCCAGCTTTGATGGTCTCATTAGAAAGAAAGCTAAAGCTCCTGACAACAACATATATGTCAAGTGCCCATCGTCAGAGGCAGTTTCTAAGGAAGTCTTCAGGCTGGCAGAGCTCCTTGTTTGATAGCATTTACCTATTAGACCAGGATGCAAGAAAAGACCACTGACTCCAATTAAAATCAAGTTAAAGCAAGCTTATATTTTCCACTGCCCAGGTGGCCTCTCCCTCCCAAAACAGTGGGAACAAGACAGCCACCCAAATTTCCTACAGCCCAGGTTTATAACCCAGAATTTTACACTACAGGGGCGTTAAAATATCAGAACTTTGACAAGCATCAAACTAATCGTAGTTTATATATATATATTTGCTGGCCCCAACA
Organism: Callospermophilus lateralis; assembly: GCF_048772815.1. NCBI lineage: Eukaryota > Metazoa > Chordata > Mammalia > Rodentia > Sciuridae > Callospermophilus > Callospermophilus lateralis. The sequence goes on along the minus strand of NW_027515711.1, from coordinate 187,996 downwards.
TCAGAATTTATGAAGACCATTAGAGCCTCAGAGAGGGTCATTGTCTGGCCAGGGAAGGCCAGTATTTATGAGGTGTCAATAAAGTTTCATAGAGGGCTGTTCCTGGTCAAAGAGCCAGGCATGGGTGAGTTCAAGGCCACGGGCAGGCATTGCAAGCAGGTTCAGAATTTGGTGTAATTTATAGTTAAGCCAAAATTTTCTTTTCATGGCTTTGTGGCAAGATGGATCCCAATTTTAATAAAAGATCAGGTTGGGTCTATCATTCCCCCCTTTTCTAATGTGTCCCTTTCAAATCTTTGATAGGGTAGGGGAAGAGCACTGAGGGAATTTTAATACCTCACGTAACAGTCTCCATATTTTTTGAACTCACACAAAACCAGTCTCCCTGATTTTACCTGACTTAATTAATTACTTAAAATGAAAGTCTATTTATTTTTGGCTCCATTGTTGTAAGAAGAGTGGCGTCACTCATTTTGGCTTCTTCTGAGCTGAGAGAGGGTGACATGAGGAGGCACAGCATGAGGGACATGAGTTGCCTTTTAGAAGTCAGTTCGGTTTGAAGTCTGGTTGTGGTAGAACAGTTTGTAAAGTCATCTGGGGATGGGTTCTTCTATGAGAGAAACAAAAACCATGAGTACTGAATAAATGTTGCAGCTGCTGAAACAAGTCACTGTATAGATATCCCCTCATCTGTCTTCAATATCCCCAGTTATCAGGACTTTCAACTTAATATTTAACTTTTAGTGTCACAGTTGTCCCACCCCATAAGATACAGTTTAATAATTTAATGTCATCTGATCTTGCAAATTCCTTTTACTAGTATGACCTCTGTGTGTAATAGAGAAACCTTTAATTCTGTTAGTCAGGGCTGGATAATCATACTAGCAAACACCAAGCCTACCTGTGTAGGTTAGGAATATCTGTAGGCCTTAAACAAAAAACTTCTGCCTCTGGTAGCTCCTCTTGATAGTCTCTTTTTATTCTCATCAGGCATTCCTCTCTGAGAATCTTTCTTTGTAGCCTCCAGTCTTACTTATTTTGGGAGGCTACCATAAAGTGTATATGTTAAAATATTATTATAACTATTATTATTTAAAATGCCCAGGAATGGCTGTATTTTGGGTTTATCTGTCTTTGCTAAGAGTTTAAGATGAAGCAGTAAAACTGACTTTTGTTTCTATCTATTGTTAACAGTCAGCTGAGATTTTATGGGAGTCATTTCTGGGGAAACTTGAGAGCAGCTTCTCAGTTCTGCTAGTGCCATTTGCGCTAGGTGATTCCAGGTCTTGCTTGACCATGTGGCTTCTCTCAGAAGCATCAGGAATATCTCCCTTCTCTGATGACTCTCTTCTTCGTAGAAAATGCACTGATTGGCTTTCTGTTCTCCAGTGGCCTCATTAATCTTCCTGATCAGGAGTTTATGTGGCTGAGAGTTGCAAAGTTCTTTAGAGAAGTCTCCTGTTCCCTGGATACAAACTGACTCAGAGGTCAAGAGCCAAAATTAGTTTTATTGTCCCTTTTCATTTAAATTAAATTTTAAATCCTAATCTTAAACATCCAGCAAATAAATTTTAACAGCCTTATATTAAGAGTACTGTGCTTTAATGTCTATAATTTAAAATTATTTATCTTTTTATTATTTGGGATCTGTATTTTTCTGTCTTGTAGGTGATGCCTTATTATCTTAAATTAACCAATGTTGTGTTCAAAAGCAACTCTTTTGTAAAACACTAACAGGGAATCTTTAGTTAACTTATAAGGAAATTACAAAATAAAATTAACAAGAGTAAAAATACTTAGTTTGTGTAATAGCTACCCTGAATTTTTGGCTGAGTTATAAATTATATCCCCTTTTTGAGATCCTAGTAATCTTGACAGAAAAAAAAAAAAAAACTTCTGAACGTAACTTTAAATTAAATAACATCTGACCTACTGCTTTCGTAGTTATTCTCACATGTTGTAAGATGAGACACAGAGCCTTATCTCAGGTAAGGCAGGGCTCTATATAAATCTTAAGTCTTTTAGTTCTAAAGCTGATCTTTTTTTTTTATTTATCATCTTACACAGTTTACATAAATTGTTTGAGGTCACATGAACATTAGCTAACACCATATGATATCACATTTAAAACATGAATTAAAGAAAGGCTGAAAGTTTTTAACCTTTACATAGATTAGGAGCTCATTAACTTAAAAATATATTTAAATTTTTCCCCAATGTAAAAAGTAACTTAAAACTTTACATATCTTATTGATAACAAGTAAATAAATCCCCAATATATATATATATTTTTTACCATACAACTTCAGAACACCAGCTTGATGTAATGCTCTTTTAAAGTTTCTACCTTACAGACTTGTATACCTGGAAGATATGAGCACATTAATAGCATCACAATGACATTGATGTTTTTACATTAACCAAATTTAGCTTTTAAAGAAATTCCAGTACAGTGCTCTAAAATAACAGTTCTTATTTAATCAGTTGTTTAATTTTTATGGTTGCTTGCTCTAGAAAAATAAAAATAAACACAATGTTATGGGTAAACTTTTGTTTTCAGAAATTTGTGTCGCTTTATCACATGACTGATTTTTACAATCTTATACAGACTTTAGAACAAACTTATACAGACCTTACTAAGTCAATCAGATATCTAACAAAAGTACTCATGAATGAGTAATCCCATATCAAATTTACTTCACTTATTTATCAAAATATTAGAGAAATGTATTGAACAGTGTAAACCATTTTTTTGTTAAAGGAAAAGTCCTAGAACCAAGGCATATTAGACATTTTATAGACATTAATATTTTATTAGATTTTTGAGCAGCTAGAAAAACTTGTAAGCTTAAATTTAAAGACATTTATTGTTATTTGTTTATCCAAATTTAAAGTGAACCATTTAACTCACGTGAATTAAAGATCTTCGAATCCACTTTTTAAAATTTGTTTTTATGAGTGCTTTTTTTAATGATCGCTCCTTATATATGTTAATTTGTATATCATATATATGATATACGAACATATGGATATATGGACATACAACACATAACAAAAGTGTGCACAAATAATAATAGTAAGGCCTTGTAGCTTTTCACAGGTGAAATCTCCATTGTAATGTTTCAGAACTCCACTGTTGGTCAAAGATAGACCTGATGAGAAAAATATTAACCTAGTTCTCTAGGATCAAAATAATGAGCTCAAAAAAAAATACAGAATCTAAGGAAAAAAATGAGAGTCCTAGAAAAAATGACTGGCCAGTAATTAGTAAATACCATACGATTTACCTTTTTTTTTTCCCACTTAGACATCAGATCAGTCTCCTACTGAGCTTGTAGGCTTCTTTCATTTACATTTCAACATAAGTCCTGGCTGAGTTCTGGAAGGAGCTGGACAAAACTGCTATTCTGAGCGGACACCTCAGGCCTAAGGCACTTTAACCATAATTTTCAGGTGAGGATGTTGAAAATTATGATACAATTTTAAGATACAATTCAAAATTTTATACCTTAACATCTTGTTTTGTCAACAGATACCATACTATGATTTACTATCCTTGTCCAAATTAATGCACTGACACACTGTGACATTTACCCAGGCTACCCAATTAAAAATTGGTGAAAAAAAAGACTAAATGATTGGGAAGTTACTTGCCAACTTGGAAGTAGAATTCTTTAGTTTTCCATTTTAAGTATTTAAGTTCTCTGGCATGAATTATCTGAAATCATAAACTAAAAAATTACCTAAACCCGACTTTTAACTGCAAGATTGAGCAATGCTACAAAAACCCATCCAGATACCATATTGTTACAATAAAACATCATCATTTAGACACACATTCAGCTAAGATCATTCCCAAGAAACAATTTATAATATCAACACATTATTGCACATGTCTTAAATGGCCAGAAACAAAGACAAAAGACAGACAGAAAGGAGCTCCAGACTATGGCTGACAGGACAGAAGCCTTTAAAACAGCAGATAAGAGAAAAATCTCCTACACCAGTGGCATGATAGATGTCCCCACAAGGGCATCAGATGTTTTCACAGAGGGGCAACCTGAAATGTAATATCAAAGGTCTCCATGGTGACTTTACTGCATTTAGTGTCTCCTTTTTCTTTTTCTCTTTTTTAAGAAAACAGAGGTGGCATAATACTTACAGTGCAGGGAAGGAAGGAGGGAATTTACTGAAGCAACAGGACTTCGGCAGCTGCTGGGAGTCCCTAAGTCCCGTCTTTTACTTAAACAGGATTAGCTCCTCTGGTTTGGTTCCACCCCAAGCACGCTGAATCTCCTAACATTTCAGTAGTCAGCTCTCAAAAATTCCGGGGTCGGGGGGGTATCAAAATTTGTAACTTAAATTTCGGTTCTGGACCTTGAAGCCAATTAATACCAATTTAATATAAGGACAGGGTTTGAGAAAAAGTAAAAGGGAGGTTTACTGCTTTGCTAACAAAGGATAAAAACAGGGGACTCTGTCCAAAGTTGTGACTCTCTTGATCTGGAGGGACAAGGGGTTTTAAAGGAGCTTCACTTGTTAACCTGGGAGATACTCAGTTATTAGGTCTCCAGCAGGCATTGCCCTCTGCAGTGGGTGTGCTACAGACAGCCAGCTAGGGGCTTCTCTCATCCTGCTTAACAAAGGGGGGTATAGTGCATCCCATTTCTTTAAAACACAGTCCAAAGGGGTGACAGGCTTACATGCTTTATTACCCATTTTCACGTCCAATATCCTTAAGTTTTTACCACAGAAATCACACAACAAAACGCACAAAAACAAACAAATAAAAAACATTTAGAACACAGAACAAAACACACACAAAAAAACAGAAACTCGGCGAATAAACAGAAAACCAGAGGAGCAATGCAGCGTCTTGCTAAAGCTCCGGGGTAGGAGCTCCTGCGTGCCAGTCGGCACCTCTCTACACTTTCAGAGGTATTCCCTACAGAAAAGAACAGAGGAAAGAAGGATTCCTATTACTGTCCCGGACAGGAGTATATGTGAGCCTTCCCAGGCCACCTCTCTGTCATCAGAAGAGAAGTCCCTTAACCGGATATCAGATGTTATAAAGGCGCCTCTTACCTATGAAGGCCTCCTCCACCAGGTGCTTGATAATAGTTTTAGTGCGATGGTTCACTGCAGTGATCCACGGACTGAAGGCTCATTCCAAGGCCTTGGAACTTGGCTCTCCAGCCTGGAGTCCTGGAGGATAGGCCAGCTTCAGAATTTCCAGCAGTATGGCTTTGTGATCTGGTCGGGTCATGTTGCTGGGGAACTCCAAAATGTTAGTCCAGGACACAAGAAAAGACCACTGACTCCAATTAAAATCAAATTAAGGCAAGCTTAATATTTCAAGCAGCCGGGCTGCCTCTCCCTCTCAAAATGGCGGGAACAAGACAGCAACCCCACCTTTCCTACAGCCCAGCTTTATAGCCCAGAAAGTTACACAAAAGGGGGGTTACAGAAAACAGAACTTTGACAAGCATCACACTAATTGTAGTTTACATTTGTTTTTTCTGGCCCCAGCATCAGAAATTATGAGGACCATTAGAGCCTCAGAGAGGGTCATTGTCTGGCCAGGGAAGGCGAATATTTATGAGGTGTCATTAAAGTTTCAGAGAGGGCCGTTTTCTGGTCAGAGAGCCAGGCATGGGTGAGTTCAAAACATGGTCAGGCATTCTAAGCAGATTCAGAATTTTCAGTAATTTATAGTAAAGCAAAAATTATCTTTTCATGGCTTTGTGGCAAGATGGCTCACAATTTTAATGAAAGATCATGTTGGGTGATCAACCCTGTCCCCTACTTTTGGAAAATCCTCTACCACCTCCAAGGTTGTGAACTCCTGAGCATTTTCCATTCCAGATATGTATTCACAGAATTTCTAACTCTTCTTCTCTAATTGCGTCTTACTTGGGGCGAAGTTAATGTCAAGCCATTGTTCTGGATGAGAGTGGGAAGAATATTGTGCAGCACATAATTGCATACACATTGGATTCACTTTCCAATTTTCCAATTGAAATACTGAATTCCTGACAATAACCCATACCCTTCTAGACGCTAACTACAAATACTAATATGATGGAGAAAAATAACCCAAACGGAATTGAAATACAAGCAGTTCAGAGGAGGCATGGTGTATATTGGACTGGCCTTTTGCAAGATAAAAGGTAGGTGTTATAAATCTAGTCATTTTTTAATTGAAATAGTTTTATATGTGTATTAAAGTTAACAAATATGTGAATTCCTATCTCCCTTTCGCTGTAACCTATTCAGCACATTAATTTTTATATACACATATAGAATCCTACCTGATATCACACGTACATTTTTGTGAGGTGCCTGACATTGCAGATACAAATTGTGAGAAGAGATTACTCCACCTAAATGCTGTTGGAACTGAAAATTCAAGCTAATGGTGAGCTTCCTAGTTGAATAACATTATACATAAATCCATGTTCAGTAAAATGAATATTTTTGGATCTGTGGATGATATATATTTCATGGTGAAATTCGATAGGCATATATAATTCTACTTTTGAATGTCTTTGTTTGTGTGTGTGTTTGTGTGTGTGTGTGTGTGTATATATATATATATATATATATATATATATACAAAATAAATCTCCAGATTTTTCAAAATATGAAATATATGTGTCTTATATACACTCCCTAAATTCATTCATGTTCATGTATGTGGATTAATAATCAACTTTTCACAAGATTATTCTCAGAAATATTCATCCACCTGAAATACATATTTGTTTCCTAGTACTGAAAACTAACTTCAGTGAAAGGTGCAAACAAATCCTAGTATTTCTACATTAACTGACCTAGTTTAACATCAATGCTAGTAGATTCCTATGGGACATGATGTGTATTTTGACATTAATTATTATTCAACACTGGTACATTACTATTTCTTCAGTTTATGCACATCATAGGATATATATTTCATCCACTACTTAGCAAATTTATAGGCATTTGTTTCACTTTCAATCACTTCTTGCTCCAGAACACATGTATTTCCCTATGTTTCTTGACTGGTCTTTTCATGAGACTTTTTTCAAATATATTATTTTCAATTTCCATGATCAATTTTTAAGCAAAACTCACACATCCTTCATGATAAAACATAACCCTAAGATGACCATTAGATATATAACTGGTTGGAATGATTGATTGTGCATCTTTATAACATTTCTTATATATTTTCTGATATCCATTCAATCCATTATTTAAAGTGGATCCAGTTATATTATTTATTCCCAGTATGGTCTATTCATGCGTTATTGCTATATTCATAGACAGAGGGTATACCTATTTGTACCCCAATACAAATTTATATGTCTTCAAAATATTGCTCCTGGAAATGGTGGAAGAAATACTCATGTCACGTGATATACATATACATTTTATCACAGAAATATTCTGGACACAAGAAGCAAAGGTCACACTTTCAATTGTACCAAAGCCTAAATGGAAAGTGAGCATGGATTACTAAAAACATCTATGTCCAGGTTGCCTAATGCTCTCAAATGTCAATCCTATTGGTGACTACATATTTGATTCTTCCTAAGATTATATATTCAACCTCAAGCCTGTTGAAAATGTCTAATCCTATCACTCACTTTGTACTTTGCTTGATTTCCTAATGTCTTTATTGATATCTGCTTTCCCTCATATTTTCCCCAGTTCATCATTGTGACTGACTCTTCACATGTGCTGACATTAACACTCACTCTCTAACCGAAACCCTATTGCTAAAGAACTTTTTGTTCAAATCCAATACTCACTCTTCATTCTAAACCTAACTACTACCTTCCTCATCGTACTGAATATCGCTTTTTGACTGGATGTTCTCTTCAACATTCAATCATCCAAGGTACAAGGTCCTATGCCATTGTATATTGATTTATCTGAGACAACTGTGCAGCACATAACTCAAAGCTAAGTATACCACTTAAGGGTCCAATTCCCTTCTAGGCTTCAAATCTTTCCTAATTTTCTGCTTTCATACTTATATTTCACCTATATACTCTTGTAAATATCGAAGGTTGCCAATACCATTATTCATCTCGCAAAATGATTCCTAACCCCAATCAAACATGTTATTAACCCTAAACATACACTGTTCCATCAATATAACTTACAGAAGAGCAGGGACAGAGTTGGTGTTACAATATAGGAATGTAGGTGATCTTCCACCTTCTGAGAACCTCAAAGATCCATGCAGAAATGATCCTTGGAGAAGATTTATGCAGCTATGTTGGACCTGAGAGAGCAATAGAAATCTTCCATGGCAAACAACCTGGTCAGGATGAATTGATGGGTCTAAGTCAGCCTCTCTTTTCTTATTGTAAAGAAGTTGGAAGAAACCAGGCCTGTGTGGAGAGCTGTACCTGGGTGCCTAAGGTTGATATTCCATTCTAACTTCTGAATGTGTCAGAGGATGTTGGGGCAGCCTCCATCTCATGGGACCCTTGGAAGCAACTGTTAGGACAAAGTGGTTTTCAAGGCAGTGACCTCATTCAGTTCCTGAAGGAAGTGACCTCTCCTCACTTCCTTGGTGATTGAATTCTCTGAACTTGGGATCCAGGAAGACAGGCACCCAGAGCCAGTCCCAGTCCTAGTCCCATTGGGCTAACTTGTTTGCTTTTTCCAAGGACAGAGTCAGTCTTTCTTGGTAGGTACTGATGTGAGGATGGCCAATTGCCAGCAGAGCTCTGAAGAGGCACCTTCCCTGAGAAAGCAGGTAGTGGCTCACCGCTGTCTCCTGACAACTTCACATAGTTGGCCAAGGAGACCAGATCTGAGAGAGGACAGGCCATTTCGGGGGAACATAATATGGCCCACCAGTCAGAAGACACTCTGGATAGTCACAGACCTACTTGGGGGAAGGACGTGGCTTTGCCGTTGTGGGTGTGAGTTTGTGGTTTTTTTCTCATGTTCTGAGAATAGGTAGGAAAGGCGTTTTTTTCTGGTGTGGAGTGAACTGTTTCTAGTAAGTCCTTTGACATTGTGAGGGTTTCTATGTCTGTGTATCCCACTGTATCCGTGGTTGTAGACATTAGAAAAGAGAATGCATCAATGGATTTGTTTTCTCTAGTAGAAAGCTTCCCCACATTAATACTGCCCAATAGATTAATGGACTTCACTTTGCCTTATGGATGGGCAACACCTACTGTCTTCTTAAGTTACTGTTTTCTTCATGAATTCTGGCCACTCTACAGAATACGCTCATGGTTTTGTGTCCCAGATATGTAACACCACAAGGCTCTGTGACATGGCCATGTACTGGATAGCTGAAGAGATTGAGAGCATCTCAGAAAACTCAGATATCAGTGTGACCAGTAAAGTCTCAGTGAAGAAACCCTTCTTGGGCCATTTGCTTACTTGTGTTTCAATTACCCTGAATTTCAGGAAGGTCTTTGCCTCATGCCAACCCTTTGTGAAGCCTGAAGAAAACTGTTTTCATATGGAAATGAATGGGCTTCACCTGTGGCTCTTTGCTTAATTGCTTTGGAATGGGATGTGTCTGAATCAGTCTCTGGTCCTTGTGTGAGGCTGTGACTTAGATTCTCAGCACCCAATGGATCTAAAGAAAAATCCCATGTGCTTCCCAAACCGAAATGGCCAAAAGAGAAGTCATTGTGGATGAATTTTTTTGCCTTCTTGTTTTAGGTTCCTGACCTCCATTAAGTGAGAATAGGGATTCTTTGGATTAAATGAGTTCTTCAAATCCCTGCAGAGGCTTGCCCATATGTGCTTGGGTTTTCTCATGACTCCAAATCACATAAAGAATCTATACCTCACAGCCAGTAGGCCTCAAATTGGAGAAGCGGAACACTTTAACAGCAGGAATATTTGATCACTCCAGGTTCACAGAAGGAGTGTCCAGGCCACCATGATTTTAGGCAAATGAGGGGCAAGTGAGCTTATTTTTTACACTTTCTTAGGCTGTGCCCCTCATAGAAATCTCCAGCCAGAGGTTATGATGAGTGTCTATATGGAAGAAGATGAGGGCCCTGTGGGAGTGTTTTGATTTTAATTGTGGTCATTTTTGTGGTGGTTGGAAGGAATGACTGGTTCCACCTGGGCTTGAACTCTGGCGTGATTCCCCTTAGAGACTGAGTTCTGGAACTGAACTCAGAGAAGTATTGCCATGAATTGTGTTGGGATTTTAGAAGGCCATGCATGAGACTCACCCATGGAAAATGAGATCTAGGCCCAGGGTGTCTTTCCACAAAACAATGGGAACCTCAGCCAGGATATCACATGATTTTATTCTGAAAGATTGGCAGGTATAGTTGAGAGTCAAAACACACATGGACCTCACATTGTAGGCCTCAATTTGCCTGGCTTCATGTGACCTTTTGGCAACTCTTTGAGAAGCCTTGCCTGTGAGTGTTCTCCAGAGCTTTCATTGAAATGAGCTTTCTCAAGACTTAATGGTTCCTGAATGATTTGAAACCCACAGTGCCTCCAACTTAATCTTTGAAAAATGGCTAGATAAATACCATGAAATTTTTGAAATTTCCATGACCAGGTGGCACTGGAGAATCTTTGGAAGTCCTGTGGTTGATCATGTGTATACCAGAGAATGCCTTGTTTTACTGGGTTTTATGAAAATGGTGTAGAACAGAGATGCCAGTAATTTGTATCCTGCTGATTAGTGGGCCTAGAGCAGTGGTGGGCAGGTGTGTGATAAAACACCATGGTGGGGCCATGTGGATCGGCCATTGGCTTCCAAATGGATTATGACTGACATAGTGCAGAAATCAGACACTTACATGTAAAGGCATTTTTTATATGGAGAGGTTCAGGGCAATGTTCAGAATCAGTTTACTATGGTTATTGGGGCAAGCTGTGTGGGATAGAAGCCTGGTTGGTGCATTCTCCTGCAGACCCTGACCCACCACACGTGACAGAATTCCCTTCAGCACTGTATCCTAGTAGAACTCCTTGTATTTGGTGAAGCAAATACCAAATTCCCAGTGCAGCAGCAAGAAACACCACGAAAAGTGGAGGATGACCAAATGTCTTCACAGTCCACACGAGGAGACACTTAGCCTCCAGTGGCCACAGTTTACATACAAAGAGAGAATTCAGCACTGCTGCCTCATGGTCATTGGAATATAAGAAACCATGTCTTCCAGGTCACATAGATGCAGACCCATTTTGATGGTCTCACTACAAAGGAAGTTAAAGCTCATGACAACAACATATATTTCAAGTGCCCAACCTCAGAGGCAGTTTTCCAAGAAGTCTTAGGCCAGCAGAGCTCCATGTTTGTGGAGTGTTTACACTGTTCTTTACGTTTGGAAACTCCTCTACCACCACCAAGGTTGTGAACTCCCGAGCATATTCCATTCCAGATATGTATTCACAGATTTTCACACTTTTCTACTCTAATTGTGTCTTACTTGGGCCAAGTTAATATCAAGGCATTGTTCTGAATGTGAGTGGGAAGATTTTTGTGTAGCACATATTTACATACACATTCGATTCATTTTTCAATTTTCTATTTGAAATACTGAAGCCCTGAAACTAACACATACCCTACTATACTCTGATTAATAATTCTAATATGATGGTGAAAAATAACCCAAACAGAATAGAAATACAAGCAGTTCAGAGGAGGCATGGTGTATTTTTACAATTGCCTTTTGCATTATATAGTGTAGGAGTTATAAATCTAGTCATTTTTTTGTTGAAATAGTTCTACATGTGTTTTTAAAATTAACAAATATGTGAATTCCTGTCTCCCTTTCTCTGTAGCCAATTCAGCACATGTATTTTTATATGCACATATAGAATTCTACCTGGTACCACACGTACATACTTGTGAGGTAACTGAATTGGCAGATGCAAATTGTGAGAAAGGATAACTCCTCCTAAATGCTGTTGGAACTGAAAATTCAACCTATGGGTGAGCTTCCTAGTTGAATAACATTATACATTAATCCATGTTCAGTAAAATGAATATTTTTCGATCTGTGGATTATATATATTTCATGATGAATTTCGATTGGCATATATATTGCTACTTTTTTTCTTTTATTGGTTGCTCAAAACATTAAAAATCTCTTGACATATAATATTTCATACATTAGATTCAAGTGGCTTATGAACTCCCATTTTTAGCCCAAATAGAGATTACAGAATCACATCGATTACACATCCACATTTTTACATAATGCCCTATTAGCTACTGTTGTATTCTGCTACCTTTCCTATACTCTACTATCTCCCCTCCCCTTCCTTCCAATCTTCTCTTTTTTCCCCATCTACTGTAATTTATTTCACTCCATGTTTATTTTCCCATTCCACTCACAACAATATGTAATTTTGTGTAACAATGAGGGTCTCCCTCCATTACCATGCAATTTCCCTTTTCTCTCACTTACCCTCCCACCTCATGTCTCTGTTTAAAGTTAATCTTTTCTTCCTGCTATTGCTCCCTGCTCTGTTCTTAGTTGCTCTCATTATATCAAAGAAGACATTTGGTATTTATTTTTTAGGGATTGGCTATCTTCACTAAGCATAATCTGCTCCAGTGCCATCCATTTTTCTGCAAATTTTATGATTTTGTCATTTGTTAGTGCTGCGTAATACTCCATAGTGTATAAATGTCACATTTTTTTATCCATTCATCTATTGAAGGGCATCTGGGTTGGATCCACAGTGTATCAATTGTGAATTGTACTGCTATGAAAATCCATGTGGTAGTATCCCTGTATTACTCTCTTTTAAGGTCTTCAGGGAATAGTCAGAGAAGGGCAATAGCTGAGTCAAATTGTGGTTCCATTCACAGCTTTCCCAGGAATCTCCATACTGCTTTCCAAATTGGCCACACCAGTTTACAGTCCCACCAGCAATGTACAAGAGTATCTTTTACCCCACATCCTTGCCAGCACTTGTTGTTGTTTGACTTCATAATGTCTACCAATTTACTGGAGTGAGATGGTATCTTAGGGTGATTTTGATTTGAATTTCTCTGACTGCTAGAAATGGTGAGCATTTTATTATGTACTTGATGAATGATTGTATGTCCTCCTCTGAGAAGTGTCTGTTCAAGTCCTTGACCCATTTGTTTATTGGGTTATTTGTTATCTTATTGTCTAATTTTTTGAGTTCTTTATATATTCTGGATATTAGGCCTCTATCTGAAGTGTGAAGAGTAAAAATTTGTTCCCATGATGTATGCTCCTTATTTACCTCTCTTATTCTTTCTCTTGCTGATAAAAAACTTTTCAGTTTAAGTAGTCCCATTTGTTGATTCTTGTTATTAACTCTTGTGCTATGGATGTCATATAAAGGAATTTGGAGGCCGATCCCATAATATGTAGATCAGAGCCAACTTTTTCTTCTATCAGACACAGAGTCTTTGATTTGATATCTAGCACCTTGATCCACTATGAGTTAACTTTTGTGCATGGCGAGAGAAAGGAATTCAGTTTCATTTTGTTGCACATGGATTTCCATTTTTCCCAACACCATTTGTTGAAGATACTATATTTCCTCCATTGAATGCTTTTAGCTCCTTTATCAAATATAAAATAGTTGTAGCTTTTTGGATTAATCTCTGTGTCCTCCATTCTGTACCATTGGTCCACCCACCTGTTTTGGTACCAGTACCATGCTGGTTTTTTTTAAATTAATTTTATTGTAGGTTGTTCAAAACATTTCATAGTTCTTGATATATCATATTTCACACTTTGATTCAAGTGGGATATGAGCTCCCATTTTTACCCCATATACAGATTGCAGAATCACATCAATTGCACAACCATTGATTTACATATTGCCATTCTGGTGACTGTTGTATTCTGTTGCCTTTCCTATCCTCTACTATCCCCCCTCCCCCTCCCCTCCCCTCTTCTCTCTCTACCTCCTCTACTGTAATTCGTTTCTCCCCCTTATATTTTTCCTCCTTTCCCCTGATTTCCTCTTGTATGTAATTTTGTATACCCCTGAGGGTCTCCTTCCATTTACATGCAATTTTCCTTCTCTCTCCCTTTCCCTCCCACCTCTCATCCCTGTTTAATGTTAATCTTCTTCTCATGCTCTTCGTCCCTACTCTGTTCTTAGTTAATCTCCTTATATCAAAGAAGATATTTGGCATTTGTTTTTAAGGGATTGGCTAGCTTCACTTAGCATAACCTGCTCTAATGCCATCCATTTCCCTCCAAATTCTATGATTTTGTCATTTCTTAATGCAGAGTAATATTCCATTGTGTATAAATGCCACATTTTTTTTATCCATTCTTTTATTGAAGGACATCTATGTTGGTTCCACAGTCTTGCTATTGTGAAATGTGCTGCTATGAACATGGATGTAGCAGTGGCCCTATAGTGTGCTCTTTTTAGGTCTTTAGGGAATAGACCGAGAAGGGGAATAGCTGGATCAAATGGTGGTTCCATCCCGAGCTTTCCAAGAAATCTCCATACTGCTTTCCAAATTGGGTGCACCAATTTGCAGTCCCACCAGTAATGTACAAGAGTACACTTTTCCCGACATCCTCGCCAGCACTTGTTGGTGTTTGACTTCCTAAAGGCTGCCAATCTTACTGGAGTGAGATGGTATCTTAGGGTGGTTTTTATTTGCATTTCTCTGACTGCTAGAGATGGTGAGCATTTTTTCATATACTTCTTGATTGATTGTATGTCCTCCTCTGAGAAATTTCTGTCCAGGTCCTTGGCCCATTTGTTGATTGGGTTATTTGTTATCTCATTGTCTAATTTTTTTAGTTCTTTGTATATTCTGGATATTAGGGCTCTGTCTGAAGTGTGAGGAGTAACGATTTGTTCCCAGGACGTAGGCTACCTATTTACCTCTCTTATTGTTTCTTTTGCTGAGAAAATAACTTTTTAGTTTGAGTAAGTCCCATTTGTTGGTTATAGTTATTAACTGTTGTGCTATGGGTGTCCTATTTAGGAATTTGGATCCCGACCCCACAGTATGTAGATCATAGCCAACTTTTTCTTCTATCAGACGCCATGTCTCTGATTTGATATCAAGTTCCTTGATCCACTTTGAGTTAACTTTTGTGCATGGTGAGAGAAAGGGATTCAGTTTCATTTTGTTGCATATGGATTTCCAGTTTTCCCAACACCATTTGTTGAAGATGCTAGCCTTCTTCCATTGCATGCTTTTAGCCCCTTTATCGAATATAAGATAGTTGTAGTTTTGTGGATTGGTTTCTGTGTCCTCTATTCTGTACCATTGGTCCACCCGCCTGTTTTGGTACCAGTACCATGCTGTTTTTGTTTCTCTTGCTCTGTAGTATAGTTTGAAGTCTTGTATAGCTATACCGACTGATTCACACTTCCTGCTTAGCAATGCTTTTGCTATTCTGGGTCTTTTATTTTTCCATTTGAATTTCATGATTGCTTTCTCTATTTCTACAAGAAATGCCATTGGGATTTTGATTGGCATTGCATTAAACCTATTGAGAACTTTTGTTAATATCACCATTTTGATGATGTTAATTCTACCTATCCATGAACAGGGTATATTTTTCCATCTTTTAAGATCTTCTTCAATTCTCTCTTTAGTGTTCTGTAGTATTCATTGTATAAGTCTTACACCTCTTTTGTTAGGTTGATTCCCAAGTACTTTATTTTTTCTGAGGATATTGTGAATGGGGTGGTTGTCCTCATATATATTTTAGAGGATTTGTCGCTGATATACAGGAATGCCTTTGATTTATGCGTGTTGATTTTATATCCTGCCACTTTGCTGAATTCATTTATTAGCTCTAATAGTTTCTTTGTAGACCCTTTTGGGTCTGCTAGGTATAGAATCATGTCATCTGCAAATAGTGATAATTTGAGTTCTTCTTTTTCTATTTTTATGCCTTTAATTTCTTTTGTCTGTCTAATTGCACTGGCCAGTGATTCGAGAACTATGTTGAACAGAAGTGGTAAGAGAGGCCATGCCTGTCTTGTGCCAGATTTTAGAGGGAATGCCTTCAGTTTTTCTCCATTCAGAATGATGCTAGGCTGAGGCTTAGCATAGATTTCTTTTACAATATTGAGGTATGTTCCTGTTATCCCTAGTTTTTCTAGAGTTTTGAACATAAAGGGATGCTGTACTTTGTCGAATGCTTTTTCCGCATCTATCGAGATGATCATATGGTTCTTATATTTAAGCCTATTGATGTGGTGAATAACATTTATTGATTTTCGTATATTGAACCAACCTTGCATCCCAGGGATAAATCCTACCTGATCATGGTGCACAATTTTTTTGATATGTTTTTGTATCCGGTTCGCGAGAAGTTTATTGAGCATTTTTGCATCTAGGTTCATTAGAGATATTGGTCTGTAGTTTTCTTTCTTTGGAGTGTCTTTGTCTGGTTTAGGAATCAGGGTGATGTTGGACTCATAGAATGAATTTGGAAGTTCTCCCTGTTTTTCATTTTCCTGAAATAGCTTGAAAAGTATTGGTATTAGTTCCTCTTTAAAGGTTTTGTAAAACTCTGCTGTATACCCATCCGGTCCTGGGCTTTTCTTAGTTGGTAGTCTTTTGATGGTTTCTTTATTTCCTCAGTTGATATTCGTCTGTTTAGGTTGTCAATATCCTCCTAACTCAATCTGGGCAAATCATATGACTTAAGAAATTTATCGATGCCTTCACTATCTTCTAATTTATTGGAGTATAAGGATTCAAAATAATTTCTGATAATCTTCTGTATTTTTGAAGTGTCTGTTGTGATATTGCCTTTTTCATCCCATATGCGAGTAATTTGAGTTCTCTCTCTTCTTCTCTTCATTAGCGTGGCTAAAGGTCTGTCAATTTTATTTATTTTTTCAAAGAACCAACTTTTAGTTTTGTCAATTTTTTCAATTGTTTCTTTTGTTTCAATTTCATTAATTTTTGCTCTGATTTTAATTATTTCTTGTCTTCTACTTTTTTGCTGTTGTTTTGCTCTTCTTTTTCTAGGACATTGAGTTGAAGTATTAGATCATTTATTTGTTGGTTTGTTTCTTTTTTTAAGGAATGAACTCCAAGCAATAAATTTTCCTCTTAGAACTGCTTTCAATGTGTCCCATAGATTCCGATATGTTGTGTCTGTGTTTTCATTTATCTCTAAGAATTTTTTAATATCCTCCTTGATGTCTTCTATAACCCATTTATCATTCAGTAACCTATTTTTCATTCTCCAATTGATGCATGATTTTTCCTTACTTCTTTTATCGTTGATTTTCAATTTCATTTCATTATGTTCAGATAAGATGCATGGTATTATCTCTACTCCTTTCTATTGTCTAAGAGTTGCCCTGTGACATAATATATGATCTATTTTTGAGAAGGATCCAAGTGCTGCTGAGAAAAAAGTGTAACTGCTTGATCTTGGGTGGTATATTCTATATATGTCAATTAAGTCTAGGTTATTAATTATGTTATTGAGTTCTATAGATTCCTTATTCAACTTTTCTTTGTAAGATCTATCCAGTGGTGAGAGAGGTGTGTTGAAGTCTCCCATAATTATTGTATGGTGGTCTATTAGACTCTTGAACTTGAGAAGAGATTGTTTGATGAACATAGCTGCACCATTGTTTGGGGCATATATATTTATGATTGTGATGTCTTGTTGGTGTATGGTTCCCTTGAGCTGTATGTAGTGTCCCTCTTCATCCCTTTTGATTAACTTTGGCTTGAAATCTATTTTATTTGATATGAGTATGGACACTCGTGCTTGTTTCCGAAGTCCATAAGAGTGATATGATATTTCCCAACCTTTCACCTTCAGTCTATGTATGTCTTTTCCTATCAAATGCGTCTACTGAAGGCAGCATATTGTTGGGTCTTGTTTTGTGATCCATTCTACTAGCCTGTGTCTCTTAATTCGTGAGTTTAAGCCATTAACATTTAGGGTTATTATTGAGATATGGGTTGTTCTTCCAGTCATATTGGTTTATTTATGTTACTAAACATGGTTTGTTTTCCTCTTTGATTATTCCCCCTCTTTACTGTACTCCCTCCCGCTGTTGGTTTTCATTGTTATTTTCCATTTCCTCTTCCTGCAATGTTTTGCCGAGGATGTTTTGAAGAGATGGTTTTCTAGCTGCAAATTCTTTTCACTTTTGTTTATCATGGAAGGTTTTAATTTCATCTTCCATACTGAAGCTTAATTTTGCTGGATACACAATTCTTGGTTGGAACCCATTTTCTTTCAGTGTTTCAAATATGTTATTCAAGGATCTTCTAGCTTTCAGAGTCTGTGTTGAAAGATCAGCTGTTATCCTGATTGGTTTACCCCTAAATGTAATCTGCTTCCTTTCTCTTGTAGCTTTTAAAATTCTCTCCTTATTCTGTATGTTGGGCATCTTCATTATAATGTGTCTAGGTGTGGATCTCTTATGATTTTGCACATTCGGCGTCCCGTAGGCTTCTAGGATATGGGATTCTGTCTCATTCTTCAAGTCTGGGAAGTTTTCTCGTATTATTTCATTGAATAGATTGCTCATTCCTTTTGTTTGGAACTCTATACCTTCCTGTATCCCAATGACTCTTAAGTTTGGTCTCTTTATGTTATCCCATATTTCTTGAATGTTCTGCTCATGGTTTCTTAACAGCTTTGCTAAGCTGTCTATGTTCTTCTCCAGTTGAAATTCTTTGTCTTCATTTTCTGATGTTCTATCTTCTAAGTGTTCTACTCTGCTGGTAGTATTCTCAATTGAGTTTTTAATTTGGTTTATTGTTTCCTGCATTTCCAGGATTTCTGTTTGTTTGTTTTTTATAACCTTGATCTCCCTGTATAATTGATCTTTTGCTTCTTGTATTTGTTTATGTAATTCATTTTCGAAGTGCTCGAAGTGGTCTTTCATTGTCTGATTATGCTGTCTAATGTCTTCCTTGAGACTCCAGATAATCTGAAGCATGTATATCCTGAATTCTTTATCTGACATTCCATCTGCTGCAGATATTACCTCTTCTAAAGTTGAGTTGACCTGCATTGCTTGTGGTCCTTTCTTTCCTTGTCTTTTCATACTGATCGCGTTTCTTTCTGCTTGGTGAAACTGTTTTGTTATTGATTTTCCCCCTATATATTTATATTGCTCTTATATAGTTGCAAAGTCTCCCTCGCAGGCTTTGGCGGTGGTTCTGCCCCTCCTCCAATTGGGGCAATGTGCCTACTACGCCGGCAGGCTGCTGTGCCTCTACTTTCGGTGGGCCTGTTCTTTCGGTGGTCACAGGTTCGCCTCCCTTGCAGGCGTGAGAAGCGGCTCTGCACCTCTGCTGGCCGCTAGGCCTGTTCTGTCTGTCGTTTGCAGGTCTGTTTACCTAACAGGTGCTGGTGGCGGCTCTGCCCCTCCCCCAAACGGGGTGATGTGTCAGACGGCCACTGGGCCTGTTTTATCAGTGGTTACGGTATCGCCTACCTTGCAGGTGGGTGGGGCAGCTGTGCCCCTCTGCAGGTTTCTGGGCCTGACCTGCCGGTGGGTCGCAGGTCATTCATTATTTAGTTCTAGTAGTTTTTGTACACCTTTTTGTGTCTTCTATGTATAGAATAATGTCACCCGAAAATAGTGATAATTTGCGTTCTTATTTTCCTATTTTTATGCCTTTTATTTGTTTAGTATGTCTAATTGCTCTGGCCAGTGTTTCGAGAACTATATGGAATAGAAGTGGTGAGAGAGGGCATCCCTGTCTTGTTCCAGATTTTAGAAGAAATGCCTTCAATTTTTCTCCATTCATAATGATGCTAGCCTGAGGCTTAGCATAGATAGCTTTTACAATGTCGAGGTAACTTCCTGTTATCCCTATTTTTTCTAATGTTTTGAACATAAAGGGATGCTGTACTTTGTCAAATGCTTTTTTTGCTTCTATCGAGATGATCATATGGTTCTTATCTTTAAGTCTATTGATGTGGTGAATAACATTTATTGATTTCCGTATATTGAACCATCCTTGCATCGCAGCTATGAATCCTACTTGAACATGGTGCATAATTTTTTTGATGTGCCTTTGTATTCGATTCACCAGAGTTTTATTGAGGATTTTTGCATGTAGGTTCATCAGATATATTGGTCTGTAGTTTTCTTTCTTTGAGGTGTCTTTTTCTGATTTCGGAATCAGCGTGATGTTGGCCTCATAGAATGAATTTGGAAGAGCTCCCTCTTTTTCTCTATGCTGAAATAACTTGAAAAGTATTGGTATTAAATCTTCTTTAAATGTTTTGTAAAACTCCGCTGTATAGCCATCCGTTCCTGGGCTTTTCTTGGTTTGTAGTCTTTTGATTGCTTCTTCTGTTTCATCCATTGACATTGGTCTGTTTAAATTGTGTGTATCCTTCTGACTCAGTCTGGGAATATCATATGACTTAAGAAATTTATCGATGTCTTCACTATATTCTATTTTATTGGAATATAGGTTTTCTAAATAATTTCTAATTGTCTTCTGTATTTCGGAAGCATCTGTTGTAATATTGCCTTTTTCATCCCATATGTTAGTAATTTGAGTTCTCTCTCTTCTTCTCTTCATTAGCATGCCTAAGGGTCTGTCGAACATATTTATTTTTTCGAAGAACCACCTTTTAGTTTTGTTAATTTTTTCAATAGTTGCTTTTGTTTCAATTTTGTTGATTTCTGCTCTGATTTTAATTATTTCTTGCTTTCTGCTACATTTTTTGTTGTTTTGCTCTTCCTTTTCTAGGGCTTTGAGTTGAAGTGTGAGCTCATTTATTTGTTCGTTTTTACTTTTTTTCAGGAATGACCTCCAGGCGATGAATTTCCCTCTTAAAACTGCTTTCATTGTGTCCCATAGATTCTGATATATTGTGTCTGTATTTTCATGTATCTCTAAGAATTTTTTGATTTCCTCCTTTATATCTTCTGTAACCCACTGATCATTCAGTAACATATTGTTCATTTTCCATGTGATGTAGGATTTTTCCTTTCTTTTTTTATCATTGGTTTCCAGTTTCATTCCATTATGATCAGAAAAAATTCATGGTATTATCTCAACCCCTGTATATTTACTGAGGGTTGCCCTATGACATAATATATGGTCTATTTTTGAGAAGGATCCACGTGCTACTGAGAAAAAAGTATATCCACTTGATGATGATTGATATATTCGATATATGTCAGTTAAGTCTAGGTTATTGATTGTGATATTGAGTTCTATAGTTTCTTTATTCACTTTTGTTTGGAGGATCTGTCCAATGGTGAGAGAGGTGTGTTGAAGTCACCCATAATTATTGTGTTGTGGTCTATTTCATTCTGGAACTTGAGGTGAATTTGTTTTTTGAACATTGCAGCACCATTATTTGGTGCATAAATATTGATAATTTTTATGTCTTGTTGATGAATGGTTCCTTTTAACAGTATATAATGTCCTTTCTTATCCCTTTTGATTAAATTAGTCTTGAAGTCGATTTTATTCGATATGAGCATGGCCACCCCTGCTTGCTTATGGGGAGCGTTGCATGGTATATTTTTTCCAAAACTTGCACCTTCAGCCTGTGTATGTCTTTTCCATTCAGATGTGCCTCCTGGAGGCAATATATTGTTGGATTCATTTTTAATCCAAGTTACCAGCCTATGTCGCGTTATTGGAGAGTTTAAGCCATTAACATTTAGAGTCACTATTGATATATGGTTTGTACTGCCGCTCATGATTGATGATTCATCTTTTTTTTTTTTAATTTAGTTTGTTTCTCCATGATTAGCTTTTCCCCCACCCTCAGTCATTACTGAGGCACTTCCCACTGATGGTTTTGGTTGTTGATTTTCATTTCTTCTTCGTGTATTGTTTTGCTCAAGATGCTTTGCAATGCTGGTTTTCTGGCTACAAATTTTTTTACCTTTTGTTTATCATGAAATATTTTTATTTCATCGTCATACCTGCAGCTTAATTTTGCTGGATACAGAATTCTTGGTTGGCATTCATTGTCTTTCAGTGTTTGAAATACGTTGCTCCAGGATCTTCTCGCTTTCAGCGACTGTGATGAAAAATCCATTCTCAACCTTATTGGTTTACCCCTTAATGTAATCTGCCTCCTTTCTCTTAGAGCTATTAATATTTTCTCTTTGTTTTGTATATTGGATATCTTCATAACAATGTGTCTTGGTGTTGGTCTACTGTGATTTTGTGTTCTCCGTGTCCTGTAAGCATGTCCAATTTGTATATCTATTTACTATGTATTTCTGGAAATATTTCTGTAATTATTTCATTCAATAGATTACTAATTCCCTTGGTTTGAATCTGTGTACCTATCCAGATGACTCATTAATTTTTTTTTATGTTATCCCATATCTCTTGGATGTTTTACTCATGATTTTTTACCAGCCTTTCTGTGTTGGCTAGATTCATTTCAAGATGATATATTTTGTCTTCATTATCTGACATTCTGTCTTCTACTTGCTCCACAGTGTTAGTGATACTCTCAATTGACTTTTTAATTTGGTTTATCATTTCCTTCATTTCTAGAATTATTGTTTGATTTTTTTATAATCTCTATCTCCTGATAAAGATGCATAACTTCTTCTTTTATCTGTTTATGTAATTCATTTTCAATGTGTTCTTTCACTGTTTGGATTTGCTGTCTCGTATCCTCTTTAAGTTTCAATTCCATCTGTCTAAGGTATTCCTTGAGTTCTTTATATGACCATTTTTCTGATGACTATAGGTCCTCCTGAATATTTTGGCTGTCCTTCGTTGTTTGTACTTATTTTCTTCCTTGATTTTTTGTGCTGCTCATGTTACTTCTTGCTCTGTTTGACTGTTGAGATACTGCGTACTCTTATAAATTTATTTGATGCTTGGAAGAAAAGATATTAGAAAGAAAGGGAAGAAGTCACTAAAGAGAATGAGAGTAGGCAGGTAGAATTCGAGGAAGGGGAAATCAGAAAATTGAAAAGAAATGATAAGACAAAAGAAAAAATAGAAAAGAAAGAAAGACAGAAAAAAATTTAAAAATAATGATCATTTAAAAGATGTAAATTAAAGTTTAAAATAATAATAATAATAAAATAAAAATATTTAAAGAATGAAAACATATTAAAAAGTTAAAGTACAACAACAAAAAATATGAATTTACATAAAGAATCTAAACCCCACACTCAGTAGGCCTCAAGTTGGAGAAGTAGAGCAGTATTAACGCCAGGCCTATTTTTTCACTTCTGTTTCACAGGAAGGCAGTCCAGGCAACCCTGATGTTAGACAAATGAGGGGCAAGGGAGCTTATTTTGGACACGGACGTGGGCTGTGTACCTCATGGAAACCTCCAGCCGGAGGTTATGATGAGTGTCTACATGGAAGAAGATGAGGGCCATGTTGGGGTGTTTTGGTTTTAACTGTGAACATTTGTATGGCGGTAGGAAGAGATGACTGGGTACACCTGGGCTTGAACTCTTGTGTGATTCAACATAGAGACTGAGTTCTGGAATTGACCTCAGAGAAGTATTGCCATGGATTGTGTTGGGCTTTTAGAAGGCCATGCATGAGAGTCGCCCTTGGAAAGTGAGATCTACGCCCAAGTTGGCTTTCCACAGAGCAAAGGGAATCTCAGCCAGGATATCACATGATTTTATTCTGAAAGACTTGGCAGCCATAGTTGAGAGTGAAAACACACATGGACCTCACATTGTAGACCTCAATGGGCCTGGCTTCATGTGACCTTTTGGCCACCCTTTGGGAAGCCTTGCCTCTGAGAGTTCTCCAGAGCTTTCATTGAAGTGAGCTTACTCAACATTTAATGGTTAATGAATGAATTGAAACCCACAGTGCCTACAACTTCTTCCTTGAATAATGGCTAGATGAATACCATGAAATTTTTGAAATTCCCAAGACTAGGTGTCACAGGAGAACCTTTGGATGTCCTCTAGCTGATCATGAGAATACAAGACATTGCCTTTATTGACTGGGTTTCATGAAAATGGTGTATAACAGAGATGCAAGTAAGTTGGAACCTGCTGAGTAGTGTTCCTAGAGCCGTGGTGGGCAGGTGTGTGATAAAATATCTCTGGTGTGGCCATGTTTATCTGCCATTGGTGTCCAAATAACTTGTGACTGACATTTTGCAGCCAGTAGACCCTTATATGTAAAAGAATCTTGTTATATGGAGAGGTTTCAGGGCAATGTTCAGAATCAGGTTGCTATGGTCAATGTTGCAAGCTATGTGGGATAGAAGCCTGGTTGGTGCATTCTCCAACAGAATCCAAACCACCACAACTGAAAGAACTCCCTACAGCACTGTGTCCCAGTTGAACTCTTTTTATTTCATGAAGCAAATACCACACTCCTAGTGCAACAGCAAAAAACACCACAAAGAGTGGAGGATGACCAAATGGCTTCACAGTCCAGATGAGGAGACACTTGCCCTCAGTGGCCACAGTTTACCTACAAAGAGAAAATTCAGCACTGCTGCCTCATGTTCATCGGAAAATAAGAAACCATATCATCCATGTCACATAGATGCAGACCCAGCTTTGATGGTCTCACTACAAAGGAAGCTAATGCTCCTGACAACAAAATATATTTCAAGTGCTCACCCTCAGAGGTAGTTTCTCTAGATGTTAGGCCAGCAGAGCTTCATGTTTGTGGAGTGTTTACCCTGTCCCTTACTTTTGGAAACTCCTCTACCACCTCCAAATTTGTGAACTCCTGAGCATTTTCTATAACAGGAATGTATTCACAGATTTTCTAACTCTTCTCCTCTAATTGTGTCTTACATGGGGCGAAGGTAATGCCAAGGCATTGTTCTGAATGAGAGTGGGAAGATTTTTGTGTAGCACATATTTACATACACATTGGATTCATTTTCCAATTTTCCATTCGAAATACTGAATCCCTGACACTAACAAATTCCCTTCTAGACTTTTACTTCTAATCTTAATATGATGGAGAAAAATAACCCAAACAAAATAGAAATACAAGAGGTTCACAGGAGGCATGGTGTATAGTTGGACTTGCCTTTCCTATGATAAATGGTAGGTGCTATAAATCTAGCAAATTTTTATTGAAACAGTTCTTTATGTGTTTTAAAAGTTAACAAATATGTGAATAACTGTCTCCCTTTCTCTGTAGTCTATTCAGCACATGTATTTTTTTATGCACATATTGAATTCTACCTGGTATCACACATACATTTTGTGAGGTGGCTGACTTGGCAGATACAAACTGTAAGAAAAGATCACTCCTACTAAACGCTGTTGGAACTGAAAATTCAACATATGGGTCAGCTTTCTAGTTGAACAACATAAATTGATGTTCAGGAAAATGAGTATTTTTGGATCTGTGGATGATATATATTTCATGGTGAATTTCAATTGGCATACATAATGCTACTTTTTAATGTCTCTCTCTGTGTGTGTATCTATCTATCTATCTATCTATCTATCTATCTATATATATGTATTCACTCTCCAGATTTTTCAAAATATGAAATGTATTTGTCTTATTTTACACTCCCTAAATTCATTCATATTTATGTATGTGGATTTATAATCAACTTTTCACAAGTTTATTCTCAGAAATGTTCATCCACCTGAAATACATATTCGTTTCCAGTACTGAAAACTAACTTCAGGGGATCATATGATGGCAGCGAAAGGAGTGCATCAACCCCATATACAGCATCACTGTGCAAGAGAATGACGAATTTCCAGCAAAATTTGGGTGCTCCAAAACCTAGTGGAAGTATTTCCATCTCATGAGGATTAGCTACGGGGCTCAAACGTGAGTGATTTGTCCGCATAGAGCGTCATGCTGCTTATTCAGCAAATCGCCCTGCGGCTAGAGTCTGTGGCGCATGCTGGCAAACAATGAGATAGCAACACAAATATTCAGTGGTGCGGATTCTGTGGGCTCCAGCCAGCTGTACAATCACTGTGCTCATTGCTGAATTCTGGGTTTGAGACCGGGGAAAGACGCGGTCCAATTCGGTTTTCCACACCAGTCAGACCACAGAGGAAGCCAGGGGCCACCATCTTGGAGAGCTGACGTCACCATTCCTGTTTTCAACTCATAGCAGCTCATTCAGCTATAGAATAGGTAATCTCAGGCTGCCATTCGCCTGTGTCTCGGAGACAAATTACTCAGGCCTGTTCCTATCAGAACATACACCAAGCCCAGAGCGGCCGAATTCTGGCTCCTGGAACTGATCAGGCCCAGGGCTAAAGAACCCGCGGAAACTCCTTCTCGGTCTAGGTCTTGCTGAATACTGTGGAGGTAAATACCTACCTAGCCTTCATAGGCAGTGGCAACAGGATTGAGACGGGGCTTGTGAGGGCTGGTCAGGACTCACCCATTGCTTTGGTCATCCGGCAAAGGGAACGAAATGCTGCCATTCGCATGGGATAACAACATGTTAGAGATCTGATGTCATCACAAAGTGGTGGAGGAGATAACTTCATCGATACCAGCGGTGACAGAAACAGTTGGTCTCCTGGTAAAAAAAGTGAGTCACAAACACCCGAGTCTCTCTCACTTTGTCTTCAAGCCAGAGGGGCAGAGCAGAGCCGCCGCCCATGCCCGGCACAGGCCCAGCGACCTGCAGGCGTGGTAGTCATGTAATCCCAATTGGAGTAGTGACAGAGCAGAGCTCCTGCCCGTGCCTGGAACAGGCCCATCAACCAGCAGGCGTGGTAGTCACGTCACCCCAATTGGAGCAGGGGCAGAGCAGAGCCACCGCCTATGCCCAGAACAGGCCCAATGACCCGCTGGTGTGGTAGACACGGCACCCCTATTGGAGTAGTGGCAAAGCAGAGCCTTCTCCCGCGCCCAGTACAAGCCCAGCGGCCCACCAGCGTGGTTGTTAGGTCACCCCAATAGGAATAGGGGCAGAGCAGAGCCACTGCCCAAAACAAAACAGTTTCAACAAGCAGAGAGAAACGCGAGCAGTATGAAAAGACAAGGAAATAAAGGACCACAAGCAATGCAGGTCAACACAACTTTAGAAGAGGTAATAGCTGCATCAGATGGAATGTCAGATAAAGAATTCAGGATACTCATGCTTTAGATGATCTGGAGTCTCAAGGAAGACATTAGACAACAAAATCAGACAATTAAAGATCACTTCGACAATGAATTACATAAACAAATCCAATAAGCAAAAGATCAACTATATAGGGAGATAGAGGTTGTAAAAACAAACAAACAGAAATCCTAGAATTGCAGGAAGGAATAATCCAACTTAAAAACTCAATTGAGAATACTACCAGGAGAGTAGAACACTTAGAACATAGAACATCAGACAATGAAGACAAAGTATTTCAACTTGAAAAGAACATAGACCACTCAGCAAGACTGTTAAGAAACCACGAGCAGAATATCCAAGAAATATGGGATAACATAAAGAGGCCAAACTTAACAGTCATTGGGATACAGGAAGGTATAGAGGTCCAAACCAAAGGAATGAGCAACCTATTCAATGAAATAATACGAGAAAACTTCCCAGACTTGATAAATAAAACAGAATCCCAAGTCCTAGAAGCCTACAGAACCCCGAATGTGCAAAATCATAAGAGAGCCACAACTAGACACATTATAATGAAGATGCCCAACAAACAGAAAAAAGAGAGAATTTTAAAAGCTACAAGAGAAAGGAAGCAGATTACGTTTAAGGGTAAACCAATCAGGATAACAGCTGATCTTTCAACACAGACTCTGAAAGCTAGAAGATCCTGGAATAACATATTTGAAACACTGAAAGAAAATGGGTTCCAACCACGAATTGTGTATCTAGCGAAATTAAGCTTCAGTATGGAAGATGAAATTAAAACCTTCCTCGATAAACAAAAGTGAAAAGAATTTGCAGCTAGAAAACCATCTCTTCAAAACATCCTCGGCAAAACATTGCAGGAAGAGGAAATGGAAAATAACAATGAAAACCAACAGTGGGAGGTAGGACATTAAAGGGGGGAAAATAATCAAAGAGGAAAACAAACCATGTTTAGTAACATAAATAAACAAATATGGCTGGAAGAACAACCCATATCTCAATAATAACCCTAAATGTTAATGGCTTAAACTCACCAATGAAGACACACTGGCTAGTAGAATTGAACAAAAAACAAGACCCAACAATATGCTGCCTACAGGAGATGCATTTGATAGGAAAATGCATACATAGACTGACGGTGAAAGTTTGGGAAAAATCATATCACTCATATGGACTTCGGAAACAAGCAGGAGAGTCCATACTCATATCAAATAAAATAGATTTTGAGCCAAAGTTAATCAAAAGGGATAAAGAGAGACACTACATACTGCTCAAGGGAACCATACACCAACAAGAGACAGCAATCATTAATATATATGCCCCAAACAATGGTGCAGCTATGTTCATCAAACAAACTCTTCTCAAGTTCAAGAGTCTAATACACCACAATACAGTAATCCTGGGAGACATGAACACACCTCTCTCACCACTGGACAGATCTTCCAAACAAGGAATAAGGAATAAGGAAACTATAGAACTCAATAACACAATTAATAACCTAGACTTATTTGAGATATGTAGAATATAACACCCAACATCAAACAGTTACCTTTTTTTCTCAGCAGCACGTGTATCCTTCTAAAAAATGATCATATATTATGTCACAGGGCAACTCTTAGACAATATAAAGGAGTACAGATAATACCATGCATATTATCTGATCATAATGGAATGAAACTAAAAATCAATGATAAAAGAAGGAAGGAAAAATCATGCATCACTTGGAGAATGAACAATAGGTTACTGAGTGATCAATGGGTTATAGAAGACATCAAGGAGGAAATTTAAAAATTCTTAGAGATAAATGAAAACACAGACACAACATGTCGGAATCTATGGGACACATTGAAAGCAGTTCTAACAGGAAAATTCATTGCTTGGAATTCATTCCTTAAAAAAAGAAACAACCAACAAATAAATGATCTCATACTTCATCTCAAAATCCTAGAAAAAGAAGACGAAAGAAACAGCAAAAGAAGTAGAAGGCCAGAAATAATTAAAATCAAAGCTGAAATTAATGAAATTGAAACAAAAGAAACAATTGAAAAAACTTGACAAAAGTAGAAGTTGGTTCTTTGAAAAAATAAATAAAATTGACAGACCCTTAGCCATGCTATGAAAGAGAAGAAGAGAGAACTCAAATTACTAGCATAAGGGATTAAAAAAGAAAATATCACAAGAGATATTTCTGAAATACAGAAGATAATCAGAAATTATTTTTAATCCTT
The DNA here is from genome assembly GCF_048772815.1 of Callospermophilus lateralis. Classification (NCBI taxonomy): domain Eukaryota; kingdom Metazoa; phylum Chordata; class Mammalia; order Rodentia; family Sciuridae; genus Callospermophilus; species Callospermophilus lateralis. The sequence goes on along the minus strand of NW_027515711.1, from coordinate 158,808 downwards.
ATACTCCAAACAAATAGAAGACAGTGAAGGCATCGATAAATTTCTTAAGTCATATGATATGCCCATATTGAGTCAGGAGGATATAGACAACATAAACAGACCAATATCAATTGAGGAAATAGAAGAAACCATCAATCCACTACCAACTTAGAAAAGCCCAGGACCGTATGGGTATACAGCAGAGTTTAACAAAACCTTTAAAGAGGAACAAATACCAATATTTTTCAAGGTGTTTCAGGAAATTGAAAAAGAGGGAGATTCTTCCAAATTCATTCTACGAGGCCAAGATCACCCTGATTCTTACACCAGACAAAGACACTTCAAAGAAAGAAAACTACAGACCAATATCTCTAATGAACCTACACGAAAAAATCCTCAATAAAATTCTGGCGAATTGGATACAAAAACATATCAAAAAAATTGTGAATCCTGATCAAGTAGGATTCATCCGTGTGATGCAAGGCTGGTTCAATATACGGAAATCAATAAATGTTATTCACCACATCAATAGACTTAAAAATAAGAACCATATGATCATCTCGGTAGATGCAAAAAAAGCATTCTATAAAGTACAGCATTCTGTTATGTTCAACACTCTAGAAAAACTAGTGATAAGAGGAACATACGTCAATATTGTAAATGCAATCTATGCTAAGCTTCAGGCTAGCATCATTCTGAATGGAGAAAAATTGAAGGTATTCTCTCTAAAATCTGGAACAAGACAGGGATGCCCTCTCTCACCACTTCTGTTCAACATTGTTCTCGAAACACTAGCCAGAGCATTTAGACAGACGAAAGAAATAAAAGGCGTAAAAATTGGAAAAGAAGAACTTAAATTATCAGATCACATGATTCTATGTCTAGCAGTCCCAAAAGGGTCTACAAAGAAACTAATAGAGCTAATAAATGAATTCAGCAAAGTGGCAGGATATAAAATCAACATGCATAAATCTAAGGCATTCCTGCATATCAGCGACAAATCCTCTGAAATAGAAATGAGGACAACCACTCCATACACAATATCCTAAAAAAAAATAATAATAATTAGGAATCAACCTAACAAAAGATGTGAAAGTCTTATACAATGAAAACTACAGAACCCTAAAGAGAGAAATAGAAGAAGATCTTAGAAGATGTAAAAATATATCCTGTTCATGGATAGGCAGAAATAATATCATCAAAATGGTGATATTACCAAAAGTTCTCAATAGGTTTAATGCAATGCCAATCAAAATCCAAACGGAATTTTTTCTAGAAATAGAGAAAGCAATCATGAAATTCATATGGAATAATAAAAGACACAGAATAACAAAAACAACACTAAGCAGGAAGTGTGAATCAGGCGGCATAGCGATACCAGACTTCAAACTATACTACAGAAAAATAGTAACAAAAATACCATGGTAATGGTACCAAAACAGGCAGGTGGACCAATGGTTCAGAATAGAGGACACAGAAACCAAGCCAGGAAACTACAACTATCTTATATTTGATGGAGGGGCTAAAAGCATGCAATGAAGGAAAATAGCATCTGCAAAAAATGGTGCTGGGAAAACTTGGAATCCATATGTAACAAAATGAAACTGAATCCCTTTCTCTCGCCATGCACAAAAGTTAACTCAAAATGGATCAAGGAGCTTGATATCAAATCAGAGACATGGCGTCTGATAGAACAAAAAGTTGGCTACAATTTACATACTGTGGGGTCGGGCTCCAAATTCCTGAATAGGACACCCATAGCACAAGAGTTAATAACTAGAATCAACAAATGGGACTTACTCAAACTAAAAAGTTTTTTATCAGCAAAAGGAACAATAAGAGAGGTAAATAGGGAGCCTAAATCCTGGGAACAAATCTTTACTCCTCACACTTCAGATAGAGCCCTAATATTCAGAGTATACAAAGAACTCAAAAAAATAGACAATAAGATAACAAATAACCCAATAAACAAATGGGCCAAGAACCAGAACAGACACTTCTCAGAGAAGTACATACAATCAAAAAACAAGTACATGAAAAAATGCTCACCATCCCCAGCAGTCAGAGAAATGCAAATCAAAACCACCCTAAGATACCATCTCATTCCAGTAAGATTGGCAGCCATTATGAAGTCAAACAACAACAAGTGCTGGTGAGGATGTGGAGAAACAGGTACACTTGTACATTATTGGAGGCACTGCTAATTGGTAGAGCCAATTTGGAAAGCATTATGGAGATTTCTTGGAAAGCTGTGAATGGAACTACCATTTGACCCAGCTATTCCTCTTCTCGGTCTATTCCCTAAAGACCCTAAAAGAGCATGCTACAGGGACACTGCTACATTGATGTTCATAGCAGCACAATTCACAATAGCAAGACTGTGGAACCAACCTAGATGCTGTTCAATAGAAGAATGGATAAAAAAAATGTGGCACTTATACACAATGGAGTATTACTCTGCTTTAAAAAATGACAAAATCATAGAATTTGCAGGAAAATAGATGGCATTAGAGCAGATTATGCAAAGTGAAGCTAGCCAATCCCTAAAAAACAAATGCTAAATGCCTTCTTTGATTAAAAGGAGAGTAACTACGAACAGAGTAGGGATGAAGAGCATGAGAAGAAGATTAATATTAAATAGGGATGAGAGGTGGGAGAGAAAGGGAGAGGGAAGGGAAATTGCATGGAAATGGAAGTAGACCCTCAGGGTTATACAAAATTACATAAAAGAGGATGTGAGGGGAAAGGGAAAAATAATACAAAAGGGAGAAATTTATTACAGTAGAGGGGGTAGAGAGAGGAGAGGGGAAGAGAGCGGAGGGGAGGAGGGATAGTAGAGGATAGGAAAGGCAGCAGAATACAATAGACACTAGTATGGCAATGTGTCAATCAATTGATGTGTAACTGATGTGATTCTGCAATCTGTATACGGGGTAAAAATGGGAGTTCATAACCCACTTGAATCAAAGTATGAAATATGATATATCAAGAAATAAATAATGTTTAGAACAACCATAAAAAATTAAAAAAAAAAAGAAAACTAACTTCGGTGAATGAGGCACGCGAATCCTAATATTTCTACAGTAACTGACCAAGTTTAACATCAATGCAAGTAGATTCCAATGGACATGATGTGTATTTTTACGTTAATTTTTATTCAAAACTGGTACAATTTCATCAGTTTATGCACATCATAGGATATATATTTCATAAAAAATTTAGCAAATTTATAGCCATTTGTTTCACTTTCAATCACTTCCTGCTTCAAAACACATGTATTCCTCCATATTTCTTGACTGGTCTTTGCATGAGAATTCTTTCCGAACACATTATTTTCGATTTCCATAATCACTTTTGAAGCAAACTTCACACACTCTTCATGATAAATCAAAACACTAATATTACCATTAGATGTATAACTGGTTGGAATGAATGAATATATATCAATATAAGATTTATTGTATATTTTCAGATATCAATTCAATCCATTATTTAAAGTTGGAACCAGTTATATTATTTATTCACAGTATGGTGTATTCATGCTTAATCTCTATATTCATGGACACAGGGTACACCTCTTTGTACCCCCAATACAAATTTTACGTCTTCAGTATATTGCTCCCAGAAATGGTGGTAGAAATACTCATGTCACCTGATCTACATATAGATTTTATCACAGTAATATTCTGGACAAAAAATGTAAAGGTCACACTTATGATTGTACCAAAGACTAAATGGAAAGCGATCATGGATTACTAAAAACATCCTTGTCCAGGTTGCCTAATGCTCTCAAATGTCAATCCTATTGGTTACTACATATTTGTTTCTTCCTAAGATTATATATTCAAACTCAACCCTGGTGAAAATGTCTACTCCTATCACTCACTTAATACTTTGCCTGATTTCATAATGTCTCTATTGTTATCTGCTTTTCTACATATTTTCCCAATTTCATCATAGTGACTGACTCTTCATATGTGCTGACATTTACATTCACTCTCTATCCGAAACCCTATAGCTAAAGAATTTTTAGTCCCAATCCTACACTCACTCTTCTTCCTAAACCTACCGACTATCTTCCTAATTCTACTGACTATCCCTTTGGATTGGATGTTCTCTTCTACATTCAAACATCCAAGGTACAAGGTCCTATGCCATTGTATATCAAATTGTCTGAGACATCTTTGCAGAATATAATTCAAAACTAAGTATCCCAATTAAGGGCCCAATGCCCTTCTGGGCTTCAAATCATACCTAGATTTTTGTTTTCATACTTATATTTCACCTCAATATTCTTGTAAATATCGCAGGTTCCCAATACCATTATTTATCACACAGAATGATTGCTAACCCAAATCGAACCTGTTATTAAGACTAAACATACACTGTTTCCTCAATCTCATTTTACAGAAGAGCAGGGATAGAGTCGTTCTTACAATACAGGAAAGTAGGGGACATTCCACCTGCTGAGAACCTCAAAGGTCCATTCAGAAATGATACCTGGAGAAGATGTAGGCAGCTATGAAGGACCTGAGAGAGCAAAAGTCATCTTCCATGGCAAACAACCTGGTCAGGATGAAGGGATGTGTCTGAATCAGCCTCTCTCTTTTTATTGTAGAGAAGATGGACCAAACCAGGCCTGTGTGGAGAGCTGGTGCTGGGTGCCTATGGTTGACATACCATTCTACCTTGTGAAAGTGTCACAGGAAGTAGGGGCAGCCTCCATCTCATGGGACACTTGGAAGCAACTGTTAGGACAAAGTGGTTGCCAAGGCAGTGACCTCATTCAGTTCCAAAGAAAGTGATATACCTCATTTCCTTGGTGATGGAACTCTCTGAACTTTGTATCCAAGAATCCAGGCACCCCGAGGCAGCCCCAGTCCAGTGGACTCACTTGTTTGGATTTACCAAGGACAGAGTCAGTCTTTCTTGGTACCTACCGATGTGAGGATGGCCAAATGCCAGGAGAGCTCTGAAGAGGGACCTTTCCAGAAGAAGCAGGTAGTGGCTCACCCCTTTTTCTTGACAACTTCACAGAGTTGGCCAAGGAAACCAGATCTGAGAGAGGTCAGGCCATGTTCTGAGAATAGGTAGGAAAGTTGGTTTGTTTGGTTTGGAGTGGATTGTTTTTAGTAAGTCGTTTGACCAGACGAGTTTTTCTATGTCTGTGTATCCCACTGTGTCCATTGTTGTAGACATTAGAAAAGAGAATGCATTAATGGATGCGTCCAGTCTACTATAAATCTTCCCATAATTCAACCTGCCCAATTTATGAATGGACTGCAGCTTGTCTTATCGAGAGGCAACACATTCTATCTTCCTAAGTTCCTGTTTTCTTCCTGAATTCTGGCCACTCTCCAGAATAGGCTCATGGTTTTGTGTCCAAGATATGCACCACTACAAGCTCTGTGACATGGCCATGTACTGGATAGCAGAAGAGAATGGCCAGCCTTTCAGAAAACTCAGATATCAGTGTGAACAGAAATGTCTCAGTGGAAAAACCCCGCTTTGGGCCTTTTGCTTACCTATTGTTCTGTTGCACTGAATGTCAGGAAAGACTTGGTCTCAGGCCACCCCTTTGTGAAGCCTGAAGAAAGAGTTTTCAAATGGAAATGAATGGGCATCACCTGTGGCTCTTTGCTTAATTGCTTTGTAAAGGGATGTGGCTGAATTAGCCTCTTGGCCTGTGTGTGGCTGTGTCTTACATTCTCAGCACCTGATGGATCTAAAGAATGATCCCATGTGTGCATTAAAAACCATAATGGCAAAAAGATCAGTCATTGTGGATGAAGTCTCTTGCCTTCCTCTGTTAGGTTCCTGACCTCTGTCAAGTGACAAAATGGATTCTTTGGGTCAAAAGAGTTCCTCAAAGCCCTGCAGAGGTGCTTGGGGTTTCGCATGACTCCAAATCACAAAGAATCTATACCTGAAAATTAGTAGGCCGCAAATTGGAGAAACAGAGCATTATTAATGACAGGCTTATTTGATCACTCCTGGTTCACAGGAAGGGTGTCCAGGCCACCCTGACTTTAGGCAAATGAGGGGCAAGTGAGCTTATTTTGGACACTTTCTTGGGCTTCGCCCCTCATGAAAATCTTCAGCCAGACATTATGATGAATGACAATATGTAAGAAGATGAGGGCCATGTGGGAGTCTTTTCGTTTTAATTTTGGTCATTTGTGTGGCGGTTGGAAGAAATGACTTTGTCCACCTGGGCTTGAACTCTGGTGTGATTCCCCTTAGAGACTGAGTTGTGGAACTGACCTTAGAGAAGTATTGCATTGAATTTTGTTGGGATTTTAGGAGGCCACGCATAAGAGTCACCCTTGGAACTGAGATCTAGGCCCAGCGTTGCTTTCCACAGATTTTTCAATTTCTGAAAAAAGTGACCTCACCTCACTTCCTTGGTGATGGAACTCTCTGATCTTGGGATCCAGGAATTCAGGCAAAAGAGCCAGGGCCAGTTCCAGTCCGAGTGGTCTCATTTGTTTGGATTTACCAAGGGCAGAGTCAGTCTTTCTTGGTACCTACTCATGTGAGGATGGCCAAATGGCAGGAAATCTCTGAAGAGGGGCCTTTCCTGAGAAAACAGGTAGTGGCTCACAGCTGGCTCCTGACAATTAAATAGAGTTGGCCATGGAGTCCAAATCTGAGACAGGAGTGGCCATTTCGGGGGAACATAGTATGGCCCATAAGTCAGAGGACACTCAAGATAGTCAAAGACCTACTTGACAGAAGGAGGTGCCTTTGTAGGTTTGGTTGTGGTTTTGTGGTTTTGTCTCATGTTCTGAAAATAGGCAGGGAAGTCGGTTTGTTTGGTTTGGAGTGAACTGTTTCTAGTAAGTCGTTTGGCAAGGCGAGTGTTTCTATGTCTGTGTATCCCACTGTTATCTATGGTTGTAGACATTAGAAAAGATATTGGATCAATGGATATGTCCTGTTTAGTAGAAAGCTTCCCAGAATTCATCCTGCACAATTTATGAATGGACTGCGGCTTGCCTTATCAATTGGCTACACCTGCTATCTTCCTAAGTTCCACTTTTCTTCCTGAATTCTGGCCACTCTTAGAATAGGCTCATGTTTTTTTGTGCAAGATATATACCACCTCCAAGCTCTGTGACATGGCCATGTACTGGATAGCTCAAGGGAATGGCGAGCATCACAGAAAACTCAGAAATCACTATGACCATTAAAGACTCAGTGGAGAAACCCTGCTTTGGGCCTTTTGGTTACCTATTGTTCTGTTGCCCTAAATGTCAGGAAGGTCTTTGCCTTAGGCCACCCCTTTGTGAAGCCTGAAGAAAACAGTTTTCAAAAGGAAATGAATGGGCATCACCTGTGGCTCTTTGCTTAATTGCTTTGAAAAAGATTGGCCCTGTGTGAGGCTGTTGCTTAGTTTCTCATCACCTGATGGATCTAAAGAAAGATTCCATGTGTACATACAAAACCAAAGTGGCAAAAAGAGCAGTCATTGTGGATGAAGTCTCTCGTCTTCCTCTGTAAGGTTCGTGACCTCCATCAAGTGAGAATAGGGATCCTGTGTCTCAAATGAGTTCCTCAAAGCCCTGAAGATTCTATCCCCTAGGTGCTTGGGTTTTATCATGACTCCAGTTCACATAAAGAATCTAAAACCCACAGTCAGTAGTCCTCAAATTGGAGAAGCGGAGCAGTATTAATGGCAGACCTATTTGATCACATCTTGTTCACAGGAAGTGTGTACAGCCACCCTCAGTTTAGTCAAATTAAGGGGCACGGGAGCTTATTTTTGACACTGGCTTGGGCGGAGCCCCTTATGGAATCCTCCAGCCAGAAGTTATGATGAGTGTCTATATGGAAGAAAATGTGGGTCATGTGGGAGTGTTTTGGTTTTAATTGTGGTCATTTGGGTGGTGGTTGGAAGTGACGACTGGGTCCACCTGGGCTTGAACTCTGGTGTGATTCCCCTTAGATACTGAGTTGAGGTACTGACCTCAGAGAAGTATTGCCATGAATTGAGTTGGGATATTAGGAGGCCACGCATGAGATTTGCCCTTGGAAACTGAGATCTAGGCCCAGGTTGGCTTTGCACAGAGCACTTGGAATCTCAGCCAGGGTATCACATAATTTTATTCTGAAAGACTTGGCAGCCATAGTTGAGAGTCAAAACACACATGGACCTCACATTGTTGACCTCAATGTGCCTAGCATCATGTGATCATTGGCCACTCTTTAGGAAGCCATGCTTATGAGAGTTCTCCAGAGCTTTCATTGAAATGAGCATCCTCACCATTAAATGGTTCCTGAATGAAGTGAAACCCACAGTGCCTTCAACTTCATCCTTGAAAAATGGCTAGATAAATACCGTGAAATTTTTTTAAATTTCCATGACCAGGTGGCACTGGAGAACCTTTGGATATCCTGTTGCTGACTATGAGTATACCAGACAGTGCCTGATGGACTGGGTTTCCAGAAAATGGTGTAGAGCAGAGATGCCAGTAATTTGGAGCCTGCTGATTAGTGGGCATAGAGCTGCAGTCGGCAGGTGTGTGATAAATCATCTGTGGTGGAGCCATGTGGATCTTCCATTGGCTTCCAAATTGCTTGTGACTGACATGGTGCAGCGAGCAGACCCTTATATGTAAAGGCGTATTTTTATTTGTAGAGTTTTTAGGGCAATGTTCAGAATCACGTTGCTATGGTCAAGAGGCAAGCTATTTGGGATAGAACCTTGGTGGGTGCATTCTCCTGCAGACCCTGACCCACCACACGTGAGAAACTCCCTCCAACACTTTGGCCCAGGTGGACTCCTTGTATTTTGTGAAGCAAATACCAAACTAACAGTGCAGCAGCAAGAAACACCACAAAATGTGGAGGATGACCAAATGGCTTCACAGTCCACACGGGGAGACACTTAGCCCCCAGTGACCACAGTTTACCTACAAAGATTGAATTCAGCACTGCTGACTCATGTTCATTGGAACATAAGAAACCATGTCCTCCAGGTCACATAGATGCAGACCCAGCTTTGATGCTCTCATTACAAAGGAATCTAAAGCTCCTGACAACAACATATATTTCAAGTGCCCAACCTCAGTGGCAGTTTCTGAAGAAGTCTTTAGGCCAGCAGAGCTCCATATTTGTGGAGTGTTTACCCTGTCCCTTACTTTAGTAAACTATTCTACCACCTCCAATGTTGTGAACTTTTGAGCATATTAAATTCCAGCTATGTATTCGCAGATTTTCTAACTCTTCTCCTCTAATGATGTATTACTTGGGGCGAGGGTAATGTCAAGGCATTGTTCTGGAAGAGAGTGAAATATTTCTCCATGTTTTTTTTTTTTCAATTATTTTATTTCATATTATTTTTTTATTTTTTTAATTGGGTGTTCAAAACATTACAAAGCTCTTGACATATTATATTTCATACATTAGATTCAAGTGGGTTATGAACTCCCATTTTTATCCCAAATACGGATTGCAGAATCATATGTGTTACACATCTGCATTTTTATAATGCCCTATTAGTAACTGTTGTATTCTGCTACATTTTCTATCCTCTAGTATCCCCACTCCCCTCCCATCTTCTCTCTCTACCCCATCTACTGTAATACATTTATATCTTTGTTAATTTTCCCATTCCCCTCACAACCTCTTATATGTAATTTTGTGTAACAATGAGGGTCTCCCTACATTACCATGCAATTTCCTTTATCTCTCTCTTTCCGACCCCCACCTCATGTCTCTGTTTAATGTTGATCTTTTCTTCCTGCTCTTCCTCCCTGCTCTGTTATTAGTTGCTCTCATTATATCAAAGAAGACATTTTTATTTGTTTTTTAGGGTTTGGCTAGCTTCACTAAGCATAATCTGCTCTAGTGCCATCCATTTCCCTGCAAATTCAATGATTTTGTCATTTTTTAATGATGCATAATACTCAATGGTGTATAAATGCCACATTTTTTTATCCATTCATCTACTGAAGGGAATCTGGGTTGGTTCCACAGTCTAGCAATTTTGAATGGTGCTGCTATGAACATCAATGTGGCAGTATCCCTGTAATATGCTCTTTTAAGGTCTTCAGGGAATAGTCTGAGAAGGGCAATAGCTGGGTCAAATGGTGGTTCCATTCCCAGCTTTCCCAGGATTCTCCATACTGCTTTTCAAATTTGCCACAACAGTTTGCAGTCCCACCAAAAATGTACAAGAGTACCCTATTCTCCACATCCTCGCCAGCACTTGTTGTTTGACTTCATAATGGCTGCCAATCTTACTAGAGTAGGATGGTTTCTTAGGGTGATTTTAATTTGCATTTCTCTGACTACTAGAGATGGTGAGCATTTTTTCATTTACTTACTGATTGATTGTATGTCCTCCTCTGAGTAGTGTCGGTTCAGGTCCATGGCCCATTTTTTGATTGGGTTATTTATCATCTTATTGTCTAATTTTTTGAGTTCTTGGAATACTCTGGATATTAGGGCTCTATCTGAAGTGTAAGGAGTAAAAATTTGTTCCCATAATTTAGGCTCCCTATTTACCTCTCTCATTTTTTATCCTGCTGAGAAAAAACTTTTCAGTTTAAGTAAGTCCCATTTGATGATTCTTGTTATTAACTCTTCTGCTATGGGTGTCCTGTTAAGGAATTTGGAGCCCGGCCCCACATTATGTAGATCGGAGCCAACTTTTTCTTGTATCAGATGCAGAGTCTCTTATTTGATATCTAGCTCCTTGATCCACTTTGAGTTAACTTTTGTGCATGGCAAGAGGAGGGGATTCGATTTTATTTTGTTGCATATGGATTTCCATTTTTTACAACACCATTTGTTGAAGATGCTATATTTCCTCCATTGCATGCTTTTAGCTCCTTTATCAAATATAGCATAGTTGTAGCTTTGTGAATTAGTCTTTGTGTCCTCTATTCTGTACCATTGGTCAACCTGCCAGTTTTGGTACCAGTGCCATGCTGTTTTTGTTAATATTGCTCTGTAGTATAGTTTTAAGTCCGGTATCGCTATACTGCCTGATTCACACTTCCTGCTAGAATTGCTTTTGCTATTCTGGGTCTTATATTTTTCCATATGAATTCCATGATTGCTTTATCTATTTTTACAAGAAATGCCATTGGGATTTTGATTGGCATTGCATTGAACCTATAGAAAACTTTTGGTAATTTCGCCATTTTGATGATGTTAGTTCTGCCTATCCAGGAACAGGGTATATTTTTCCATCTTCTAAGATCTTCTTCTACTTCTCTTTTTAGGGTTCTGTAGTTTTCATTGTATAAGTCTTTCACCTTTTTTGTTTGGTTGATTTTTAAGTATTTAATTTTTTTGAGGGTATTGTGAATGGAGTGTTTTTCCTCATTTCTGTTTCAGGAGGTTTGTCGCTGATATACAGAAATGCCTTTGATTTATGCGTTTTGATTGTATATCCTGCCACTTTGCTGAATTCATTTATTAGTTCTAGTAGTTCTTTTGTAGACCCTTTTGGGTCTTCTATGTATAGAATCATGTCACCAGGAAATAGTGATAATTTTCGTTCTTATTTTCCTATTTTTATGCCTTTGATTTCTTTCGTCTGTCTAATTGCTCTGGCCAGTGTTTTGAGAACTATATTGAATAGAAGTGGTGACAGAGGGCATCCCTGTCTTGTTCCAGATTTTAGAGGGAATGCCTTCAATTTTTCTCCATTCATAATGATGCTAGCCTGAGACTTAGCATAGATAGCTTTTACAATGTCGAGGTTAGTTCCTGTTATCCCTATTTTTCTAATGTTTTGAACATAAAGGGATGCTGTACTTTGTCAAATGCTTTTTCTGCATCTATCGAGATGATCATATAGTTCCTATCTTTAAGTCTATTGATGTGATGAATAACATTTATTGATTTTCGTATATTGAACCATCGTTGCATACCAGGGATGAATCCTACTTGATCCTGGTGAACAATTTTTTTGATTTGCCTTTGTATTCGATTAGGCAGATTTTTATTGAGGATTCTTGCATCTAGGTTAATCAGATATATTGGTCAGTAGTTCTCTTTCTTTGAGGTGTCTTTTTCTGGGCTTGGAATTAGGGTGATGTTGGCCTCATAAAATGAATTTGGCAGAGCTCCCTCTTTTTCTATTTCCTGAAATAACTTGAAAAGTATTGGTATTAATTCTTCTTTAAAGGTTTTGTAAAACTCCGCTGTATAGCCATCCGTTCCTGGGCTTTTCTTGGTTGGTAGTCTTTTGATTGCTTCTTCTATTTCATCCATTGATATTGGTCGGTTTAAATTGTGTGTATCCTCCTGACTCAGTTTGGGCAAATCATATGACTTAAGAAATTTATCGATGTCTTCACTATTTTCTATTTTATTGGAATAATGGTTTTCAAAATAATTTCTAATTGTCTTCTGTATTTCTGTAGCATCTGTTGTGATGTTGCCTTTTTCATCCCATATGTTAGTAATTTGAGTTCTTTCTCTTCTTTTCGTCTTTAGCATGGCTAAGGGTCTGTTGATCTTATTTATTTTTTCGAAGAAGCAACTTTTAGTTTTGTTAATTTTTTCAATAGTTTCTTTTGTTTCAATTTTGTTGATTTCCACTCTGATTTTAATAATTTCTTGCCTTCTGGTAAATTTGCTGTTGTTTTGCTCTTCCTTTTCTAGGGCTTTGAGATGAAGTGTGAGCTCACTTATTTGTTGGTTTTTCCTTTTATTTCAGGAATGACCTCCAGGCGATGAATTTCCCTCTTAAAACTGCTTTCATTGTGTCCCATAGATTCCGATATGTTGTGTCTATAATTACATTTATCTCTAAGAATTTTTTGATTTCCTCCTTTATGTCTTCTGTAACCCATTGATCATTCAGTAACATATTGTTCATTTTCCATGTGATGTAGAATTTTTCCTTCCTTCTTTTATCATTGATTTCCAGTTTCATTCCATTATGATCAGATAAAATGCATGTTATTATCTCCACACCTTTATATTTACTGAGGGTTGCCCTATGGCATCATATATGGTCTTTTTTTGAGAAGGATCCATGTGCTGCTGAGAAAAAAGTATATCCACTTGATGATGGTTGATATATTCTATATATGTCAGTTACATGTTGGTTATTGATTGTGATATTGAGTTCTATACTTTCTTTATTCAACTTTTGTTTGGAGGATCTGTCCAATGGTGATAGATGTGTGTTGAAGTCACCCATAATTATTGTGTTGAGGTCTATTTCATTTTGGAGCTTGAGGAGAATTTGTTTCATGAACATCGTAGCACCATTATTTAGTGCATAAATATTGATAATTGTTATGTCTTGTTGGTGAATGGTTCCTTTTAACAGTATATAATGTCCTTCCTTATCCCTTTTGATTAACTTAGTCTTGAAGTCGATTTTATTTGATATGAGGATGTCCACCCCTGCTTGTTTATGAGGATAAATGTGCATGGTGTATTTTTTCCCAACCTTTCACCTTCAGCCTGTGTGTCTTTGCATTTCAGATGTGTCTCCAGGAGGCAACATATTGTTGGATTTGTTTATTTAATCCAAGTTACCAGCCTATGTCGCTTTATTGGAGAGTTGAAGCCATTTACATTCAGAGTTACTATTGATGTATGGTTTGTACTGCCAGCCATGTTTGATTATTTATCTTTTTTTAAATTTAGTTTGTTTCTCCATGATAAGCTTTCACCCTGCCTCTGTCATTACCAAGGTACTTCCCACTGATGGTTTTGGTTGTTGTTTTTCATTTCTTTCTTGTGTAGTGTTTTTCTCAAGACGCTTTGTAAAGCTTGTTTTCTGGCTTCAAATTCTTTTAGCTTTTGTTTATCATGAAAGATTCTTATTTTATTGTAGTACCTGATGGTTAATTATGCTGGATACATAATTCTTGGTTGGCATCCATTGTCTTTCAGTGTTTGAAATACGTTTTTCCAGGATCTTCTCGCTTTCAGCATCTGTGATCAAATATCCGTTGTTAACCTTATTGGTTTACCACTGAATGTATTCTGCCTCCATTCTCTTGTAGATTTATTATTTTCTCTTTGTTCTGTATATTGGATATCTTCATAACAATGTGTCTTGGCATTCGTCTACTGTGATTTTGTGTGCTCTTGTCCTGTATGCATCTACAATTTGTATATCCATTTCCTTTTTTATTTCTGGAAAGTTTTCTGTAATTATTTCATTCAGCAGTTTTCTCATTCCCTTGGTTTGAGTCTCTGTACCTTCCTCTATCCTGATGACTCGTAAGTGTGGTTTTATTTATGTTATCCCAAATCTCCTGGATGTTTTTCTTGTGATTTTTTTGCCAGCCTTTCTGAGTTGGCTGGACTCGTTTCAAGATGATATATTTTGTCTTCATTATCTGACGTTCTGGCTTCTATTTGCTCCACTCTGTTAGTGATACTCTCAATGGAGTTCTTAATTTGGTTTATCATTTCCTTCATTTCTAGAATTATTGTTTGATTTTTTTTATAATCTCTATCCACTGATAAAGATGCTTAACTTTTTCTTTTATATGTTTATGTAATTCATTTTCAATGTTTTCTTTTACTGTTTGGATTTTCTGTATCGTATCTTCTTTAAGTTTCCATTCCATCTGTCTAAGGTAGTCCTTGAGTTCTTTATATGACCACTTTTCTGATGAATCCTGGTCCTCCTGAATATTTAGGGTGTTCTTCGCTGTTTGTTCTCCTTTTCTTCCTTGCTTGTTTATGCTGCTCATGTTACTTCTTGTTCTGTTTGACTGCTGAGTTACTGTTTACTCTTATAAATTTATTTGATGCTTGGGAGGAAAGATTTTAGAAGGGAAGGGAAAAAGTCACTAAAGAGAATGAGAGTAGGCAGGTAGAATGCAAGGAATGGGAAATAAGAAAATTGAAAAGAAATGAAATACAATAGAAAAAATAGAAAATAAAGAATGAAAATGATTTTTTTTAAAAAATGATAATGATAATATAAAATTAAAATTAAAATTTTAAAAAATAATAATAACAAAATAGATTAGGGGAGGGGGGATTGCAGAGGAAAGGAAAGGCAGCAGAATACAACAGTTACTAGTATGGTATTATGTAAAAATGTGGATGTGTAACCCATGTGATTCTGCAATCTCTACTTGGTTTAAAAAAGGGAGTTCATAACTCACTTGAAGCTAATGTATGCTAATGTATGAAATATGATATGTCAAGAGCTTTGTAGGGTTTTGAACAACCAATAAAAAAATAAAATAAAATAAAATTATTTTGCCATTTAAAAAAAAAAAGAAAATAATTTTGAAGTTTATCTATGATCCAGGGGCAAGTTAAATGAAACAGTTTCCAGTTGTTAAGTCACCAAAAAATTTATTATTTAATGTGTTATTTATTTGCTTTGTAGTATGTTTAAATTTTATTTTTGGAAAGTTTTTAACCTTATTAAATTTGTTTATTTGTTGTGGGGGAAACAATTGTATATAGGTTAAGTATTGTTTATCAAAAATGCTTAGAACAAGAAGCATTTCAGATTTTGGATTTTTTTGGAATTATGGAATATTTATACACACATAATCTTGGGGATAAGACTCAAGTGTAAATATGAAATTCACTTATATTTCATACATGCCTTAGACCCATAGCCTGGAGGAAATTTCATACAACATTTTTAGTATACCTGCATTTTGACTGTAACCTGTCAAATGAAGCCAAGTAGGAAACTTTTCACTTGTCACATTCCAGTACTAAAACACGTTAGATTTGGCATTTTGGATTTGGGATTTGGGGATTAGGGGTGCCCAGTTTCCAGAGGGCAAATTCTATTTTTCTACTAAAGTAAACTCATTTATCATAGTAAGTTGTCCTAAGTTAATTATCTTTGTATCCACAAAATTCCTAAAACTTATTGTGGTGCCTATATTTCTCCTTAAAATCATATTTCAAACATTTAATCTTGCTTCATTGAATAAAAACAAATCATATTTTCATCTAATTTTTAGATTCTTTAATTAATTAACACAATTGCTGTCTTATTAAAGGTTCTTTCACTTAAAATACATATTTTACATTGATATTAATAATAGATCTTCTGGAATTATCAATAAAATTTTTATACAATAGCTTTTTCTCCCTGTATTTTCAAACACCACTTAACTTGTGTGTTTGTGTTGCAAACAACTTAGAGCTGATTTTGTATTTTTACTTCAAATGACATTTTCTACACACTTTCATTTATTTTTTATAATTTATTCTTTTTTACTAGTTTTTTTAGTTGTTGATGGATCCTTATTTAATTAATTAATTTATATGCAGTGCTGAGAATCCAACCAGTGCCTCACACATGCTAGACAAGTGCTCTACCACTGATCCACAACTCTAGCCCACTCCAGTTTATTCTTAAAATTCACATTTTTTTTTAGTTTATGTATAGGTATTTTTTTATTGGCTCTACACAGCACTGGTATACTATCATATTTCTTTTTTTAATTGGTTCTTTTTATACATAACATTAAGATTATACATAACATTAAGATTCATTTTGGCATAATTATAAAAGCATGAAATATAATTTGCTCTAATTCAGTCCCCAGTACTTCCTCTTTTTCTCCTTTCCTCCCTCTTTCTGTTCCCTTCCCTCCACTCTACTGATCTTTCCGCTAATTACTTTTAGTTTGGGGGGATTGTGCAGGTGTGTGTTGTGTGTATACATAATGGTGAGATCCAATACGTTTTTTCCCTTTCATTTGTTGTTTTATGGTAATACCGTGTGATCATTTTTATAGTGTTTAAGTTCTTTTATGAGGATTTTGGAAAATAAAAGCAATAAATTTGTGTTCTCAGATGGTCATCATGAACCGGAAAAAAAAAATAAAATAAAATAAAAAATTTTAAAACATTTTTTAAAAGTTAAAGAACAGCAACAAAAAAATGAAAATGAAAGAAAACAAAAAAAACAAAAACAAAAACAAAAAAAAACAAATTAAAATAATAATAATAACAATAAATGCAGTCATAGATTGCAATAAACTTCTTTTCCAGTACGTAGAGCTGTGCCCACTGGGCCAAGCTTCTCCTTTCAATAAGTGGGAACCAATCACTGTGCAGCAGCTCTTCCTCCCAGACTGGGTGGGTGTCCAATCCTGAGTGCCTAGGGCCTTCTTTTGTGTTTCCTCAAGCCAGGCCCCACTCACCTGTGACACTCACCACAATACTGGCTACATGCCAGGTCTGCTGCTCCTAGGAGCCCTGTTTTCATGAACGCCTGGGAACACTCTCCCTGTTTGTCTCCCTCAGACCCTAAGTTTGTAGAGCTTAGGCCTGAGAACCCCCAGCGAATTTGCTTGCACTTCGGAAGCCATGCCCCCAGAAGCTGGAGCAAGAGACTTCAGTTTTCAGCACTGGTGGGAGCAGTGGCCTGGAGGTCTGCACCACGAGTCCCGTGCCACTCCTAATTCCCTCGGTCTGGCTATCGCGCTCAAGGGAGAGCTGGGAGGGGCTCTTAAGATTTCCCCACAAGTTCGCAAATTTACAGGAATTTGTTTCACTTTCAATCACTTCCTGCTTCAGGACACATGTATTCTTCCATGTTTCTTGACAGGTCTTTTCATGAGAGTTCTTTCAAGACACATTACTTTCAATTTCCATAATCACTTTTGAAGCAAAACTCACATAAACTTTATGATGAATTATAACTCTGATATTACCATTAGATGTATGACTGGTTGGAATTAATGATTGCATAACGATATAGGATTTCTTATATATTTTCAGATAAAAATTCAATCCATTATTTAAAGTGGAACGAGTTATATTATTTATTCACAGTATGGTCTATTCATGCATTATCTCTATATTCATAGACGCAGTGTACACTTCTTTATACCCCCAATACTAATTTATATGTCTTCAAAATATTGCTCCCTGAAATGTTGGAAGAAATACTCATGTCACCTGATCTACTTATACATTTAATCACAGAAATATTCGGAACACAAAATGCAAAGCTCACACTTATGTTTGTACCAAAGCCTAAAAGGAAAGTAAACATGGATTACTAAAAACATCCATGTCCAGCTTGCCTAATGCTCTCAAATATCAATCCTATTGGTGACTACATATTTGTTTCTTCTTAAGATTATATATTCAAACTCAACCCTACTGAAAATGTCTAATCCTATCCCTCACTTTATACATTGCCTGATTTCATTATGGCTCTATTTCTATCTGTTTCCTACATATTTTCCCCAGTTCATCATTGTGATTGACTCTTCACATGTGCTGACATTTACATTCACACTCTAATCGATAACCTATTGCTAATAAACGTTTGTTCCTAATCCTATACTCATTCTTTTTCTAAACCTACCGACTATCTTCCTAATCCTACCGACTATCCTTTTTTGACTGGATATTCTCTTCTACATTCAATCAAGCAAGGTACAAGGTCTTATGCCATTGTATATTGATCTATCTGAGACCTCTGTGCAAAATGTAATTTTATTCTAAGTATCACAATCAAGGGTCCAATGCCCTTCTGGGCTTCAAATGTTACCTAGATTTCTAGTTTCACACTTATATTTCACATATATATTCTAGTAAATATCGCAGTTTCAAATACCATTATTCATTCTGCAGGATGATTCCTAAACCAAATCCAACATGTTATTGACCCTAAACATACACTGTTCCCTCAATCTAACTTTACAGAAGAGCAGGGACAGAGTTGGTCTTACAATACAGGAATGTAGGGGATCTTCCACCTGCTGAGAACCTCAAAGGTCCATGCAGACATGATCCCTGGAAAAGAGGTAGGCAGCTATGAAGGACCTGAGAGAGCAAAAGTCATCTTCCATGGCAAACAACCTTGTCAGGATGAAGGGGTGTGTCTGAATCAGCCACTTTCTTCTTAATGTAGAGAAGATGGACCAAACAAGGTCTGTGTGGAGAGCTGTTCCCGTGTGTCTATGGTTGATATACCATTCTAACTTGTGACAGTGTCACAGGAAGTAGGGGCAGCCTCCATCTCATGGGACCCTTGGAAGCAGCTATTAGGACAAAGTGTTTGCCAAGGCATTGACCTCATTCAGTTCCTGAAGGAAGTGACCTACCTTACTTCTTTGGTGATGGAACTCTCTGAACTTGGGATCCAGGAAGCCAGGCATCCAGAGCCAGTCCCAGTCCCAGTACCAGTGGGCTCACTTGTTTTGTTTTACCAATGACAGATTCTGTCTTTCTTGGTACCTACTGATGTGAGGATGGCCAAATATCAGGAGAGCTCTGAAGACGGGCCTTTCCTTAGTAAGTAGGTAGTGACTCACCGCTGGCTCCTAACAACTACACAGAGTTGGCCAAGGAGACCAGATCTGCCACAGTACAGGCCATTTCGGGTGAACATAGTAGGGCCCGCTAGTCAGAGGACACTCTGGATATTCAGAGACTTACTTGGGGGAAGGAGGTGCTTTGTGTTTGTGGGTGTGAGTTTGTGGTTTTGTCTCATTTTCTTAGAATAGGTAGGAAAGCTGGTATGTCTGGTTTGCAGTGGACAGTTTCTAGATAGTCTTTTGACAAGGCAAGTGTTTCTATGTCTGTGTATAACACTGTGTCCGTGGTTGTAGACATTAGAAAAGAGAATGCATCAATGAATGTGTCCTGTCTAGTTGAAAGCTTCCCAGCATTCATCCTGCCCAATTTATGACTGCACTGCAGGTTGCCTTATCGATGGGCAACACCTACTATCTTCCTAAGTTTCAGATTTCTTCCTGAATTCTGACCAATCTGCAGAATAGTCTCATGGTTTTGTGTCCAAGATAGGTACCACCCCAAGCTCTGTCACATGGCCATGTACTGAATAGCTGAAGGTAATGGCGAGCTTCTTAGAAAACTCAGATATCAGTGTGACCAGGTAAGTCTCAGTGGAGAAACCATGCTTTTTGCCTTTTGCTTACCTATTTTTCTGTTTCACTGAATGACAGGAAGGTCTTTGCCTCAGGGCACCCCTTTGATAAGCATGAAAAAAACAGTTTTCATATGGAAATGATTGGGCATCACCCGTGGCTCTTTGCTTAATTGCTTTGAATGGGATGTGTCTGAATCAGCCTCTTGGCCCTGTGTGAGGCTGTGGCTTATATTTTCAGCACCTGATGGATATAAAGAAAGATCCCATGTGTGCATCCAAAACTAAAATGGCAAAATTCAGTCATTGTGGATGATGTCTCTCTCCTTCCTCTATTAGGTTGCAGACAATCATCAAGTGAGTATAGGGATCCTTTGGGTCAAATGAGTTTTTCAAAGCCATGCAGAGGTGCTTGGGTTTTCTCATGATTCCACTTCACATAAAGAATCTAAACCCCACAGTCAGTAGGCCTCAAATTGGAGAAGCAGAGTAGTTGTAATGGCAGGCCTATTTGATCACTCCTGGTTCACAGGAATGGTGTCCAGGCCACCCTGACTTTAGACAAATGAGGGCCAAGGGAGCTTATTTTGGACACTCTCTTGCGCTGCACCCCTCATGGAAATCTCCAGCCAGAGGTTAAAATGAGGGTCTATGTGGAAGAAGATGAGGGCCATGTGGGAATGTTTTGGTTTTAATTTTGGTAATTTGTGTGGCAGTTGGAAGGGATGACTGGGTCCCCCTCGGCTTGTACTCTGGTGTAATACTCCTTAGAGACTGAGTTGTAGAACTGACCTCAGAGAAGTATTGCCATGAATTGTGTGGGGATGTTAGGAGGCCACGCATGAGAGTCGCCCTTGGAAACTGAGATCTATGCCAAGGGTGGCTTTCCACAGAACACTGAGAATCTCAGCCAGGATATCACATGATTTTATTCTGAAAAACTTGGCAGCCATAGTTGAGAGTCAAAACACACATGGACCTCACATTGTAGACCTCAATGGGCCTGGCTTCATGTGACCTTTTGGCCACTATTTGGGATGCCTTGCCTGTGATTGTTCTCCAGAGCTTTCATTGAAATGAGCTTCCTTAACATTTAATGGTTCCTGAAGGAATTGAAACCCACAGTGACTACAACTTCTTCCTTGAATAATGGCTAGATAAATACCATGAAATTTTTGAAATTTCAATGACCAGTTGGCACTGGAAAACCTTTGGATGTCCTGATGCTGATCATGAGTATACCAGACAGTGCCTTGATTGACAGGGTTTCATAAAAATGGTGTAGAACAGAGATGCCAGTTAGTTGGTGCCTGCTGATTAGTGGGCCTAGAGCAGTGGTGAGCAGATGTGTGACAAAACATCTGTGGTGAGGCCACGTGGAACTGCCATTGGCGTCCAAATGGCTTGTGACTGATATGGTTTCAGCCAACAGACCCAATAGGTAAAGGCATCTTGTTATATGGAGAGGTTTCAGGGAAATGTTCAGAATCAGGTTGCTATGGTCAAGGGGGAAAGCTTTGTGGGATAGAAGCCTGGTTATTGCATTCTCCTGCAAACCCTCACCCACCACACGTGACAGAACTCCCTCCAACAATGTGTCCCAATTGACCTCCTTTATTTCGTGAAGCAAATACCAAACTCCCAGTGCAGCAGCAAGAAACACCACTAAAAGTGGAGGATGAACAAATGTCTTCCCAGTTAGCACAGGGAGAAACTTAGCCCCAGTGTCCACAGTTTAGCTACAAAAAAATAATTCAGCACTGCTGCCACATGTTCAATGAAAAATAAGAAACCATGTCTTACAGGTCACATATATGCAGAACCAGCTTTGATGGTCTCTCTATAAAAGAACTAAATCTCCTGAAAACAACATGTATTTCAAGTGCCCAACCTCAGAGGCAGTTTCTCAAGAATTTTTTAGGCCAGCAGAGATCCATGTTTGAGGAGTGTTTACCTTTTGCCTTACTATTTTGAACTCTGCTACCACCTCCAAGGTTGTGAACTCCTGAGCAAATTCCATTCCAGATATGTATTCACAGATTTTCTAACTCTTCTCCTCTAACTGTATCTTACTTTGGTAAAAAATAATGTCAAGGCATTGTTCTGGATGAGACTGGGAAGATTTTGGGGTAGCACATATTTGCATAGACATTGGATTCATTTTTCAATTTCCCTTTAAAACACTGAATCTCTAACCCTAACCAATTCCAAACTAGACTCTGACTACTAATCCTAATATGATGGAGAAAAATAACAAAAAACAGAAAAGAAGTACAAGCAGTTCAGAGGAGGCAAGGTGTATACTTGGACTTGCCTTTTGCATAATATAGGGTAGGAGTTATAAATCTTGCAAATTTTTTTTGAAATAGTTCTCCATGTGTTTTTAAAGTTAACAAATATGTGAATTCCTTTCTCCCTTTCTCTGTAGCCTATTAAGCACATGTATTTTTATATGCACATATAGAATTCTACCTGGTACCACACGTACATTCTTGTGAGGTGGTTGACTTGGCAGATACAAATTGTGAGAAGAGATCACTCCTCGTAAATGCTATTGGAACTGAAATTTCAAACTATGGGTGAACTTTCTAGTTGAACAACATTATACATAAATCCATGTTCAGTATAATGAATATTTTTGGATCTGTGGATGATATATATTTCATGATGGATTTTGATTGGCATATATATTATTAGTTTTTAATGTCTCTCTCTCTGTCTCTCTCTCTCTCTCTCTCTTTCTCTCTCTCTCTCTCTCTCTCTCTCTCTCTCTCTCTATATATATATATATATATATATATATATATATATATATATATATACTCTCCAGATATTTCAAAATATGTAATATATGTGACTTATTATACACGCCCTAAATTCATTCATATTCATTTATGTGGATTTATAATCAACTTTTCACAAGATTATTTTCCAAACTATTCATCCACCTGAAATTCATATTTGTTTCCTAGTACTGACAACTAACTTCAGTGAATGGTGTATACAAATCCTAATATTTCTACAGTAACTAACCCAGTTTAACATCAATGCAAGTAGATTCCTATGGGACATGATATGTATTTTGACGTTCATATTTATTCAACAGTGGGACATTATTATTTCTTCAGTTTATGCACATCATAATATATATATTTCATCCAAAAGTTCAAAAATATATAGGAATTTGTTTCACTTCCAATCACTTCCTGCTTCTGAAAACATGTATTCCTCCATGTTTCTTTACTGCTCTTTTCATGAGACTTCTTTCCAAACACATTATTTTCGATTTCCATAATCAATTTTGAAGTAAAACTCACACACTCTTCATGAAAATCCTAATACTAATATTATCATTGATGTATAACTGGTTGTAATGAATGTCTGTATATCAATATTTGATTTCCTGTATTTTTTCAGATATCAATTCAATCCATTATTTATAGTGGAATGAGTATATGTTTTATTCAGAGTATGTTCCATTCATGCATTATCTGTATATTCATAGAAACAGGGTACACCTGTTTGTACCCCCAATACTAATTTATACGTCTTCAAAATATTGCTCCCAGAAATGGTGGAAGATATACTCATGTCACCTGATCTACATATATATTTTATTACAGTAATATTATGGACACAAAATGCAAAGATCACACTTATGATTGTACCAAAGCCTAAATGGAAAGTGAGCATGGATTAGTAATAACATCCATGTCCAGGTTGCCTAATGCTCTCAAATGTCAATCCAATTGGTGACTACATATTTGTTTCTTGCTAAGATTATATATTCAACCTCAACCCTGTTGAAAATGTCTAATCCTATAACTCACATTATACTTTGCCTGATTTCCTTTTGTCTCAATTGATATTTACTTTCCTACATATTTTCCCCAGTTCATCATTGTGAATGACTCTTCACATGTGCTGACATTTACATTCACTCTCTACCCGAAACCCTATTGCTAAAAAAGTTTTTGTCCAAATCCTATACTCACTCTTCTTTCTAAACCTACTGACTATCTTCCTAATCCTATCGACTATCCCTTTTTGACTGCATGTTCTCTTCGACATTCAATCATCCAAGGTAAAGGTCCTATGCCATTGTATAGCGATTAATCAGAGACATCTGTGCAGAACATAATTCAAAGCTAAGTATCCTACCCAAGGGCCCAATACACTTCTGGGCTTCAAAACTTACATAGATTTGGGTTTTCAAACTTATATTTCACCTATATATTCTTTTAAATTTCGCAGGGTCCCAATAACATTATTCATCCCGCAGAATGATTCCCAACCGAATTCGAACCTGTTATTAACCCTAACAATATGCTGTTCCCTCAATCTACCTTTACAGAGGAGCAGGGATAGAGTTGGTCTTACAATACAGGAATGTAGGGGATCTTCCACCTGCTGAGAACCTCAAAGGTCAATGCAGAAATGATCCTTGGAGAAGTTGTAGACAGCTATGTAGTACCAAAGAGAGCAAAAGTCTTCTGACATGGTAAAGAACCTGGACAGGATGAAAGGATGTGTCTGAATCAGCCTCTCTCTTCTTAATGTAGAGAAGATGGACCAAAGCAGGCCTGTATGGAGAGAAGTTCCCCGGTGCATATGGTTGATATACCATTCTAACTTGCGACAGTGTCACAGAAAGTAGGAACAGCCTCCATCTCATGAGACCCTTGGCAGCAACTGTTAGGACAAAGTGGTTGCCAAGGCAGTGACCTCATTCATTTCATGAAGAAAGTGACTTCACCTAACTTACTTGGTGATGGAACTCTCTGAACTTGGGATTCAGGAAGCCAGGCATCCAGAGCCAGTCCCAGTAACAGTCCTAGTGGGATCACATGTTTGGTTTTACCAAGGGCAGAGAGAGTCTTTTTTGGTACCTACTGATGTGAGAATGGCCAAATGCCAGGACAGCTCTGAAGAGGGTCCTTTCCTAAGAAAACAGGTAGTTGGTCATCGCTGGCTCCTGACAACTTCACAGATTTGGCCACGGACACCAGATCTGAGACAGGGCAGGCCAGTTCAGGGTAACAATATGGTCCACAGTCAGAGGACACTTCGGATTGTCACAGACATATTGGGGGAAGGAAGTGCCTTTGTGGGTGTGGGTGTGAGTTTGTGGTTTTGTCTCATGTTCTGAGAATAGGTAGGAAAGGCGATTTGTTTGGTTTGGAGTGGACTGCTTCTAAAAAGTCGTTTGACAAGGTGAGTGTTTCTATATCTGTGTATCTCACTGTGTCCGTGGTTGTAGACATAAGAAAAGAGAATGCATCAATGGATATGTCCTGTCTAGAAGAAAGTTTTCCATCATTCATCCTACCCAATTTATGACTGGACTGCAGGTTGCTTTATGGATGGGCAACCCCTACTATCTTCCTAAGTTCCTGTTTTCTTCCTAAATTTTGGCCACTACCCAGAATAGGCTCATGGTTTTGTGTCCAAGATATGTAACACCTCCAAGCTCTGTGACATGGCCATGTACTGGATAGCTGAATGGAATGGCGAGCATCTCAGGAAACTCAGATATCAGTGTGACCAGGAAAGTCTCAGTGGAGAAATACTGTTTTGGGCCTTCTGCTTACCTATTTTTCTGTTGCCCTGAATGTCAGGAAGGTCCTTACCTCAGGCCACTCCTTTTTGAAGCCTGAAGTAAACAGTTTTTAAATGCAAATGAATGGGCATCACCTGTGGTGCTTTGCTTAATTGCTTTCGAAAGGGATGTGTCTGAATCAGCTGCTTGCCTCTGGGTCAGGCTATGGATTAGATTCTCAGCACCTGATGGATATAAAGAAAGTTCCCATGTGTGTATTGAAAACGAAAATGGTAAAAATATCAGTCATTGTGGATGAAGTTTCTTGCCTTCCTCTGTTAGGTTCCTAACCTCCATCAAGTGAGAATAGGATCCTCTGGGTCAAATGAGTTCTTTGAACTCCTGCAGAAGTGCTTGGGTTCTCCTATGATGCCAAATCACATAAAGAATCTATACCTGACAGTCAGTTGGCCTCAAATTGGAGAAGCAGAGCAGTATTAAAGGCAGGCCTATTTGATCACTCCTGGTTCACAGGAAGGGTGTCAAGGCCACCCTCATTTTAGGCAAATGACGGGCAAGGGTGCATATTTGGACATTGCCTTGGGCTGCGCTCCTCATGGAAACCTCCAGCAAGAGTTTATGATGAGTGTCTATATGGAAGAAGATGAGGGTCATGTGGGAATGTTTTGGTTTCAATTGTGGTCATTTGTGTGGCGGTTGGAAGAGATGACTGGGTCCACATGGGCTTGAACTCGGGTGTGATTCTCCTTCGAGACTGAGTTCTGGAACTGACCTCAGAGAAGTATTGCCATTAATTGTGTTGGGATTGTAGGAGGCCACGCATGAGAGTCACCCTTGAAACCTGAGATTGGGCCCTGGGTGGCTTTCCACAGAGCACTGAGAATCTCAACCAGGATATCACATGATTTTATTCTGAAAGACTTGGCAGCCATAGTTAAGAGTCAAAACACACATGGACCTCACATTTTAGACCTCAATGGGCCTGTCTGCATATGACATTTTGACCACTCTTTGGAAAGCCTTGCCTGTGAGAGTTCTCCAGAGCTTTCATTGAAATGAGCTTCCTCACCATTTAATGGTTCTTGGATGAATGAAAACCCCAAAGTGCCTCCAACTTCATTCTTGAACAATGGATAGATAAATACCATGAAATTTTTGAAATTCCCAATGACCAGGTGGCACTGGAGAACCATTGGATGTCCTATTGCTGCTCATGAGTGTACCAGACAGTGCCTTGATTGACTGGAGTTCTTGAAAATGGTGTGGAACACAGATGCCAGTAAGTTGGAGACTGCTGAGTAGTGGGCCTAGAGCAGTGGGGTGCAGTTGTCTGATAATATATTTGCGGTGTGGCCATGTGGGTGTGTCATTGGCTTCCAAATGGCTTGTGACTGACTTGGTGCAGCCAGCAGAAAATTATATGAAAAGGCATCTGGTTATATGGACAGGCTTCAGGGCAATGTTCAGAATCAGGTTGCTATGGTCAAGGGAGCAAGAAATGTGGGATAGAAGCCTGGTTGGTGCATTCTCCTGAAGACCCTGACCCACCACACCTTACAGGACTCCCACCAGCACTGTGACCCATTTGAAATCCTTGTATGTTGTGAAGCAAATACAAAACACCCAGTGCAGCAGCAAGAAACACCACGAAAATTGGAGAATGACCAAATGGCTTCAAAGTCCACACAGGGAGACACTTAGCCCCCAGTGGCCACAGTTTATCTACAAAGAGAGAATTCATCACTGCTTCCTCATGTTCATTAGAAAATAAGAAACCATATCCTCCAGGTCACATAGATGCAGACCCAGCTTTGATGGTCTCCGTACACAGGGAGCTAAAGCTCCTGACAACAACATATTTTTCAAGTTTCCAACCTCAGAGGCAGTTTCTCAAGAAGTCTTAATGCCAGCATAGCTCCATGTTTGTGGAGTGTTTACACTGTCCCTTACTTTTGGAAACTCCTCTACCACCTCCAAGGTTGTGAACTCCTGAACATTTTCCATTCCAGGTATGTATTCACAGATTTTCTAACTCTTCTTCTCTAATTGTGTCTTACTAGGGGCGAAGATATTGTCAAGGCATTGTTCTGGATGATAGTGGGAATTTTTTGTAGCACATATTTGCATACACATTGGATTTATTTTCCTATTTTCCATTTGAAATACTGAATAACTGACACTAACCCATACCCTAATAGACTCTTACTACTAATCCTAATATGATGGAGTAAAATAACCCAAACAGAATAGAAATGCAAGCATTTCAGAGGAGGCATGGTGTATAGTTAGACTTGGCTTTTGCATGATAAAGTGTAGGTGTTATAATTCAAGTTAATTTTTAATTGAAATAGTTCCATGGGTACTTAAAGTAAACAAATATGTGAATTCCTCTCTCCCTTTCTCTGTAGCCTATTCAGCACATGTATTTTTATATGCACATATAGAATTCTACCTGGTACCACAGGTACACTCTTGTGAGGTGGCTGACTTGGCAGATAGAAATTGTGAGAATAGATCACTCCGCCTAAACGCTGTTGAAACTGAAATTTCAAACTATGGGTGAGCTTCCTAGTTGAACAACATTATACATAAATCCATGTTCAGTAAAATGAATATTTTTGGATCTGTGGATGATATATATTTCATGGTGAATTTCGATTGGCATATGTATTACTAATTTTTAATGTCTCTGTGTGTTTGTGTGTGTGTGTGTGTGTGTGTATATACACACACACACACACTAAATTTTTTTAAAATATAAAATATATGTGTCTTATTATACACTCCCTAAATTCATTCATATTCATGTATGTGGATTTAGAGTTAACATTTCACAAGATTATTCACGGAAATATTCATCCACCTGAAATACATATTTTTTCCTAGAAATGAAAAATAACTTCAGTGAATGGTGGATACAAATCCTAATATTTCTACAATAATTGATCCAGTTTGTCATCAATGCAAGTAGATTCCTATGGGACATGATGTGTATTTTGATGTTCATTTTTATTCACCACTGGTATGTTACAATTTCTTCAGTTTATGCACATTATAGGATATATATTTCATCCATACGTTAGCAAAATTATAGGCATTTGTTTCACTTTCAATCATTTTCTGCTTTAGAACACATGTAATCCTCCATGTTTCTTGACTGGTTTTTTCATGAGACTTCAATCCAAACATATTATTTTCGATTTCCATAATCAAATTTGAAGCAAAACTCACACACCCTTCATGATAAAGTATAAACCTAATATTACTATTAGATGTATAACTGGTTGGAATGAATGATTGTATATCAATATAAGATTTCTTATATATTTTCAGATATCAAATCAATCCATTATTTAAAGTGGAACCAGTTATATTATTTATTCACACTATTGTCTATTCATGCATTGTCTCTATATTCATAGACACAGAGTACACCTCTTTGTAAACCCAATACTAATTTATACGTCTTCAAAATTTTGCTCCCAGTAATGGTGGAAGAAATACTCATGTCATCTGATCTACATATACATTTTATCAGAGTAATATTCTGGACACAAAAAGAAATGGTCACACTTATGTTTGCACGAAAGCCTAAATGTAAAGTGAACATGGATTACTAAAACCATCCATATCAAGTTTGGCTAATGCTCTCAAAATTCAATCCTATTTGTGACAACATATTTGTTTCTTGCTAAGATTATATATTCAAACTCAACCCTGTTGAAAATATCTAATCCTATCTCTCACTTTATACTTTTCCTGATTTCATAATGTCTCTATTTATATCAGCTTTCCTACATACTTTCCGCAGTTCATCATTGTGACTGACTCTTCAATTGTGCTGACACTTACATTCACACTCTAATCCAAACCCTATTGCTAAGGAACTTTTGTTCCAAATCCTATACTCACTCTTCTTCTTAAACCTACTGACTATCTTCCTAATCCTACCCATTATCCCTTTTTGACTGGATGTTCTCTTATACATTCAATAATCCAAGGTACAGGGTCTAATGCCATTGTATATCGATCTATCTCAGACATCTGTGCAGAACATAATTCAACGCTAAGTATCACAATCAAGGGCCCATCCCCATTCTGCGCTTCAAATCTTACTTAGATTTCTGTTTTTATACATATATTTCACCTATATATACTTATAAATGTCGCAGGTTCCCAGTACCATTATTCATCCAGCAGAATGATTCCTAATTCAAATTGAACATATTATTAACCCTAACCATACACTGTTCCCTCAATCTAACTTTACAGAAGAGCAGGGACAGAGTTGGTCTTACAATACAGGAATGTAGGGGATCTTCCACCTCCTGAGAACCTCAAGGTCCATGCAGAAATGATCCCTGGAGAAGATGTAGACAACTATGAAGGACCTGAGAGAGCAAAAGTCAGCTTCCATGGAAAACAACCTGGTCAGGATGAAGGGTTGTTTATGAATCAGCCTCTCTCTTCTTAATGTAGAGAAGATGGACCAAACCAGGTTGGTGTGGAGAGCTGTTCCTAGGTGCCTATGGTTGATATACCATTCTACCTTGTGAAAGTGTCACAGAAAGTAGGGGCAGCCTCCATCTCATGGTAGTCTTGGAAGCAACTGTTAGGACAAAGTGGTTACCAAGGCAGTGATCTGATTCAGTTCCTTAAGGAAGTGACCTCACCTCACTTCTTTGTTGATGGAACTCTCTGAACTTGGTATCCAAGAAGCCAGGCACCAAGAGGCAGTCCCAGTCTTAGTGGTCTCACTTGTTTGGACTTACCAAGGACAGAGTCAGTCATTCTTGCTACCTACTGATGTGAGGACGGCCAAAACCAGGAAAGCTCTGAAGAGGGGCTTTTCCTGAGAAAGTAGGTAGTGGCTCACTGCTGGCTCCTGACAACTTCACAGAGTTGGCCAAGGAGACCAGATCTGAGACAGGACAGGCCATTTCATTGGAACATAGTATGGCCCACCAGTCAGAGGACACTCCGGATAGTCACAGACCTACATGGGGGAAGGAGGTGTCTTTGTGGGTGTGGGTGTGGGTTTGTGGTTTTGTCTCATATTCTGAGAATAGGTAGGAATGGCGGTTTGTTTGGTTTGGAGGGAACTGTTTCTAGTAAGTCATTTGACAAGGCGAGTGTTTCTATGTCTGTTTATACCACTGTGTCCCTGGTTGTAGACATTAGAAAAGAAAATGCATCAATTGGTGAGTCCTGTCTAGTAGAAAGCTTCTCAGCTTTCATCCTGCACAATTCATGAATGGACTGCGGCATGACTTATCGATGGGGAACACCTGCTAACTTCTTAAGTTCCTGTTTTCTTCCTGAATTGTGTGCACTCTCCAGAATAGGCTCATAGTTTTGTGTCAAATATATGTACCACCTCAAATCTCTGTGACATGGCCATGTACTGGATAGCTGAAGGGAATGGCGAGCATCTCAGAAAGCTCAGATATCAGTGAGACCAGGAATGCCTCATTGGAAAAACCCTGCTTTGGATATTTTGCTTACCGATTCTTCTGTTGCCCTGAAAGTCAGGAAGGTCTTTGCATCAGGTGTGTCATGTGGGAGTGTTTTGGTTTTAATTGTGGTCATTTTTGTGGCCGTTGGAAGACATGGCTATGTCCACCTGGGCTTGAACCCTTATGTGATTCCCCTTAGAGACTGAGTTCTGGAACTGACCTCAAAGAAGTATTGCCATGTATTGTGTTGGGATTTTAGGAGGCCACGCATGAGAGTCGCCCTTGGAAACTGAGATCTAGGCCCAGGGAGGCTTTCCGAAGAGCACTGGAAATCTCAGGAAGGACATCACATGATTTTATTCTTAAAGACTTGGCAGCCATCGTTGCAAGTCAAAACACACATGGACCTCACATTGTAGACCTCAAATGCCTGGCTTAATGTGACCTTTTAGCCTGTTTGGGAAGCCTTGCCTGTTAGAATTCTCCAGAGCTTTCATTGAAATGAGCTTCTTCTCCATTTAATGGTTCCTGAATAAATTGAAACCCACAGTGCCTTCAACTTCATCCATGAAAAATGCCTAGATAAATATCATTAAAGTTTGGAAATTCCCATCACCTGGTGGCACTGGAGAACCTTTAGGTGTCCTATTACTGATCATGAATGTACCAGACAGTGCCTTGATTGACTGGGTTTCATGAAAATGGTGTAGAACAGAGATGCCAGTAACTTGGAGCCTGATGAGTAGTCGGCCTAGAGCAGTGGTGTGCAGGTGTGTGTTAAAACATCTGTGGTGGGCTGATGTGGATATGCCATTGGCTTTCAAATGCCTTGTGACTGATATAGTGCAGCCCCCATACCCTTGTATGTAAAGGCATCTTGTTATATGGACAGGTTGAAGGGCAATGTTTAGAATCAGATTGCTGTGGTCAAGGGGGCAAGCTATGTGGGATATAAGCCAGGTTGGTGCATTCTCCTGCAGACCCTTACCCACCACACATGACAGAACTCCCTCCATCACTGTGTCCCAGTTGAACTTCTCGTATTTTGTGAAGCAAATACCAAACTCCCAGTGCAGCTGCAAGAAACACCACGAAAAGTGGAGGATGACCAAATGGCTTCACAGTCCACACTGCAAGACACTTAGCCCCCAGTGGCAACAGTTTACCTATAAAGAGAGAATTCAGCCCTACTGCTTCATGTTCATAGGAAAAAAAGAAACCATGTCCTCCAGGTCATATAGATGCAGACCCAGCTTTGATGGTCTCACTACAAAGGAAGCTAAAGCTCCTGTCATCAACATATATTTCAGGTGCCCAATCTCAGAGGCAGTTTCTCAAGAAGTCTTTAGGTCAGCAGAGCTCCATGTTTTTGGAGTTTTTACCCTGTCCTTTACTTTTGGAAACTCCTCTACAACCTCGAAGGTTGTGAACTCCTGAGCATTTTCCATTACCGATATGTATTCACAGATTTCTAACTCTTCTCCTCTAATTATGTCTTACTTGGAGTGAAGGAAATGTCAAGGCATTGTTCTGAATGAGAGTGGGAAGATTTTTGGGTAGCACATATTTGCCTACACATTGGATTCATTTTCGAATTTTCCATTCGAAATACTGAATCCCTGACTGTCAGGGGTAGAAGGAATTCTTCTTCAAAGAACAGCCTGACACTTACAAGAAACAGCCCCCAGGAGACATCCTGTCTGGATGACATCCTGTAGCCATATATGTCCCTGAGACATCCTGTGGCCATCTTTCTTCCAGAAACATCCTGAAGTTATCTCACCTTGTGAAGACATCCAGGAACTGCTGATAAGAGAGCTTTCCCATATCCAGCATATTAATACCCATGTGTGAACAATAAAATTTTGCAGCTTGATCAGAACTCCTGTGTTGCTCTCATCTCTCATGCCTCTTGTCCCTTCATTCCTCCCCATCTAGGTTCGCTGACCACGTTGATGTGTCCTGCCGGCCGGGACATCTGGCGCCCACCGACTGGGGCTCAAGCCTTTGACTGAGGGGGAACCCCTTCCTCCTGGAAGACTTGGTCAAGAGGAGCTCACGATCGCCTCAGCAGACACCACCCGGAGACATATCCAGGAGGAAGGTGGGGATGATGCACGGTGAGTGACGCACCATGTGACAAGCAGTATCGTCACATGATTTGTTTATTTCAGGCCTCAAGGAGTCCTTCAAGACATGAGGGGCACATGTTAAGAAAAAGGACTTAAAATTTTTCTTTTCATACATAGGAGAATTGTGTCCATGGTTTCCTCTTGAAGGGACCATTGATGGCAAAAATGGCTTAGAGTAGGAGACTGTTTAAAAGATTATTATGAATCATTTGGCCCAGAAAAAAATGCCAGTTCCCACCTTTTCTTACTGGAACTTAATTAATGAAATTCTTAAAAGTTTTCGCTTTGACAATGGTACCTTACAACTTGTCAGGATTGGGAAAGAGATTATGCAAAAGACCTCTCGTCCCCCCTCTGCATGCCCATCATTAGTATAGACATAGAACCTTCTCAGTCTTCCCAGGACCCTGAGAACCTTCCTGGTCCCCCTCAAAATACGACCCTAATTAATAAGGCTCCAATGATTAAAAACCACCTTTATCCAGTTTTAAATCCCAGAGACACATTGACCCCTGGGGAGGATGCTATCTTGGAGAAGGAAGCAGCTCTCTACGATTCAGAACACCCGCGACCTCTCAGGACCGTGCCACAGCCTATAGGATTTACCAAGCGAAGGTGAAAGCACCTATGTAAAACATCTTGCCTTTGAAAATGCTAACCCAGCATGTCAGAATGTTCTTCAACCACATAAGGATAAAGGGAAACTTACTGAAGTTATTAGACTCTGTGCAGACGTGGGTGCAGCCCATGCCATGGGTCTGGCTTTAGGGACCGCCTTTACCAAGGCCTTTCACAATCCTGGCTCACGTACTTGCTTTACTTGTAAACAACCTGGCCATTTTGCATGTGAGTGTCCCACAGGCAAAGAAAGCCTAGGAATAGCGTCTCCTCAAACTGGGGCTTAACCGCCCCCAGCTACCCTTTTCCATAGAAGTGGTAAAGGTCATCACTGGGCCAGTGAGTGTAGATCTAAGACAAATGCCCTCACACAACCTATTTCTTCCTACTTCTCGGGAAACTCCCTGCGGGGCCAGCCCCCGGCCACAACATCCCCCACGACAAACACAGGAGCAATAAAGTTTGTTCCCTCCTAAACTCCCAACCTACCACAAAATCCTTCTCCACAATTGCCTCCCTCCAACTAGCCACCCCAGGCAGCACAAAATTGGACCTCTGTGCTGCCACAAATACAATATTAGACCCAATGCAAGGGCCCCAGATAATACCCAATGAAATTATGGGTCCCCCTCCATCTCATACATGTGCCCTTAATCTTGGAAGAGCCTCCACTACTATACAAGGTGTTCAGGTCTTCGTTGGCATTAATGATAATGATTTCACTGGAGAAATAAAAATACTGGCCACTGCTATTAATGGAGTTGCCGCCATCCCAGCAGGAACAAGACTTGCACAATTAATTCTCCTTCCCTTGGATTCAGGAGGCATTTCCAAAACCCAAACCTACCTCGGGGGACTGCCTTCTTTGGCTTCTCTGATGTGTATTGGGTTCAGCCCATTTCTCACAATAGACCCACCCTTACCTTACTTACTGAAGGAAAGGAATTCCAAGGAGTTCTAGATATTGGAGCTGATGCCACAATTATTTCTCAAAAATACAAGCCATCAGGTTAGCCCCTCACTCCATCCTTGACTGACCTTAAAGGGATAGGAAAATAAAAAAATCCTCTGGTCAGCTCTAGGTCTATTAGCTGCACTGATAAAGATGGTAATAAGTCAACTGTCACTCCTTTCGTTGATTCTGACCTCCCTGTTAACGTATAGGGAGGAGATATTTTGAGTTATTGGAAGTTATTCTCGCCAGTCCCAATTCCATGGTGACTCATCAAATGCTTCCTATGAATTTTGTTCCTGGTACAGGCCTGCGGATACTGAAACAAGGACTGGTGGAGGCTATACAACCCATACAAAAACAAATACATGTGGACTTGTGTATTCAGATTTTTAGTGTCAGTCCCTGACCCTCCTGTACCCCATGCAGATAAAATTATTTGGGAGACTCAGACTCCTGTGTTGGTGGATCAGTGGCCCCTTACCCAAGAAAAATTGGAGGCTGCCTCCACGTTAGTGCAGGAACAGCTTGCAGCCGGCCATGTAAAGCCCTCAACCTCATCATGGATTACTCATATTTTTATTATCAAGAAAAAATCAGGCAAGTGGTGCCTTTTACAATATTTGTGTGCCATTAATAAAGTTATGCGCCTGATGGGAGCACTACAGCCAGGCATTCCCACACCAGTGGCGATTCCAAAAAACTATTGTAAAATGGTTATTGACTTAAAAGATTGCTTTTTTACCATCTTTTTACATCCTGAGGATAGACCCTATTTTGCCTTTAGTCTCCCTCACATTAATTTTCAGGGCCCTATGCAGAGATTTCAATGGAAGGTTCTTCCCCAAGGTATGGCCAACAGCTCTAGTCTTTGCCAAAAACACGTTGCTCAAGCAGT
This sequence comes from Callospermophilus lateralis, assembly GCF_048772815.1. Taxonomy (NCBI): domain Eukaryota; kingdom Metazoa; phylum Chordata; class Mammalia; order Rodentia; family Sciuridae; genus Callospermophilus; species Callospermophilus lateralis. Next base: position 123,391 of record NW_027515711.1, on the reverse strand, counting down.
AGACCCTGTGAGAGAGCGATGAGCACAAAATTATATTTTACATTATATGGATGATTTGTTAATTGCTGCACCTAATACCCATGACCTTAATAATTGTTACTTGGACTTTTACAAAACCTCACTACCTTGGGACTACAGATAGCTCCAGATAAGTTTCAAACACAGGACCCTTATACCTATTTGGGCCTTAAACTTCAAGATAATCAGATCCAAATTCCTAAAATACAACTATGTGTTTACCATCTTCACACACTTAATGATTTTCAAATATTACTGGGGGATATTCAATTGCTAGGAACATATTTAAAATTACCCACTTGTGTACTTTTGCCCCTTAATGATATTTTGATAGGTGATTCCCACCCCTCCTCCCCTCAAAAGCTTACTCCCGAGGCATGACATGCATTAAACCAAGCCACAGAAGCCATTGCCCAAAAGTTTGTTACACAAATTTCTTATAACCTTCCTCTGGTTCTGGTTATTTTCCACACTCCTCATACACCCACAGGAATATTTTGGCAGCGAGATCCACATTTTAAAAATAAAGGCTGCCCCTTGCTTTTGGTCCTTGTATCCACCACATCCTCCAAGGTTATTACTGTTTATCTTGCTCAGGTAGCTTCTCTTATTTTTAAAGGTCGTTTGCTTTCTCGACAACATTTTGGCAAAGACCCTGATAATATTTTAATTCCATATACTAAGGACCAAACCCTTACTACAATTTTTACTAGAGACATGGATCAATGGGGTATTGCCCTATCAGGCTTTTTGGGAACAATTCATAACCACATCCCCAATGACCCCGTTTTAAATTTTGTCCAGTTACATTCATTTATTTTTCCCAAAATTACTCAAAAGGCTCCCATTCCTCAAGAACTTACTGTCTTTACAGATGGTTCCAGTAATGGCCGTGCAGTCTTTGTTGTCAATAACAAGCCTACCACCTTTGATACTGTCTATCAGTCAGCTCAGTTTGTGGAATTGTTCACCATAACACAAGTTTTCATAAAGTTTTTTTGATAATCTTGTTAATATTTATACAGACAGTGCCTACATTGCTCTTTCTGTGCCCCTGCTGGAGATTTCAGCCACCATTATGGCTTCTTCCAATTCCCCCTTTCTGTTTCACCAGCTTCAGCAGCTAATTCAGGCCAGAAAACATGAATTTTCCTTAGGACACATCATGACACACTCTGACCTTCTGAGCTCTCTAACACAAGGTAATGCCCAAGCTGATGCAGCAACACGTTCCATCTTTCCAATTTTTGTTGGCTCCATTCAAAAGGCCATGGAGTTACAAAATCTTCACCATCTAAATTCCCAGAGCCATCGATTACTTTGAAAAATTACCAGGCAACATGCATGAGAAATAGTAAAAGCATGCCCTGGTTGCACTGTCTCCCTCCCCATTCAACACTTGGGAGTTAACCCCCGAGGATTACAGCCCAATCAGGTTTAGCAAATGGATGTTATTCATTTTCCTGAATTTTGAAAAACCAAATATATATACGTTTCTATAGATACCTTCAGCGGCTTTAGTTTTGCATCACCACATTCTGGAGAGGCTACCAAAGATGTCCTTTCTCATCTTGTTGCAGCCTTTTTCGTAATGGGTAAACCAATACATATTAAAACAGATAAATGTCCTGCATATACCAGTGCCAAGTTTAAACAGTTTTGTGCTACCTTGCAATTTTGTCATACTACTGAAATTCCATACAACTCTCAGGGCCAAGGCATGTGGAACTTGCCCAGCTTAGCTTAAAGACTTGGCTATCCCGTCTTAAGGCTTCCGCCCTTGTATTTACCACTCCCAGGGATCGCCTTAACCATGCATTATTTGCCCTTATTTTTCTTACCTTAGACAGTGAAGGCCATTTGGCCACAGACAGACACTGGCATCCTTCGTCCAATTCTGTTCGCTCGCCTGTTATGTGGTGCAATCCCATTACAAATAAATGAAAACGCCCAGATCCTATCCTCATCAGGGGATGAGGCTCAGCTTGTGTTTTGGACCAAGAGCAAGCATCCCCAAGATGGTTACCAGAATGCCTGGTTAAACAGGTAAATTACTTACCTCAACCCAGGGACGGAGGCCCTCCCCCTGAGGACAAATTTTCCTCCATTTCAGATGCAGCCAACAATCTGTGCGAGGATCCTGCTTAAGGCACTTCTGCTGAACAGGTTTGAACACGGAGACCTTGGACCTCCAATTTCCAACATCATGGAGTACCTTTTTGCCTCCCCCCCGTGAATGCAAAGGAGGATTTTGGACTGAGGCTCCCACTAGTTGGACCCAGACTGCTGACTGCATGACTAAGGTGACTTACCTCCGTGCCAAGGTTGACCATAATCTCGGAGGAGTTCATCAGCCTAAATGGGTATGTGTTAACAAGCCAAAGATTATTCCCCCTATTACAAGTAAATCTCTCCAAAATTGTTCTGCAACTTGTACGCATACCCAGGCGATGCATGTCTGTTGTAATGTGTCGGCTTCACTTTGTGTTAATAAACAGGGAGAACAATTTTTTGAAGCCTCCCTAACTAAAACTCATGCAGCAGGGGGACCACTATTCATTATACCCCCATTCTCCTTGACCATGGAGGAGATGGCAAATACACCAAGCTACAGTCAGCTGGGTGCCAAGGCACTGTCGGAAAAGGTTCCTACTGGCCCATTCAGGCCCCTACAGGGGTCTCTGATGGTGGAGGACCCACTTATTCTGTCAAGCATCCTCAGATAATCAAACTTTTGAAACCCCAAATCCCTGAGCTCACATATCATCCCTTAATGTAGCCTAAATCCCAGTTCCCAGGTTTAGATACCAATACATTAGATATTTTGCAAACTACATTCTCCTAGCTTAATAATTCGAACCCCACCCTTGCTGGTGATTGCTGGCTCTGCATGACAGCAGGGGCAATCATGCCTATGGCAGTTCCTATTAATTCTATCATGGACAATGATAATACATGCCAACCCGGATTTCCCTTTAAAGTACAGCCTATAGGCACTTTTACATTATTTCTTTTAGGCGCGATGCAGAATAATACCTATGATACTGATGTTCGACTTACTTCCTTTGGAAATTGCTCAACAGTATAAAATTATTCCTCACCCACCCCATCTCTTTGTTCCTCCAATGGCACAGTTTTTATGTGTGGAGGAAACTCGGCCTTCCCACGCTTCCAGCGAATTGGACCATTGGTTGTGTTCTTGCTTTATTACTCCCTGATATAACTATTGTCCCAGGAGATGAACCTCTACCAATTTCTAGCCTAGACACTTTAGTCAAAAGACATAGGTGGGCAATACAGGCTTTACCACTCATTGCCAGCCTTGGAATAACAGCTGCTGTGGGCACAGGTACAGTGGCTTAGGCACGGCTATTCACTCTTACCATCGCCTGTCTCAACAACTTATAAATTATGTACAAACTTTATCAGGAACCTTTAAAGATTTGCAGGACCAAATTAATTCCCTGGCAGAAGTGTTCCTTCAAAACAGACGGGGCTTAGATTTGCTGACAGCTAACCAGGGAGGTATTTGCTTAGCCTTAGGGGAACGATGCTGCTTTTATGCCAATAAATCAGGCATAGTACGCATTAAAATTAAGCAGCTTCAAGAAGATCCAGAAAAGAGACAAAGGGAACTATTTGAAAATCCCCTCTGAATTGGGCATAATGGATTTCTACCCTACCTTCTTCCCCTATTAGTCCCTTTGTTGGGTTTACTTTTAATGGTGTCCATATGCCCCTGCATTATAAAGAGGCTGGTACAATTTATTAAAGAACAGATTAATATTTTGATTTCTAAGCCCATACAGGTCCACTATCATGGTCTGGAGATGGAAGACAGCACTGCCAACATTTAAAAGAATGTTCAACCCTTCTCACAGGCTTATTAAGTTTACATCCCCACAGATCTCTCTTTCTTACAGAAAACTATAAGTAACAGCTCTGAGCAACCATCTTCTACCCTTGCAATAAGGGTTCGTTCTCCATGGGCCCCTCCGCTTGGGGGAGGACACACCCTTGGAATGAGCACGTTAGGCCATAATAACGGAGGGTCCAGGAAGGACTGCAGGGGGATGGATCCACGGATCCCCAAACACAAGACCTCTGAATGACACGCTCTGGTGCATGGCGGTTGGCATGCTATCCCCTCAAAGACGTCTCCTCTAAAAACATGCCAAAGCCAACACGAAATCTCCTAGGAAAGATGCTCGCTCAAATCAGGAGATATTCTAAGGCATTCTAGAGAAACAGAGCCACTATCACCCCCTAAATCCATGGCCTGTAAGGTATGGTCGAATATTTTATATAACAAAAGGGGAGATGTCAGGGGCTAGAAGGAAGTTCTCCTTCAAAAAATAGACTGACACAAGAAACATCCCCCTGGGACACAACCTGCCTGGGAGACATCCCACAGCCATCTATCTCCTTTTGACATCCGGCTACCATCTGTCTACCTGAAACATCCTGAGGTTATCTCACCCTGTGAAGACATCCAGCAACTGCCGATAAGAGAGCTTTCCCATCCGCAGCATATAAATACCCTCTGAGAATAATAAAAGTTTGCAGCATGATCAGAACTCCTGTCTTGCTGTCATCTCTCGTGTCTCTTGTCCCTTCATTCCTCCCCAACTAGGATCGACACCCAAGTTGATGTGTCCTGCCAGCCGGGCCATCTGACACTAACCCATACCCTCCTAGACTCTGATGACAAATCCTAATATGATGGAGAAAAATAACCCAAACAGAATAGAAATACAAGCAGTTCAGAGGAGGCATGGTGTATAGTTGCACTTGCCTTTTGCATGATATAGGGTAGGTGTTATAAATCTAGTTAATTTTTAATTGAAATAGTTCTCCATGTGTTTTTAAAGTTAACAAATATGTGAATTCCTGTCTCCCTTTCTCTGTAGCCGATTCAGCACATGTATTTTTATATGCACATATAGAATCCTACCTGGTATCAGATGTACATTCTTGTGAGGTGTCTGACTTGGAAGATACAAATTGTGAGAAGAGATCACTCCTCCTAAACACCGTTGGAACAGAAAATTCAACCTATGGGTGAGCCTCCTAGTAGAACAACATTATACATAAATCCATGTTCAGTAAATTAAATATTTTTGCATCTGTGGATGATATATACTTCATGATGAATTTCGATTGGCATATATATTGCTACATTTTATTGCCTGGGTGTGTGTTGTGTGTGTGTGTGTGTGTGTGTGTGTGTGTGTATATATATATATATATATATATATATATATATATATATATACTCTCCAAATATTTCAAAATATGAAATATATGTGTCTTACATATACTACCTAAATTCATTCATGTTCATGTATGTGGATTTATAATCAACTTTTCACAATATTATTCTCAGAAATATTCATCCACCTGAATTACATATTTGTTTTATAGTACTGAAAACTAACTTCAGTGAGTGGTGCATACAATCCTAATATTTCTACAGTAACTGACCCAGTTTAACATCAATGCAACTAGATTCCTCTTGGATATGATGTCTATGTTGAAGTTCATTTTATTCAACACTGGTACATTACTATTTGTTCAGTTTATACACATCATAGGATATATATTTCATCAACAACTTCAATAATTTATAGGATTTTGATTCACTTTCAATCATTTCCTGATTCAGAACACATGTATTCCTCCAGGTTACATGATTGTTTTTTCATGAGACTTCTTTCCAAACGCTTTTTTTTTCGATTTCCATAATCATTTTGAAGAAAAACTGACACACTCTTCATGATAAACCATAACCCTAATATTACCATTAGATGTATTTCTGGTTGGAATGAATGATTGCATATAAATATATGATTTTCTGTTTATTTTCAGATATCAATTCAATCGAATATTTAAAGTTGGAACAAGTTATAATATTTAATCACAGTATCGTCTATTCATAAATTATCTCTATGTTCATAGACACAGAGTAAATCTATTTGTAACCCCAATACTAATTTTTTCATCTTCAAAATGTTGCTCCCAGAAATGGTGGAAGAAATACTCATGTCACCTAATCTACATATACATTTTATCACAGTAATATTCTGGACACAAAAAGAAGAGGTCACACTTATGATTGTATCAAAGCCTAAATGAAAAGTGAGCATAGATTACTGAAAACATTCATGTCCAGTGTGCCTAATGCTCTCAAATGTCAATCCTATTGGTGACTACATATTTGTTTCTTCTTAAGACTATATTTTGAACCTCAACCCTGTTGCAAATGTCTAATCCTATCACTCAATTTATACTTTGCCTGATTTCCTAATGTCTCTATTGATGTCTGCTTACCTAAATATTTTCCCCAGTTCACCATTGTGACTGACCCTTCACGTGTGCTGACATTTACATTCACTCTCTACCCGATACACTATTGCTAAAGAACTTTTGGTCCAAATTCTGTACTCAGTCTTCTTCTGAAACTTATCGAATATCTTCCTAATCCTACCGACTATCCCTGTTCTAGTGGATGTTCACTTCTACATTCAATCATCCAAGGTACAAGGTCCTATGCCATTGATTATCGATTTATCTGAAACACCTGTGCAGAACGTATATCAAAGCTAAGTATCCCAATCAATAGCGCAATGCCCTTCTGGGCTTCAAATCTTACCTAGATTTTTGTTTTCATACTTATATTTCACCTATATATTCTTATAAATATCACAGGTTCCCAATACCATTATTCATCAATTAGAATAATTCCTAACCCAAATCAAACCTGTTATTAACCCTAACCATACACTGTTCCCTTAATCTAACTTTACAGAAGAGCAGGGACCAAGTTGGTCTTACAATACAGGAATGTAGAGAATCTTCCACCTGTTGTAAAACTCAAATGTCCATGAAGAAGTGATCCCTGGAGAAGATGTAGGCAGCCATGAAGGACCTGAGAGAGCAAACGTCATCTTCCATTGCAAACAACCTGGTCAGGATGAAGGGTTGTGTCTGAATCAGCCTCTCTGTTCATAATGTAGAGAAGATGGACACAAACAGTCCTTTTTGGAGACCTGTTCCTGGGTGCCTATGGTTCATATACCATTCTAACTTGTGAAAGTGTCACAGGAAGTAGGAGAAGCCTCGATCTCATGGGACCCTTGGAAGCAACTGTTAGGACAAAGTGGTTGCCAAAGCAGTGACCTCATTCAGTTCCTGAAGGAAGTGACCTCACCTCACTTCCTTGGTCATGGAACTCTCGGTACTTGGGATCCAGGAAGCAAGGTACCAAGAGCCTGTCCCAGTCCCAGTCCCAGTGGGCTCACTTGTTTGGATTTACCAAGGACAGAGTCAGTCTTTCATGGTACCTACAGATATGAGGATGGCCAACTGCCAGGAAAACTTAGAAGAGGGGCCTTTCCTGAGAAAGCAGATAGTGGCTCACCGCTGGCTCCTGACAAGTTCACAGAGTTGGTGTTTTCCGGGGAACATAAGTTGGCCCACCAGTCAGAAGACACTCTGGATAGTCACAGACATACTTTGTAGAAGGTGGTGCCTCTGTGGTTGTCGGTGTGGGTTTGTGGTTTTGTCTCATGTTCTGAGAATAGGTAGGAAAGGCGGTTTGTTTGGTTTGGAGTGAACTGTTTATAGTAAGTCGTTTGGCAAGCAAGTGTTTCTATGTCTGTGTATCCCACTATGTGCATGGTTTTAGATATTAGAAAACTGAATGCATCAATTGTTGTCTCCTGTCTAGCAGAAAGCTTCCCAGCATTCATCCTGCTGAATTTATGAATGGATTTCAGCTTGCCTGATCGATGGGCAACATGTGGTATCTTCCAAAATTCCTGCATTCTTCATGAATTCTGGCTACTCTCCAGAATAGGCTCATGGTTTTGTGTCCAAGATATGTAGCAGTTCCAAGCCCTGTGACATGGCCATGTACTGGATAGCTAAAGGGAATGTCGAGCATCTCAGAAAACTCAGATATAAGTGTGACCAGTATAGTCTCAGTGGAGAAACCCTGCTTTGGGCTTTTTGCTTACCTATTGTTCTGTTGCCCTGAATGTCAGGAAGGTCTTTGCCTCAAGACATCCGTTTGTGAAGCCTGAAGAAAACAGGTTCAAATGGAAATGAATGGACATCACCTGTGGATATTTGCTTAATTCCTTTGAAAATGGAAGTGTCTGAATCAGCCTCTTGGCCCTGTGTGAGGGCGTGGCTTAGATTCTCAACCCCTGAAGAATCTAAAGAAACATCACATGTGTGCATCCAAAACAAAAATGGCCAAAAGTGCAGTTATTGTGGATGAAGTCTCTCCCCATTCTCTGTAAGGTTCCTGACCTCCATCAAGTTAGAATAGGGATCCATTGGGCCAAATCATTTCTTCAAATCCCTAAATTGCTTGAGTTTTCCCGTGACTACAATTCACATAAAGAATCCAAACTGCACAGTCAATACGCCTCAAATTGGAGAAGCAGAGAAGTATTAACAGCAGGCCTATTTGAACACTCCTGGTTCACAGGAATGGTGTCCAGGCCACCCTGAATTTAGGCAAATTAGGGGCAAGAGAGATTATTTAGGAGACTGTCTTGGGCTTCGCCCCTCGTGGAAATTTCCAGCGATAGGTTATGATGAGTGTCTATATAAAAGAACATGAGGGCCATGTGGGATTGTTTTGGTTTTAATTGTGGTTGTTAGTGTGGTGATTGGAAGAGATGACTGGGTCCACCTTGACATGAACTCTGGTGTTTTTCCCCTTAGAGACTGAGTTCTGGAACTGACCTCAGAAAAGTATTGCCATTAATTGTGTTGGGATTTTAGAAGGCCATGCATGAGAGTCGCCCTTGGAAACTGAGATCAAGGCCCAGGGTGGCTTTCAACAGAGCACTGGGAATCACAGCCAAGATATCACATAATTTTCTTCTGAAAGACTTGGCAGCCGTAGTTGAGAGTCAAAAGTCACATGGACATCACATTGTAGAACTCAATGGGCCTGGCTTCATTTGACCTTTTGGCCATTCTTTGGGAAGCATTGCCTGTGAGATTTCTCCAGAGCTTTCATTGAAATGAGCTTCGTCAACATTAATGGTTCTGGAATGAACTGAAACTCACAGTGCCTCCACCTTCATTGTTGAAATATGGCTAGAAAAATACCATGAAATTTTTGAAATTTCCATGACCAGCTGGCACAGGAGAACCTTTGGATTTCCTGTTGCTGATCATGAGTATAACAGACACTGCCTTGATTGACTGGTTTTAATGAAAATTGTGTAAAACAGAGATGCCAATAAGTTGGAGCCTGATTATTAGTGGGCCTAGAGCAGTGGTAGGCAGGTGTGTGATAAAACATCTGTGGTGGGGCCATGTGGATCTGCCATTGGCTTCCAAATGGCTTGTGACTGACATGATGCAACCAGCAGTCCCTTCTAAGTAAAGGCATCTTGTTATTTGGAGAGGTTTCAGGGCAATGTTCAGAATCGATTTGCTATCGTCAATGGGGCAAGCTATGTGATATAGAAGCATGGTTGGTGCATTCTCCTGCAGAAATTGAAATACCACACGTGACAGAACTCCCTCCTGCACTGTGTCCCAGTTGAACTCCGTGTATTTCATGAAGCAAATACCAAACTCCCATTGTAGCAGCAAGAAACACCATGAAAATTGGAGGATGAACAAATGGCTTCACAGTCCACACAGGGAGACACTTAGAACCCAGTGGCCACAGTTTACCTACAAAGATCAAATTCAGGACTGCTGCCTCATGTTCATTGGAAAATAAGAAACTATGTTTTACAGGTCACATAGGTGCAGACCCAGCTTTGATGATCTCACTACAAAGGAAGCTAAAGCTCCTGATAACAACATATGTTTCAAGTGACCAAACTCAGAGGCAATTTCTCAAGAAGTCTTTAGGCCAGCAGAGCTCCATGTTTGTGGAGTGTTCACCCTGTCCCTTACTTTTGGAAACTCCTCTACCACCTCCAAGGTAGTGAACTCCTTAGCATATTCCATTCCAGATAAGTATTCACTGATTTTCTAACTCTTCTCCTCTAATTATGTCTTACTTGGGGCGAAGATAATGTCAAGCCATTGTTCTGGAGGAGTGGGAAGATTTTGTGTAGCACATATTTGCATACACATTGGATTCATTTTCCAATTTTCCATTCGAAATACTGAATCCCTGACTCTAACCCCTACCCTACTAGACTCTGACTACTAATCGTAATATGATAGAGAATAAAAACTCAAACAGAATAGAAATACAAGCAGTTCAGAGGAGGCATGGTGTATACTTGGAATTGCCTTTTGCATTATATAGGTTAGAAGTTATAAATCTAGTCAATTTTTTGTTGAAATAGTTCTCCGTGTGTTTTGAAAGTTAACAAATATGTAAATTCCTGTCTCCCTTTCTCTGTAGCCTATTCAGCACATGTAATTTTATATGCACATATAGAATCGTACCTGGTATCACACGTACATTTTTGTGAGGTGACTGACTTAGCAAATACAAATTGTGAGAAGAGATCACTCCTCCTAAATGCTGTTGGAACTGAAAATTCAACCTATGGGTAAGCCTCCTAGTTGAACAACATTATACATAAATCCATGTTAAGTATATGAATATTTTTGGGTCTGTGGATGATATGTATTTCATGATGAATTTCAATTGACATATATATTGCTAGTTTTTAATGTCTGTGTGTGTGTGTGTGTATATGTATATATATATATATATATATATATATATATATATATATATATATACTCTCCGGATTTTTCAAAATATGAAATATTTGTGTCTTATTATGCACTCCCTAAATTCATTCATATTCATGTATGTGGATTTATAATCCACTTTTTAAAAAATTAATCTCAGAAATATTCATCCACCTGAAATACATATTTTTTCCTAGTACTGAAACAGTTTTCAGTAAATGGTGCATCCATATCCTAATATTTCGGCATTGCAAGATGACTGTGAAGACAGTGTATCACACCCAGTGTACCCTGCCACTGCGCAGGTGAATAACGAGTTAGAACGATGAAAAACTATCTTGTTAGGATCTTACAGGAAAATGGGTGTTTACCGAAATCTAGAAGAATGATTTCCACCACCGAGGTCCGGTAATTGAGTCTCAAACACAAGCCACTTGTGCAACCGGAGATCCATTCTGATTTATCCGCGTGACCTGCCCCGTGTCTACAAATGGTGAGGCACCACCGAGAAGCGACCAGCAAGCAGGGAAAAACGTTGCTGCAGATTCTGTGGAATCCTGCTGGCTGAGCATCCACTGAGCCCCCAGCTCAATTTGGGATTTCAGACGGGAAAGTTAGCAGTACATTTCTATCCCCCAAAGTGGAAACTCCACAAAGGAAACCAGCAGCCACCATCTTGGAGAGCTGAAGTAACCACCACCACTCCCAGACAGATTGCAACAATAAAACAGGTGTGTGTTTCTCAGCTCATCTCACATACAGAGGAAAATTCGCATAAAATCTCTCCTAGGCTTTTGGGGGAGGGATAATCAGAGCAAGTCTGCATAAAGACTGGGGGAAAACTAGAGGCACCTGACCTTCATCTCCCCTTCCCATCAGCGGCAAAAATGAAACTTGTCTAGCCAGTGCGGGGCGAGGGGCAAGCGGAAAATGTTAAAACAATAGAGTTCCAGGGTTCACAATAGACAGCCTCCCCACCCAACAAACGGCAGACCCGGAGAACAGTTTGAGCTGCCGAGAAGCATCACTCAGGAGAAATCTGGTCTAGCAGGAGAAATCAGGACTAGCAGGATAAACCAGGGGACTAGAGGCCAGGCCCTCCTGACTGGGTGGCTGGAGAACGCCAGACCGCTGCCAGTGTGACTGGGCAACTGGAGACCACCTTCCTGCCGGCGCCAGCCCACCTGCTGACGGCATGTCTTGATGGCTGGAGAACGCTCGCCTACCGACGACCGAACGTGCAACTGTGTGGCTAGAGATCACCCACCCGCCGGCGACAGCCCATCCGCTGCCCGCGCTACTGGGTGGCTGGAGACTGCCGGCATGCCAGCGACCGGGAGCTGAAACCAACAAGAGACAATCCAGTCCACCCCCCCAATTCGGACACTCCGGCAAGGAGCCTGGGGCCCACCACAGCAGAGAGGTGACATCACTGGAGCTCGGCTGTCAGAATTCCTTAACAGCGAAATCCACTTAAGCAGGCATAGTCTAGCAACACAAAGGAGAGAAAACAGAGATATATAAACCCATAACAAATCTATAGAAGAGAGCAGAAACACAGCAATCAAATAGAGCCAGAAAATAACGTGAACATCATGAAAAAACAAGGGGAAAAAAAGGTGTAGAAACAATGAAGGACAACTTAATACTACAGGAGAACCTAGAAGCATCAGAAACAGGGATAGGGAAAAAACTTAAGTCATACCTAACTCAGATGGAAAGGAATAATAGAGAAGACATGAGGCAGCAAGTCCAAGAAATAAAAGTATATTTTGAAAATGAATTAAACAACCAAATTCAAATGGCAAAGAACAAGGTTTACCAGGAGAAAGAGATCTTTTAAAAAATCATACAGTAATTCTAGAAATGCAGGAAACTATAAACCAAATTAAAAACTCAAACAAGAATATTTCAAATAGACTAGATCAAGTAGAAGTCAGAACATCAGATAATGAAGAAAAAGTTTGTCAACTTGAAAAGAATATAGTCAACACAGAAAACATGCTTAAATCCCATGAGCAACTATTCAAGAGATATGGGATGTCATAAAAAAACCAAAATTGGGAGTCATCGGGATAGAAGAAGGCATAGAGATTCAAACCAAAGGAATGGACAACATATTAAATGAAATAATTCTAGAAAACATCCCAGAGATGAAAGATGGAATGGATTGCCATATCCTGGAAGCCTACAGGACCTCAAACATTCAAAACCATAATAGACAAACTCCAAGACATATAATTATGAAGATAGCCAACATACAGAACAAGGAGAGAATATTAAAAGCTACGAGAGAAAGTAGGCAGATAACATTCAGGGGTAAACCAATTAGGTTAACAATTGATTTTTCATCACAGACTTTGAAAGCGAGAAGATCTTTGAACAATGTATTTCAAACACTGAAAAATAATGGATTCCAACCAAGAATACTGTATCCAACAAAATTAAGCTTCAGATTTGACAATGAAATTAAGTCTTTCTTGATAAACAAAAGCTAAAAGAATTCGCAGACAGAACACCAGCACTGCAAAGCATTTTGAGCAAAATACTACAAGAAGAGGAATTGAAAAATAGTGCCCAAAACTAACAGTGGGAGGTATCTCAGTAAAGGGGTAAGAAAATAACCAAAAAGTAAAAACTACCCAAATTAAAATAAATAAATAAATAAACATGACTGGAAGTATAAATCATATTTCAATTGTAACCTTAAATGTTAAAAATCTAAACTCACCAATCAAGAGACATAGGCTAGTAACCTGGATCAAAAAAATAAATCCAACAAAATGCTGCCTTCAGGAGACTCTTTTGATAGGTAAAGACATACACAGGCTGAAAGTGAAAGGTTGGGAAAAATCTTACCACTCACATGGCCCTCGGAAGCAAGCAGGAGTGGCCATACTCATATCATATAAAATCAACTTCAAACCTACGTTAATCAAAAGGGATAAAGTAGGACACTATATATTGTTAAAAGGAACCATCCACCAACAAGACATAACAATTATCAATTGGTATGCACCAAACAATTGAGCTGCAACGCTTATAAAACAAACTCGCCTCAAGTTCAAGAGTCAAATAGACTACAACACAATAATTATGGGTGACTTCAACACACCGCTCTCGCCATTAGACAGATCCTCTATAAAAAACTGAATAAAGAAACTATAGAATTCAACAGCACAATCAATAACCTTGACTTAACCGACATATATAGAATATATCAACCATCATCAAGTGGATACACTTTATTCTCAGCAGCACATGGATCCTACTCCAAGTTAGACCATATATTATGCCATTGGGCAACTCTTAGTAAATATAAAGGCGTGGAGATAATACCATGCACCATATCTGATCATAATGGAATGAAACTGGAAATCAATGAGAATAGAAGGAAGGAAAAATCCTACATCACATGTAAAATGAACAATATTCTACTGAATGGTCAATGGGTTACAGAAGACATAAAGGAGGAGATAAAAAAATTCTTAGAAACAAATGACAATACAGACACAACATACTGGAATCTATGGGACACAAAGAAGGCAGTTTTAAGAGGGAAATTCATTTCTTGGAGTTCTTTCCTCAAAAAAAGAATAAAACAACAAATAAATAAACTCACAGTACACATCAAAAACCTAGAAAAGGAAGAGCAAAACAACAGCAAATGTAGTAGAAGACAAGAAATAATTAAAATTGGAGCAGAAATCAACGAAACTGAAACAAACAAAAAAAAACATTGAAAAAATTGATAAAACTAAAAGTTGATTCTTTGAAAAAATAAATAAGATTTACAGGCCCTTAGCCATGCTAAGGATGAGAAGAAGAGAGGGAACTCAAATTACTAACATACGGAATGAAAAAGGCAATATCACAACAGACAGTACACAAATACAGAAGATAATTAGAAAGTATTTTGAAATCCTATATTCCAATAAAATAGAAGATAGTTATAATATCGATAAATTTCTTAAGTCATACGATCTGCCCATATTCAGTCAAGAAGACACACACAATTTTAACAGACCAAAAACAAAGAAAGAAATGGAAGAAGCCATCAAAAGACTACCAATCAAAAAAAGCCCTGTACCTGATGGGTATACAGCGGAGTTCAACAAAACCTTCGAAGAAGAATTAATACCAATACTATTCAAGCTATATCAAGAAATGGAATAATAAGGAGCTCTTCCAAATTCATTCTCGGAGTCCAAAATCACCCTGATCCCAAAACCAGACAAAGACACTTCAAAAAAGAAAACTACAGACCAATATCTCTAATGAAGTTGGATGCAAAAATTCTCAATAAAATCCGTGTGAATTGAATACAAAAACATATCAAAATAGTTGTGCACCATGATCAAGTAGGATTCATCCTTGGAATGCAAGGCTGGTTCAATATACGGAAATCAATAAATGCTATTCACCACTTCAATAGACTTAAGGACAAGAACCATATGATCATCTCGATAGATGTAGTAAAACATTCAACAAAGTTCAGCATCCCTTTATGTTCGAAACACTAGAAAAACTAGGGATAACAGGAACTTACCTCAACATTGTAAAAGCTATATATGCTAAACCTCAGGCTAGGATCATCCTAAATGGAGAAAACTGAAGGCATTCCCTCTGAAATCTGGAACAAGACAGGGATGCCCTCTATCACCACTTCTATTCAATTTAGTTCTTGAAATACTAGCCAGAGCAATTAGACAGACAAAAGAAATTAAAGGCATAAAAATAGGAAAAGAAGAACTTGAATTATCGCTATTTGTGTATGACATGGTAATATATTTAACAGACCCAATAGGGTCTACAAAGAAACTGCTAGAGTTAATAAATGAAGGATATAAAACCAACACGCATAAATCAAAGGCATTTCTGTATATCAGCAACAAAACTTCTGAAATGGAAATGAGGAAAACCACTCCATTCAAAATATCCTCAAAGAAAATAAGATACTTGGAAATCAACCTAACAAAAGAGGTGAAAACCACAGAACCCTAAAGAGAGAGATAGAAAAAGATCTTAGAAGATGGAAAAATGTACCCTGTTCATGGATAGGCAGAACTAAATTCATCAAAATGGCGAAATTACCCAAAGTTCTCTACAGGTTTAAAGCAATGCCAATCAAAATCCCAACGGCATTTCTTGTAGAAATGATAAAGCAATCATGAAATTCATATGGAAAAACAAAAGACACAGAATAGCAAAAGGAATTCTAAGCAGGAAGTGTGAATCGGGAGGTATAGCGATACTAGAGTTCAAACTTTACTACAAAGCAAGAGTAACAAAAACAGTGTGGTACTGGTACCAAAACAGGCAGGTGGACCAATGGTATAGAATGGAGGACAGAGAAACCAATCCACAAAATTACAACTTTCTTATATTTGATAAAGTGGCTATAAACATGCAATGGATGAAGGATAGCATCTTCAACAAATGGTGCAGGGAAAATTAGAAATCCATGTGCAACAAAATGAAACTGAATCCCGTTCTCTCACCATGCACAAAAGTTAACTCAAAATAGATCAAGGAGCTAGATATCAAATCAGAGACACTGCGTCTCATAGAAGAAAAAGTTGGCTATGATCTATATACTGTGGGGTCGGGCTCCAAATTCTTTAATAAGACATCAATAGCCCAAGAGTTAATAACAAGAATAAACAAATGGGACTTACTTAAACTAAAAAGTTTTTTCTCAAGAAGAGAAACAATAAGAGAGGTAAATAGAGAGCCTACATCCTGGGAACAAATTTTTACCCCTCACACTTCAGATAGAGCCCTAATATTCAAAATATACAAAGAACTCAAAATATTAAACAATAAGATAACAAATAACCCAATCAACAAATGGGCCAAGGACCTAAACAGACACTTCACAGAGGAGGACATACAATCAATCAACAAGTACATGAAAAAATGCTCACCATCTCTAGCAGTCTGAGAAATGCAAATCAAAACCACCCTAAGATACCATCTGACTCCAGTAAGATCAGCAGCCATTATGAAGTTAAACAACAATAAGTGTTGGCGAGGATTTGGGGAAAAGGATACACTTGTACACTGCTGGTGGGACTGCAAATTGGTGAGGCCAATTTTGAAAGAAGTATGGATATTCCTGGAAAAGCTGGAAATGGATCCACCATTTGACCCAGCTATCACCCTTCTTGGAATGTTCTCTCAGGATCTTAAAATAGCGTACTATAGGGATACTGCCACATCAATGATCATAGCAGCACAATTCACAATAGCTAGACTGTGGAACCAACTTAGATGCTCTTCAATAGATTAATAGATAAAAAAAATGTTGCATCTATACACAACGGAGTATTACACAGCACAAAAAATGGCAAAATCATAGAATTTGCAGGGAAATGGATGGCATTAGAGCATATTATGCTAAGCGAAGCTAACCAATCCTTAAAAAACAAATGCCAAATGTCTTCTCTGTTATAAAGAGAGCAAATAAGAACAGAACAGGGAGGAAGAGCATGAGGAAAAGATTAACATTAAACAAAGACGAATGGGGGGAGAGAAAGGGAGAGAGAAGGGAAAGCTTATGAAAATTGTAGGAAACTCTCAATGTTACACAAAATTGCATATAAGATGTTGTGAGGGGAAGTGAGGGGGAAACAATGGAGAGAATTGAACAATAGCAGATGAGGTAGAGAGGGAAGATGGGAGGGGAGGAGAGGGTGGATAGTAGGGGATAGGAAAGGTAGCAGAATACAACAGTCACTAATATGCCATTATGTAAAAATGTGAATGTGTAACCGATGTGATTCTACAATTCGTATTTAGGGAAAAAATGGGAGTTCATAACCCAATTGAGTCAAATGTATGAAAGATGATATATCTTGAGCTTTGTAATGTTTTGAACAACCAATAAAAATAAATAAATAAATAAAGGTTTAAAATTTAGTGGGAAGAAATCAGCTAAAAATGGGTTCAGATGTATTCATTTTGCTATACAGAAACTTTGTTTTGTGAATATCACAAATTTATTTTACCAGAAAATGCACATAAATTGAGATTAAAGGATAATTCACCTAACTTCATGAAAAATTCATAGCATTTTCTACACTTTTCATATTTCATTTTTTTCGTGAATATTTTGTCATGGACAAGGTCTAGTCTTAGGCTATTCTTCCAGAATACTACCTCATCTGACAAGTTCGTACAATGTGTTGGATTGTTCTTTTCATCTTTTATTTAATAGTTTCTAGCTGGTAATGTGTATTTTTTCTTATCTTTATTTGGACATACAAACCTAACTATATCTTTGCATTTTATGTTTTACTGGGGAAGAGACTCATCAAAAGCTCTTTGTTATATGTATCAAAAATCAAACATCTAGAGCATACAATTATTCTTAATTTTGCATGAAAATAAATTTGTACCATTTTTCTTATAAAGATGTAGTATTATTAATAATGTCCCTACTGTAATAAGTAACTACTTACAAGAAGAATTAAACAATTGACTTTATATCAATTTTGAACATGAAAAGTACTAAAATAAGTATTTGGCAATTAATACACAATTGATAGAAATTGAAATCACAAGAAAGCCATTTAAAATGTCAGTGCATATGGTCCTTAAATAATAGGTTGTTCAAATAAAATTTCTCTAATTCATAAGAGTTAATATGCCACATTACAGCTTAATGTGATATAAAACTTTCAATTATCAGTATTGATAAATAAGAATGATACCTGTTTACTTAAATATGTTTATTTGATTTTCACTGTAAGATGTTAATTATGGAAGAATTGAGAATTAAGAAAGACTTGGTCTATATTATTTCTAACAGGAAAATCAAAGTACTTTTAAATATATATATATATATATATATATATAATATATGTAATGCATATGCATGAATATAGATACATATGTATAATAAATGTATTGTAATATATCTATCAGGTGATTATAATTTTTAAATTTTCTCAAGAAAAAGAATGACTATAAAAAACAGTCTTAAATTTAAATTTCATAGCATACTACTGTTTGTAATGACATGAGAGAAAAATAGATATGGAGGGGAAACCAAAAAGGAAGGGAGAGAAGGGGGAAAATGAGGAAGAAAGTGAGTAAAGAAGAGGGACATGAGTGTATGATGTTAAGATTGAAGTGGAGGGGCTGGGTTTGTGGCTCAGAGGTAACATGCTTATCTAGCATGTGTGAGGCACATGGTTCTATTCTCAGCACCACATACAAATAAACAAAATGAAGGTCAATCAACAACTGAAAAAATAAAAAAAGAAAAAAGAAGAAATATTACGAAAATTCCAAGCTTTGATGAATGTTAAATAAAAAAAAAATGTTACATAGCCTTATGTAATTTCTAGACTATCCAAAATAGTCACTAAATGTTAGATTATTAGTGCTATAACTAAAAATCCATTGATCTTTCCTCTACATTCTGTGGCATGCTAGTGCTAAAATAAATTGTATTATTAATTCCCCCCCAAATCCTAATATTTCTACAGTAACTGACCCAGTTGAACATCAATGCAAGTAGACTCTATGAGACATGATGTGTATTTTAACGTTCATTTTTATTCAACACTGGTACATTACTATCTTCAGTTTATGCACATCATAGCATATATGTTTCATCAAAATTTCTCAAATTTATAGGCATTTGTTTCACTTTCAATCACTTCCTGCTTGAGAACACATGTATTCCTCCATGTTTCATAACTGCTCTTTTCATGAGACTTCTTCCCAAAAACATTATTTTCGATTTCCATTATCACATTTGAAGTAAAACGCACAAACCCGTCACAATAAACCATAACACTAATATTACCATTAGATGTATAACTGGTTGGAATGAATGGTTGTATATCAATATAAGATTTCTTACTTAGTTTCAGATATCAATTCAATCCATTATTTAAAGTGGAACCAGTTATATTATTTATTCACAGTACAGTCTATTCACGAATTATCTCTATATTCATAGACACAGGTACACCTCTTTGTACCCCCAATACTAATTTATACGTCCTCAATATATAGCTCCCAGAAATGGTGGAAGAAATACCCATGTCACCTGATCTCCATATACATTTTATCACAGTAATATTCTGGACACAAAAAGCAAAGGTCACACTTATGATTGTACAAAACCTAAATGGAAAGTGAACATGGATTACTAAAAACATCCATGTCCAGGTTGCCTAATGCTCTCAAATGAAAATCCTATTGGTGACTACATATTTGTTTCTTCCAAAGATTATATATTCAAACTCAAACATGTTGAAAATGTCTAATCCTGTCACTCACTTTATACTTTGCCTGATTTTGTAATGTCTCTATTGATATCTGCTTTCCTACATATTTTCCCCAGTTAATCATTGTGACTTCCTCATCACATGTGCTGATATTTACATTCACTCTCTTAGCGATACCCTAGTTCTAAAGAACTTTTGTTCCAAATCCTACACTCATTCTTCTTCCTAAACCTACCGACTATCTTCCTAATCCTACCGACTATCACTTTTTGACTGGATGTTCTCTTCTACATTCAATCATCCAAGGTGAAAGGTCCTATGCCATTGTATATCGATTTATCTGAAACATCTGTGCAGAATGTAATTCAACGCTAAGTATCCCAATCAAGGGACAAATGAAGTTCTGGGCTTCAAATCTTACTTAGATTTCTGTTTTCGTACATATATTTCACCTCTATATTCTTATAAATATCACAGGTTCCCAATACCATTATTCATCCAGCAGAATGGTTCCTAACCCATATCGAACATGTTAATAACACTAATCATACACTGTTCCCTCAATCTAACTTTACTGAGGAGCAGCGACAGTGTTGGTCTTACAATACAGGAATGTATGGGATCTTCCACCTGCTGAGAACATCAAAGGTACATGCAGAAATGATCTCTGGAGAAGATGTAGGCAGCTATGAAGGACCTGAGAGAGCAAAAGACATCTCCATGGCAAAGAACCTGGTAGGATGAAGGAATGTGTCTGAATCAGCCTCACTCTTCTTAATGTAGAGTAGACCAAACCAGGCCTGTGTGGAAAGCTCTTCCCAGGTGCGTATGGTTGATATACAATTCTAACATATGAAAGTGTCACAGGAAGTAGGGGCAGCCTCCATCTCATGGGACCCTTGGAAGCAACTGTTAGGACAAAGTGGTTGCCAAGGCAGTTACCTCATTCAGTTCCTGAAAGATGTGACCACACCTCACTTCCTTGATGATGAAAGTCTCTGAACTTGGGATCCAGGAAGCCAGGCACCCAGAGCCATTACCAATCCCAGTCCCAGTGGTCTCACTTGTTTGAATTTACCAAAGACAGAGTCAGTCTTTCTTCTTACCTGTTAAGGTCTGTAAACAAGTCAGATTGGCACCTGTTATTTTGCCAGAGAAATGTTAGAGTCTGTAAAAAAAGTCTGGATGGCGCCTGGCAAAATGCCAGAGGGAGTGGTTTGTGAAGTAACAAAAGTGAGCCATTAAGTGTGGAGATTCCTTATTGTTTGACTGCTGTATCTATTTCATGCTAATTAGATAGGCTGTGTAAAATGTATAAATACCGCTCTTATTCAACAATAATTGGCTTCCACTCCTGCTGCATCAGTCTACCCAAGTTGTTTGTCACCCCCCCGGTTATTTTGCCCAGCCAGCTGGGCTGCGGAACTTACCTACAGATGTGAGGATGGCCAAATGCCAGGGAAGCTCTGAAGATAATTCTTTTCTGATAAAGCAGGTATTGGCTCACCGCTGACTCCTGACTACTTCACAGAGTTAGCAAAGGAAAGCAGATTTGAGACAGGACAAGCAATTTTGGGGAACATAGTATGGCCCACCAGTCAGAGGACACTCTGGATAGTCAAAGACCAACTTGGAGGAAAGAGTTGCCTTTGTGGGTGTGGTTGTGGGTTTGTGTATTCCACTGTGTCTGTGGTTATAGACATTAGAAAAGAGAATGCATCAATGGAATTGTTCTGTCTAGTAGAAAGCTTCTCAGCATTCATCCTGCCAAATTTATGAATGGACTACGGCTTTCCTTATGAATGGGCAACACCTGCTATCTTCCTAAGTTCCTGTTTTCTTCCTGAATTCTGGCCACTCTCAAGAATAGGCTCATGGTTTTGTGTAAAAGATATGTACCACCTCCAAACTCTATAACATGGCCTTGTACTGGATAGCTGCAGGGAATGGAGAGGAACTCAGAAAACTCAGATATCAGTGTGACCAGTAAAGTGTCAGTGGAGAAACACTGATTTGGGCCTTTTGTTTACCTATTGTTCCGTTGCCCTGAATGTCTGGAAGGTCTTTGCCTCAGTCCACCCCTTTGTGAAACCTGAAGAAAACAGTTGTCTAATGGAAAATAATGAGCATCACCTGTGGCTCTTTGCTTAATTGCCGTGGAAAGGGATGTGTCTGAATCAGCCTCTTGGCCCTGTGTGAGGCTGTGACTTAGATTCTCACCACCTGATGAATCTAAAGAAAGATCTCATGTGTGCATCCAAAACCAAAATGGAAAAAGAGCAGTCTTGTGGATGAAGTCTCTCGCCTTCCTCTGTAAGGTTCCTGACTTCCATCAAGTGAGAATAGGTATCTTTGGTTCAAAAAGTTTTTCAAAGCCCTGCAGAGGCAAGCCCATAGGTGCTTGAATTTTCTCATAACTCCAATTCACATAAAGAATCTAAACCCCACAGACATAAGGCTCAAATTGGAGAAGCAGAGCAGTATGAATGGCAGGCCTAATTGATCACTCCTTGTTCACAGATAGGTTGTCAAGCCACCCTGACATTAGACAAATGAGGGTAGGGAGCATATTTTGGATACTGTCTTCAGCTGCACCCCTCATGGAAACTTCCAGCCAGAGGTTATGATGAGTGTCTATGTGAAAGTAGTTGAGAGCCATGTGGGAGTGTTTTGGTTTTAATTGTGGTCATTTGTTTGGCTGATGGAAGAGATGACTGGGTCCACCTTGGCTTGAACTCTGGTGTGAGTCTTCTTAGAGACTGAGTTCTGGAAATGACTGCAGAGATGTATTGCCATGAATTGTGTTGGGATTTTTGGAGACCACACATGGTAGTGGCCTTTGGAAACTGAGATCTAGGCCCGGGGGGCTTCCCACAGAGCACTGGGAATCTGAGCCAGAATATCACATGATTTTATTCTGAAAGACTTGACAGCCATAGTTGAGAGTAAAAACACACATGGACCTCACATTGTAGACCTCAATGGGCCTGGCTTCATTTGATCTTTTGGCCACTCTTTGGGAAGTCTTGCCTGTGAGAGTTCTCCAGATCTTTCATTGAAATGGGCTTTCTCACCTTTTAATGTTTCCAGAATGAATTAAATCCCACAGTGCCTCCAACCTCATCCTTGAAAAATGGCTAGATAAACATCATAAAAATTTGAAATTCCCATCACCAGGTGACACTGGATACACTTTGGATTTCCTGTTGCTCATCATGAGTGTACCAGACAGTGCCTTGATTGACTGGGTTTCATGAAAATGGTGTAGAACAATGATGGAAATAAGTTAAAGTCTGCTGAGTAGTGGGCCTAGAGCAGTGTTTTGCAGGTCTGTGATAAAACTTCTGTGGTGGGGTCATGTGGATCTGCCAAAAGGCTTGTAACTGACATGGTGCAGCCAGCAGACCCTTGTATGTAAAGGCATCTTCTTGAATGGAGAGGTTTCAGGGCAATGTTCAGAATCAGGTTGCTATGGTCAAGGGGGCAAGCTATGTGGGATAGAAGCCTGGTTGGTGCATTCTCCTGCAGACCCTGACGCACAACACGTGACAGATCTCCCTCCAGCACTGTGACCCAGTTGAATTCCTTGTATTTCCTGAAGCCAATACCAAACTCCCAGTGCAGCAGCAAGGACACCATGAAAAGTGGAGGATGACCAAATGGCTTCACAGTCCACATGGGGCCACACTTAGCCTTCAGTGGCAAGAGTTTACTTACAAAGAGAGAATTTAGCCTTGCTGCCTCACGTTCTTTGGAAAATAAGAAACCATGTTCTGCAGGTCACATAGATGGAGACCCAGCTTTGGTGGTCTCACTAGAAAGGAAGCCATAGGTCCTGACTACAACATATACTTCAAGTGGCCAACCTCAGAGGCAGGTTCTCCAGAAGTCTTTAGGCTGGCAGATCTCCATATTTGTGCAGTATTTACCCTGTCCCTTACTTTTGGAAACTCCTCTACCACCTCCAATATTGTGAACTCGTAACCATGTTCCATTCCTGATATGTATTCACAGATTTTCTAAATCTTCTTCTTTTATTTTGTCTTACTTGGGGCAAAGATAGTGTCAAGGTATTGTTGTGAATGAGAGTAGGAAGATTTTGTGTAGCACATATTTGCATACACATTTGATTCATTTTCCTATTTTACATTCAAAATACTGAATCCCTGACACTAACCCATACCCTACTAGACTCTGACTACTAACCCTAATATGGTGGAGAGAAATAATGCAAACAGAAGTGAAATACAAAAAGTTCAGAGGAGGCATGGTGTATAGTTGGATTTGCCTTTTGCATGATAAAGTGTAGGTGTTATAAATCTAGTCAATTTTTAATTAAAATAGTTCACCATGGGTTTTTGTAGTTAACAAATACGTGAATTCCTGTCTCCCTTTCTCTGTAGCCTATTCAGCACATGTATTTTTATATGCCCTTTCTCTGTAGCCTATTCAGCACATGTATTTTTATATGCACATATAGAATCCTACCTGGTATCACACGTACATTTTTGTGACTTGGCTGACTTGGAGATACAAATTGTGAGAAAAGATCACTCCTCCTAAAAGCAGTTGGAACTGAAAATTCAACCTATGTGTGAGCTTCCTAGGAGAACAACATTGTACATAAATCCATGCTCAGTAAAATAAATTATTTTGCATCTGTGGATGTTATATATTTCATGATGAATATTGATTGGCTTATATATTGGTACTTTTTAATATCTCTGTGTGGGTTTTGGGTGTGTGTTTATATATATATATATATATATATATATATATATATATATATATACACACTCTCAAGATTTTTCAAAATATGAAATATATGTGTCTTATATACACTACCGAAATTCATTCATGTTCATGTATGTGGATTTATAATAAAAATTTCACAAGATTATTCTCAGAAGTATTCATTTACCTGAACTACATATTTGTTTTCTAGTACTTAAAACTAACTTCAGTGAATGTGCATACAAATACTAATATTTCTACAGTAATTGACCCAGTTTAACATCAATGCAATTGGATTCCTATGGGACATGGTGTGTATTTTGATGTTCATTTTTATTCAACATTGGTTCGTTAATATTTCTTCAGTTCATGCACATCATAGGATATATATTTCATCCACAAATTCACAAATTTATAGGCATTTGTTTCTCTTTCAATCACTTACTGCTTCAGAACACATGTATTCCTCCAGGTTTCTTGACTGGTCTTTTAATGAGACTTCTTTCCAAACACATTATTTTCGATTTCTATAATCACTTTTGAAGCAAATCTCACACAATCTTTATAATAAAACATAACGCAATTATACAATTAGATGTGTAACTGGTTGGAATGAATGATTGTATATCAATATAAGTTTTTGTGTATATTTTCACATATCAATTCAATCCATTATTTAAAGTGGAAACAGTTATATTATTTATTCACAGTATTGTCAATTCATGCATTAATTCTATATTCATAGACACAGAGTACAAATCTTTGTACCGCCAATAATAATTTATACATCTTCAAAATATTGCTCTCAGAAATGGTATAAGAAATACTTATGTCACCCAATCTACATATACATTTTATCACAGTAATATTCTGGACCCAAAATGCAAAGGTCAAACATATGATTGTACCAAAGCCTAAATTGAAAGTGAGCATGGATTACTAAAAACATCCATGTACATGTTGCCTAATGTTCTCAAATGTCAATCCTATTTGTGACAACATATTTTTTTCTTCCTTAGATTATATATTCAAACTAAACCCTGTTGAAAATATCTAATCCTATCACTCACTTTATACTTTTCCTGATTTCTTAATGTCTCTATTGATATCTGCTTACCGACATATTTTCCCCAGTTCATCATTGTGACTGACTCTTCACATGTGCTCACATTTAAATTCACTCTCTATCCGAAACCCTATTGCTGGAGAACTTTTGTCCAAAACCTATACTCACTCTTCTTTCTGAAACTGAATATCTTTCTAATAATTTCAACTATCCCTTTTTGACTAGAAGTTCTCTTCAACATTCCATCATCCAACGTACAAGGTCCTATGCCATTGTACTGAATTATCTGAGACATCTCTGCAGAAAATAATTCAAATCTAAGTATCCCAATCAAGGGCCCAATGCCCTTCTGGGCTTCAAATCTTACCTACATTTCTGTTTTCATACTAATATTTCACCTATATTTTCTTGTAAATATTGCAGCTTCCCAATCATTCCTGCAGAATGATTCCTAATTCATATCGAACATGTTATTAATCCTAACCATACACTGTTCCCTCAATCTAACTTTACAGAAGATTAGAGACAGAGTTGGTCTTTCAATATAGGAATGTAGCAGATCTTCCACATGCTAAGATCCTCAAAGGTCCATACAGAAATGATCCCTGGAGAAGATGTATGCAGCTATGAAGGACCTGAGAGAGAAAAAGTCATCTCCATGTAATGGCTCACCGCTGGCTCCTAATAACCTCACAGAGTTGGCCAAGGAGACCAGATCTGAGACAGGACAGGCCATTTCTGGGAACATAGTATGGCCCACCAGTAAGAGGACACTCCGGATAGTCACAGACCTACTTGGGGGAAGGAGGTGCCTTTGTGGGTTGGGTGTGAGTTTGTGGTCTTGTCTCATTTTCTGAGAATAGGTAGGAAAGGCAGTATGTTCATTTTGGAGTGGATGGTTTCTAGAAAGTCGTTTGACAAGGAGTGTGTTTCTATGTCTGGGTATCCCACTGTGTTCGTGGATGAAGACATTAGAAAGAGCATGCATCAATGGATGTGTTCTGTCTAGTAGAAAGCTTCCCAGCATTCATCCTTCCCAATTTATAGATGGACTTGGCTTGCCTTCTGGATGGGCAACACCTACTGTCTTCCTAAGTTCCTGTTTTCTGCCTGAATTCTGGCCACAAACCATAATAGGCTCATGGTTATGTGTCCAAGATATGTACCACCTCCAAGCTCTGGGACATGGCCATGTACAGGATAGCTGAAGGGAATTGGAGCATCTCAGAAAACTCAGATATCAATGTGACCAGTAAAGTCTCTGTGGAGAAACCCTGCTTTGGGCCTTTTGCATACCTATTCTTCTGTTGCACTGAATAACAGGAAGGTCTTTGATTAGGCCACGCCTTTGTGAAGCCTGAAGAAAACAGTTTTCAAATGGAAATGAATGGGCATCACCTGG
Organism: Callospermophilus lateralis; assembly: GCF_048772815.1. Classification (NCBI taxonomy): domain Eukaryota; kingdom Metazoa; phylum Chordata; class Mammalia; order Rodentia; family Sciuridae; genus Callospermophilus; species Callospermophilus lateralis. The sequence continues at coordinate 96,234 of NW_027515711.1, read as the reverse complement.
AGCTCTTTGCTTAATTGTTTGGAAAGGGATGTGTCTGAATTGGCCACTTGGCCCTGTGTGAGACTGTGGCTTAGATACTCAGCACCTAATGGACCTAAAGAAAGATCCCATGTGTGCACCCAAATCCAAAATGTCCAAAAAGCATTTATTGTGGACTACGTCTCTCGCCTTCCTCTGTAAGGTTCCTGATCTCCATCAAGTGAGAATAGGGATCCTTTGCATCAAATGAGTACTTCAAAGCCTTGCAGAGTCTAGCCCACTGGTGCTTGTGATTACTCATGACTCCAGTTCACATAAAGAATCTAAATCCCACAGTCAGTAAGCCTCAAATTGGAATTGTGGAGCAGTATTAAAGGCAGGGCTCTATGATCATTCCATGTTCAAAGGAAGGGTGTCCAGGCAACCCTGACTTGTGACAAATGAGGTGCGAGGGTGCTTATTTTGAACACTGTGTTGGTCTGTGCCCCTCATGAAAACCTCAAGCCAGAGGTTATTATTAGTGTCTATATGGAAGAAGATGAGTGCCATGTGGGAGTCTTTTGTTTCTAATTGTGGTCATTTGTGTGGCGGTTGGAAGAGATGTCTGGTTCCACCTGGGCTTGAACTCTGGTGTGATTCCCCTTAGAGACTGAGTTGTGGAACTGTCCTCAGAGAAGTATTGCCATGAATTGTGTTGAGATTTTAGGAGGCCACACACGAGATTCGCCCTTGGAAACTGAGATCTAGGCCCAGGGTGGCTTTCCACAGAGCATAAGTAATCTCAGCCAGGATATCACACGATTTTATTGTTAAAGACTTGGCAGCCATAGTTGAGAGTCATAACACACATGGAGCTCACATTGTAGACCTCAATGAGCCTGGCTTCATGTGACCTTTTGGCCACACTTTGGGAAGCTTTGCCTGTGATAGTTCTCCATTTCTTTCGTTCAAATGAGTTTCCTCGCCATTTAATGGTTCCTGAATGATTGGAAACCCACAGTGCCTCCAACTTCATCCTTAAAAAATAGCTAGATAAATACCACCAAATTTTTGAAATTCCCTTGACCAAGTGGCACTGGAGAAACTTTGGATTCCTGTTGCTGATTATGAGTATACCAGACAGTGCCTTGATTGACTTGGTTTCACGAAAATGCTGTAGAACAGAGATGCCAGTAATTTGGAGCCTGCTGAGTAGTTGGCCTAGAGCAGTGGTGGGGAGGTGTCTGAAATAACATCTGTGGTGAGGCCATGTTTATCTGCCATTGGCTTCCAAATGGCTTGTGACTGACATTTTGCATCCAGCAGACCCTTGTATGTAAAAGCATCTTGTTATATGGAGAGGTTTCAGGACAATATTCAGAATCAGGTTGCTATGGTCAATGGGGCAAGCTCTGTGGGAAAGAAGCTTGCTTGGTGCATTCTCCTGCAGACCCTGACCCACCACATGTGACAGAATTCCCTCCAGCACTTTGTCCCAGTGGAACTCCTTGTATTTCAAGAAACAGATACCAAACTCCCAGTGCAGCAGCAAGAAACACCACAAAAAGTGGAGGATGAAAAAATGGCTTTACAGTAAAGACGAGGAGACACTTAGCGCGCAGTGGCTACAGTTTACCTACAAAGAAAAAATTCAGCACTGCTGCCTCATGTTCATTGGGAAATAAGAAACAATGTCCTCCAGGTCACAAAGATGCAGACCCAGTTATGATGGTCTAACTAGAACGGAAGCTAAACCTCCTGACAGCAACATATATTTCAAGTGCCCAAACTCAGAGGCAGTTTCTCAAAAGTCTTTAGGCCAGCAGAGCTCCATGTTTGTGGAGTGTTTACCCTGTCCCTTACTTTTGGAAACTCCTATACCACCTCCAAGTATATGAACTCCTGAGCATATTCCATTCCAGATATGTATTCACAGATTTTTGTAAATCATGTCCTCTGATTGTGTCTTACTTTAAGTGAAGATGATGTCAAGGCATTGTTCTGGATGAGAGTGGGAACATTTTTTTGTATCACATATTTGCATAAATATTGAATTTATTTTCCTATTTTCAATTCGAAATACTGAATCCCTGACACTAACCCAAAACCTACTAGACTCTGACTACTAATCCTAATATGATGGAGTAAAATAACCCACACAGAATAGAAATACAACCAGTTCAGAGGAGGCATGGTGTATAGTTGTACTTTCCTTTTGCATGATAAAGGGTTGGTGTTATAAATCTTGTCAATTTGTAGTTAAAATAGTTCTCTATGTGTTTTTAAAGTTAACAAATATGTGAATTCCTGTCTCCCTTTCTCTGTAGTTGATTCAGCACATGCATTTTTATATGCACATATAGAATACTATATGGTATCACACGTACATATTTGTGAGGTAACTGACTTTGCAAATACAAATTGTTAGAAGAAAACACTTCTTCTAAATGCTGTTGGAACTGAAAATTCAACCTATGGGTGAGCTTCCTAGTTGAACAACATAAATCCATATTTAGTAAAATCAATATTTTTGGATCTGTGGATGATATATATTTCATGGTGAATTTCGATTGCCATACATAATGCTACTTTGTAATGTCTGTATTTAGGTGTGTGTGTGTGTGTGTGTGTGTGTGTGTGTGTGTGTGTGTGTGTATTCACTCTGCTGATTATTCAAAATATAAAATATATGTGTCTTATTATACACTAACTAAATTCATTCATATTCATGTATTTGGATTTATAATCAACGTTTGAGAAGATTATTCTCAGGAATATTTTTCCACCTGAAATACATGTTTGTTTCCTAGTACTGAAAACTAACTTCAGGGGATCATATTATGGCAGCGATGGGAGTTCATTACCCACCTGTACCGCGTCACTTTGCAGGAGAAGGACGAGTTAGAACGGCTAAAATCTATCTTATTAGAAATTTCCAGGAAAATTGGTGTGCTCCAAAACCTACAGGAAGGATTTCCATTGCACAAGGACCAGCTACGGGGACTCAAACACCAGCAATTTGTCCTCACGGAGGGTCACGCTGCTTATTTAGCAAATCGCCCCACGGCTAGTGTCTGCAATGCGCGCTGGGAAACGACGAGAGAGCAACACAAAGATACAGTCTGTGGATTATGCGGGCTCCTGCCATCTGGGCAATCACTGTGCTCAGTGCTGAATTCTGGGTTTGAAATGGGGGAAGGAAGTGGTCCAATTCGGTTTTCCACACCGGTGAGACCACAGAGGAAGATAGCGGTCACCATCTTGGAGAGCTGATGTCACCATCCCTGTTTTCGACTGATCACAGCTCATTCAGATACAGAATAGGTAATTTCAGGCTGCCATTCGCCTTCATCTTGCAGACAAATTACTCAGGGTCAGTGCTAAAGAACCCATGAAAATTGCTTCTTGGATCGTTCTCCTATCAGAACATACACCGAGCCCGGAGCGGCTGAATTCCGGGTCCCGGAACTGCTCTGGCCCAGGGCTAAAAAACCTGCGGAAACTGTTTCTTGGTCTGGGTCCTGCTGAATACTGTAGAGGTAAATGCCAACTGAGCCTTCATAGACAGTGGCAACAGGATTGAGACGGGGCTTGTGAGGGCCGGTCAGGACTCACCCGTTGCTTTGGTCACCCGACAAAGGGAATGAAATGCTGCCATTTACATGGGATACCAACATGGCAGACATCTGATGTGATCACAAAGCAGTGGAGGAGATAACTTCATCGATACCAGCGGCGAGAGAAATAGTTGGTCTCCTGGTAAAGAAAGTGAGTCACAAACATCTGAGTCTCTCTCATTTTGTCATCAAGCCAGAGGTGCAGAGCAGAGCTGCCACCTGTGCCTGGAACAGGCCCAGCGACCCACCGGCGTGGTAGTCACGTCACTCCAATTGGAGTAGGGGCAGAGCAGAGCCGACACCCATGCCTGCAAGGTAGGCAGACGTACGACCGACCGGCAGAACAGGCCTAGCGGCCGGTCAGCATGGTAGACAGATCACCCCAATTGGAGGAGCAGCACAGCCGCCAACCGCACCTGCAATGGAGACTTTTCCACAATACAAGAGCAATATAAATATACAGGGGGAAAATTACAAAAACACAACAGTTTCACCAAGCAGAAAGAAACGCAAGCTGTATGAAAAGACAAGGAAAGAAAGGACCACAAGCAATGCAGGTCAACTCAACTTTAGAAGAGGTAATAGATGCAGCATATGGAATGTCAGATAAAGAATTCAGGATATACATGCTTCAGGTGATCTGGAATCTCAAGGAAGACATTAGACAGCAAAAATCAGTCAATGAAAGATCACTTCGACAATGAATTACATAAAAAAATCCAAGTAGCAAAGATCAACTATACAGGGAGATAGAGGTTATAAAAAACAAACGAACTGAAATCTTAGAAATGCAGGAAGTAATGAACCATCTTAAAAACTCAATTGAGAATACTACCATCAGAGCAGAATACTTAGAAGATAGAACATCAGACAATGAAGACAAAGTATTTCAACTCAAAAAGAACATATACAGCTCAGCAAGACTGTTAAGAAACCATGAGCAAAACTGCAAGAAATATGGGATAACATAAAGAGAATAAACATAAGAGTCATTGGGATACAGGAAAGTATAGAGGTCCAAACCAAAGGAGTGAGCAATCTATTCAATGAAATAATAGGAGAAAAATTCCTAGACTTGAAGAATGAGACAAAATCCCAAATCCTAAAAGTCTACAGGACGCCGAACGTGCAAAATCATAAGAGATCCACACCTAGACACATTGTAATGAAGATACCCTACATACAGAATAAGGAGAGAATTTTAAAAGCTACAAGAGAAAGGAAGCAGATTATAGTTAGTGGTAAACCAACCAGGATAACAGCTGATCTTTCAACACAGACTCTGAAAGCTAGAAGATCCTTTAATAACATATTTCAAACACTGAAAGAAAATGGGTTCCAGCCAATTATCATGTATCCAGTGAAATTAAGCTTCAGATGGAAGATGAAATTAAAACCTTCCACGATAAACAAAAGTGAAAAGAATTTGCAGCTAGAAAACCATCTCTTCAAAACATCCTCGGCAAAACATTACAGGAAGTGGAAATGGAAAATACCAATGAAAACCAACAGTGGGAGGTAGGACATTAAAGGGGGGAAAATAATCAAAGAGGAAAACAAACTATGTTTAGTAACATAAATAAACAAATATGGCTGGAAGAACAACCCATATCTCAATAATAACCAAAAATCTTAATGGCTTAAACTCACCAATTAAGAGACACAGGCTAGTAGAATGGATCACAAAACAAGAACCAACAAAATGCTGCCTACAGGAGACGCATTTTATAGGAAAAGACATACATAGACTGAGGGTGATACTTGGAAAAATCGTATCACTCTTATGAACTTCGGAAACAAGCAGGAGTGTCCATACTCATATCAAATAAAATAGATTTCAAGCCAAAGTTAATCAAAAGGGATAAAGAAGGACACTACATACTACTCAAGGGAACCATACGCCAACAAGACATAACAATCATAAATATATATGCCACAAACAATGGTGCAGCTTTGTTCATCAAACAAACTCTTCTCAATTTCAAGAGTCTAATAGACCACAATACAGTAATCATGGGAGACATGAACACACCTCTCTCACCACTGGACAGGTCTTCCAAACAAAAGTTGAATAAGGAAACTATAGAACTCAATAACACAATTAATAACCTAGACTTAATTGACATATATACAATATACAACCCATCATCAAGAAGTTACACTTTTTTCTCAGCAGAACATGGATCCTTCTCAAAAATACATCATATATTATGTCACAGGGCAATTCTTAGACAATAAAAAGGAGTAGAGATAATACCATGCATTTTATCTGATCATAATGGAATGAAATTAAAAATCAATGATAAAAAAAGGAAGGAAAAATCATTCATCACTTGGAGAATGAACAATAGGTTTCTGAATGATCAATGGGTTATAGAAGACATCAAGGAAGAAATTAAAAAATTCTTAGAGATAAATGAAAACACAGACACAATATATCGGAATCTATGGGACACATTGAAAGCAGTTCCAAGAGGAAAATTCATTGCTTGAGTTCATTCCTTAGAAAAAGAAAAAACCAACAAATAAATGATCTCATACTTCATCTCAAAATCTTAGACAAAAAAGAGCAAACAACAGCAAAAGAAGTAGACAAACAAGAGCAAACAACAGCAAAAGAAGTAGAAGGCAACAAATAATTAAAATCAGAGAAGAAATTAATGAAATCGAAACAAAAGAAACAATTAAAAAAATTGACAAAACAATACATTGGTTTTTTGAAAAAATAAATATAATCGACAGACCCTTAGCCATGCTAACAAAGAGAAGAAGAAAGAGAACTCAAATTACTAGCATATGAAATGAAAAAGGAAATATAACAAGAGACACTTCAGAAATACAGAAGAAAATCAGAAATTATTTTGAATTAATATACTCCAATAAAATAGAATATAGTGAAGGCATTGATAAATTTCTTAAGTCATATGATGTGCCCAGATTGAGTCAGGAGGATATAGACAACTTAAACATTCCAATATCAATTGAGGAAATAGAAGAAACCATCAAAATACTACCAACTAAGAAAAGCCCAGGACCGTATGGGTATAGAGCAGAATTATACAAAACCTTTAAAGAAGAACAAAAACCAATACTTTTCAAGGTATTTCAGGAAAAATGCAAAAATCCTCAAAAAAATTCTGGCGAATCAGACACAAAAACATATATATATAAAAAATGTGCACCATAATCAAGTAGGATTCATTCCTGGGATGCAAGGCTGGTACAATATACGGAAATCAATAAATGTTATTCATCACATCAATAGACTTAAAAATAAGAACCATATGATCATCTCGAGAGATGCAGAAAAAGCATTTGACAAGGTACAGCATCACTTTACGTTCAAAACTCTAGAAAAACTAGGGATAACAGAATCATACCTCAATATTGTAAAAGCAATCTTTGCTAAGCCTCAGGCTAGCATCATTCTGAATGGAGAACAATTGAAGGCATTCCCCCTAAAATCTGGAGCAAGACAATGATGCCCTCTCTCACCCCTTCTGTTCAACATATCGAAACACTGGCCAGAGCAATTAGAAAGACTAAAGAAATTAAAGGCATTAAAATACGAAAAGAAGAACTCCAATTATCGCTATTTGCAAAAGACATGATTCTATACCTAGCAGACCCAAAAGGGTCTACAAAGAAACTATTAGAGGTAATAAATGAATTCAGCAAAGTGGCAGGATATTAAATCACCACGCATAAATCAAAGGCATTTTTGTATATCAGCGACAAATCCTCTGAAATGGAAATGAGGACAATCAGTCCATTCACAATATCATCAAAAAAATAAATAAAATACTTGGGAATCAACCTAACAAAAGAGGTGAAAGACATATACAATGAAAACTACAGAACCCTAAAGAGAGAAATAGAAGAAAATCTTAGAAAATGGAAAAATATACCCTGTTCATGGATAAGCATAACTAACATCATCAAAATGACGATATTACCAAAAGTTCTCTATAGGTTTAATGCAATGCCAATCAAAATCTCAAGGTCATTTCTTGTAGAAATAGATAAAACAATTATGAAATTCATATGGAAAAATAAAAGACCCAGAATAGCAAAAACAGCTCTAAGCAGGAAGTGTGAATCAGGCAGTATACCGATACCAGACCTCAAACTATACTACAGATCAATAGTAACAAAAATAGCATGGTACTGGTGACAAAACAGGCGGGTGGACCAGTGATACAGAATAGAGGACACAGAAACCAATCCACAAAACTACAGCTATCTTATATTTGATAAAGGGACTAAAAGCATGCAATGGAGGAAGGATAGCATCTTCAACAAATAGTGCTGGGAAAACTGGAATTCCATATGTAACAAAATGAAACTGAATCCCCTCCTCTCACCATGCACAAGAGTTAACTCAAAATAGATCTAGGAGGTTCATATCAAATCAGAGACACTGCATCTGGTGGAAGAAAACTTTTGCCACCATCTACATACTGTGGTGTCGGGCTCCAAATTTCTCAATAGGACACCCATAGCACCAGAGTTAATCCCTAGAATCAACAAATGGGACTTACTCAGACTAAATACATTTTTCTCAGCAAAAGAAACAATAAGAGAGGTAAATAGGGAGCCTACATCCTTGGAACAAATCTTTACTCCTCACACTTCAGATAGAGCCCTAATATCCAGAGTATACAAAGAACTCAAAAAAAATTAAACAATAAGAAAATGAATAACCCAATCAACAAATGGGCCAACGACCTGAACAGACACTTCTCAGAGGAGGACATACAATCAATCAATAAGTACATGAAAAAATGCTCACCATCTCTAGCAGTCAGAGAAAAGCAAAACAAACCCACCCTAAGATACCATCTCACTGCAGTAAGATCGGCAGCCATTATGAAGTCAAACGCCATCATGTGCTGTCGAGGATGTGGGGAAAAGGGCACACCTGTACATTGCTGGTGGGACTGCAAATTGGTGCAGCCAATTTGGAAAGCAGTATGGAGATTTCTTGGAAAGCTGGGAATGGAACCACCATTTGACCTATTCCCCTTCTCGGTCTATTCCCTAAAGAACTAAAAAGAGCATGCTACAGAGATACTGATAAATCGATGTTCATAGCAGCACAATTCACAATTGCAAGACTGTGGAACCAACCTAGATTCCCTTCATTAGATGAATGGATTAAAAATGTGGCATTTATATAGAATGGCTTGTGACTCACAAGGTGCAGCCAGCAGACCCTTATATGTAAAGGCAAATTGTTATATGGTTTGGTTTCAGGTAAATGTTCAGAATCAGGTTGCTATGGACACGGGGGCAAACAATGAGAGATAGAATATTGGATGGTGCATTCTCCTGCAGAACCTGACCATACACACGTGACAGAACTCCCTCCAGCACTGTGTCCCAGTTGAACTCCTTGTATTTCGTGATGCAAATACCAAACTCCCAGTGCAGCAGCAAGAAACACCACGAAAAGTGGAGGATGACCAAATGGCTTCACAGTTCACACGGGGAGACACTTAGGTTCCAGTGTCCACAGTTTACTTAGGAAGAGAGAATTCAGCACTACGGTCTCATGTTCATTGGAAAATAAGAAACCATGTCCTCCAGGTCACATAGATGCAGACCCATCTTTGATGGTCTCACTACAAAGGAAGCTAAAGCTCCATACAACAAAATATATTTCAAGTGCCCAACCTCAGAGGGACTTTCTCAAGAAGTCTTTAGGCCAGCAGAGCTCCATGTGTGTGGACTGTTTAAACTTTCCCTTACTTTTGGAAACTCCTTTACCACCTCCAATTTTTTGAACTACTGAGTATATTTTATTCCACATATGAATTCACAGATTTTCTAACTCTTCTCCTCTAATTGTGTTTTACTAGGGTCGAAGGTAATGACAAGGCATTGTTCTTGATGAGAGTTGGAAGATTTTTGTGTAGCATATGTTTGCGTACACATTGGATTCATTTTCCTATTTTCCATCCAAAATACTGAATCTCTGACACTATCCCATACCCTACTAGACTTTGACGATTAATCCTAATATGGTGAAGAAAAATAACCCAAAGAGAATAGAAATACAAGCAGTTCAGAGGAGGCATGGTGTATACTAGGTCTTGCCTTTTGCATGATAAAGGGTAGGTATTATAAAAATTGTCAATTTTTAATTGAAATAGTTCTACATGTGTTTTTAAAGGTAACGAATATGTGACTTCCTGTTTCCTTTTCTCTGTAGCCTATTCAGCACATGTGTTTTTATACACACATATAGAATCCTACCTGGTATCACACATAATTTCTTTTGAGGCTACTGACTTGGAAGATAAAAATTGTGAGTAGAGATCATTCCTCCTAAACGCTGTTGAAACTGAAAATTCAACCTATGTCAGCTTCCTAGTAGAACAACATTATACATGAATCCATGTTAAGCAAAATGAATATTTTTCGATATGTGGATTATATATATTTCATGATGAAATGCGATTGGCATATATATTGCTACTTTTAATGTCTGTGCATGTGTCTGTGTGTGTGTGTGTGTGTGTGTGTGTGACTCTCCAAGTTTTCTAAAATATGAAATATATGTGTATTATATAAACTCCCTAAATTCATTCATGTTCATGTATGTGGATTTATAATCAACTTTTCAGAAGATTATTCTCAGAAATATTCATCCACCTTGAATACATATTTGTTTCCCATTACTGAAATCTGACTTCAGTTAATGGTTCATACAAATCCTAACATTTCTACATTAACTGACCCAGTTTAACATCAATGCAAGTAGATTCCTATGGGACATGATGTCTATTTTGAACTTCATTTCTATTCAACACTGCTACATTACTATTTCTTCACGTTTAGCCCATCATAGCATATATATTTCATCCACAAGTTCACAAATTTAGAGGCATTTGGTTCACTTTAAATCCCTTCCTGCTTTAGAACACATGTATTCCTCCAGGTTTCTTGACTGGATTTTTTGAGACTTCTTTCCAAACACATTATTTTCGATTTCCATAATCCTTTTGAAGAAAATCAGACACACCCTTCATGATAAACCATAACCTAATATTACCATTAGATGTAAAACTGGTTGGAATGAATGATTTTATATCAATATTAGATTTCCTGTATATTTTCAGATATCAATTAAATGAATTATTTAAAGTGGAACCAGTTATATTATTTATTCACAGTATGGTCTATTCATGCATTATCTCTATATTCACAGACACAGCGTACACCTCTTTGTACCCCCAATACTAATTTATACGTCTTCTCAATATTGCTCCCGGAAATGGTGGAAGAAATACTCATGTCACCTGATCTACATATACATTTTATCACAGTAATATTCTTGACAAAACTGCAAAGGTCACACTTATGATTTTACAAAGCCTAAATGGAAAGTGAACATGGATTACTAAAAACATCCATGTCCAGGTTGCCTAATGCTCTCAAATGTCATTCTTTGGTGACTACATATTTGTTTCTTCCTAAGATTATATATTCAAACTCAATCCTGTTGAAAATGTCTAATCCTAACAATCACTTTGTACTTTGCCTAATTTCCTATTGTCTTCCTTGATATTTGCTTTCCTACATTTTTTCCCTAGTTCATCATTGTGAATGACTCTTCACATGTGCTGACATTGGCATTCACTCTCTAATCGAAACCCTGTTGCTAAAGAATTTTTTTTTTCCAAATTCTATACTCACACTTCTTCCGAAAACTACCGACTGTCTTTCTAATCTTACCGACTATCCCTTTTGGAGTTGATGTTCCCTTCTAAATTCAATCATCCAAGGTACAAAGTCTTATGCCATTGTATATTGATTTATCCAAGAAATCTCTGCTGAAGGTAATTCAATGCTAAGTATCCCAATCAAGGGCCCAATTCCCTTCTGGGCTTCAAATCTTACCTAGATTTCTGTTTTCATACATATATTTCACCTCTATGTTCTTATAAATATAGCAGAATCCCAATATCATTATTCATCCCTCAGAATAATTCCTAACCCAAATTGATCAAGTTATTAATGCTAACCATACACTGTTCCCTCAATCTAACTTTACAGAAGAGGGGGACAGAGTTGGTCTTACCATACAGGAATATAGGGGATCTTCCACCTGCTGAAAACCTCAAATGTCCATGCAGATATGACCCCTGGAGAAGATGTAGGCAGATATGAAGGACCAAACATGGCCTGTGTGGAGAGCTGTTCCCGGGTGCCTATGGTTGATATACCATTCCAACTTGTGAAAGTGTCACATGAAGTAGGGGTAGCCACCAGCACTTGTCCCCGTTGAACTCCTTGTATTTAGTTAAGCAAATACCAAACTCCCAGTGCAGCAGCAAGAAACACCACGAAAATGGAGAATGAACAAATGGCTTCACAGTCCACATGGGGAGACACTTAGCCCCCAGTGGCCACAGTTTACCTACAAAGAGGGAATTCAGTACTGCTGCCATATGTTCATTATAAAATAAGATACCATGTCCTCCAGGTCACATAGATGCACACCCAGCTTTGATGGTCTCACTACAAAAGAAGCTATAGCTCCAGACAACAATATAAATTTAAGTGCCCAACCTCTTAGCCAGTTTCTCAAGAAGTCTTTAGGCCAGCAGAGCTCCATGTTTGTGTTGTGTTTACAATGTCCCTTACTTTGAGAAACTCCTCCACCATATCCAAGGTTGTGAACTCCTGAGAATTTCCCATTCCAGATTGGATTTAATTTGCAATTTTCCATTCTACAGTAACTGACCTAGGTTTACATCAATGCAAGTAGATTCCTTATGGAACATGATGTGTATTTTGAAGTTCATTTTTATTCAACACTGTTACATTACTATTTCTTCAGTTTATGCACATAATAGGATATATATTTATTCCACAAGTTAGGAAGTTTATAGGCATTTGGTTCACTTTCAATCATTTTCTGCTTCAGAACACATGTATTCCTCCATGTTTCTTGACTGGTCTTCTCATGAGACTTCTTTCCAAACACATTATTTTCTATTTCCGTAATCACTTTTGAAACAAAACTCACACACCCTTCATTATAAACCATAACTCTAAGATTACCATTAGATGTATAACTCTTTGGAATGAATGATTGTATATCAATATAAGATTTCCTATATATTTTCAGATATCAATTCAATCCATTATTTAATTGGAACCAGTTATATTTTTTCCCAGTATGATCTATGTATGCATAATCTCTATATTCATAGACACAGCATACGCCTCTTTGTACCCCCAATACTAATTTATTCGTCTTCACAATATTGCTCCCGGAAATGGTGGAAGAAATACGCATGCCACCTGATCTACATATACATTTTATTACAGTAATATTCTGGACACAAAATGCAAAGGTCACACTTATTATTGTACCAAAGCCTAAATGGAAAGTGAGCATGGATTACTAAAAACATCCATGTCCACATTGCCTAATTCTCTCAAATGTCAATCCTATTCGTGACTACATATGTGTTTCTTCCTAAGATTATATATTCAACCTGAACCCTTTGAAAAAGTCTAATCCTATCACTTTATAGTTTGCCTGATTTTGTAATGTCTCTATTGATATCTGCTTTCCTACATATTTCCCAAGTTCATCATTGTGATTGACTCTTCACATGTGCTGACAAATATTCACTCTCTAACCAAAACCCTATTGCTAAAGAACTTTTGTTTCAAATACTATACTCACTCTTCTTCCTATACCTACCGACTATCTTCCTAATCCTACCGACTGTCCCTGTTTGACTCGATGTTCTCTTGTACATTCAATCATCCAAGGTAGAAGATCCTATGCCATTGATTATAGATTCATCTTAGACATCTGTGCATAACATAATTCAATGCTAATTATCCCAGTCAAGGTCCCAATGCCATTCTGGGCTTCGAATCTAAACTAGATTTCTGTTTTCATAATTATATTTCACCTCTATATTCTTTTAAATATTTTAGGTTCCAAATACCATCATTCATCCAGCAGAATGATTTCTAACCCAAATCAAACATGTTGTTAACCTTAACCATTCACTGTTCCATCAATCTAACTTTACAGAAGAGCAGGGATAGAGTTGTATGAGATCTTTCACCTGATGAAAACCTCAAAGGTACATGCATAAATGATCTCTGAAGAACATGAAGGCAGCTATAAAAGACCTGAGAGAGCAAAAGTCATCTTCAATGGCAAACAACCTGGTCAGGATGAAGGGTTCTGACTGAATCAGCCTCTCTCTTCTTAATGTAGAGAAAATGGACCAAACCCAGCCTGTGTGGGTAGCTGTCCCAGGGCGCCTATGATTGATATACCGTTCTATCTTGTGAAAGTGTAACAGGAAGTAGGGGCAGCCTCCTTCTCATGTGACACTTGGAAGCCACTGGTAGGACAAAGTGGTTGCCAAGGCAGTAACCTCATTCAGTTCCTGAAGGAAGTGACCTCACCTCACTTCCTTGGTGATTAAAATCTCTGAACTTGGGATTCATGAAGCCAGTCACCCATAGCCAGTCCCAGTCTCAGTCCCAGTGGTCACACTTGTTTGGATTTACCAAAGACAGAGTCAGTCTTTCTTGGTAACTACTGATGTGAGGATGGCCAAATGCCAGGAAAGCTTTAAAGAGGAGCCGTTTCTGAGAAAGCAGGTAGTGGCTCACCTCTGGCTCCTGACACCTTCACAGAGTTAGCCAAGGAGACCAGATCTGACACAGGTCAGGCCATTTCAGGGGAACATAGTATGGTCCACCAGTCAGAGGACACTCTGGATATTCACAGACCTACTTGAGTTAAGGAGGTGCCTTTGTCGGTGTGGGTGTGAGTTTGTGGTTTTGTCTCATGTTCTGAGAATAGGTAGGAAAGGCAGTTTGTTTGGATTGGAGTGGACTGTTTCTAGTAAGTCGTTAGACAAGGCGAGTGCTTCTATGTCTGTGTTTCCAACTCTGTCCGTGGTTGTAGACATTAGAAAAGAGAATGCATCAAGGATGTGTCCTGTCTAGTAGAATGCTTCCCAGCATTCTTCCTGCCCGATTTAGGAATGGACTGTGGTTCGTCTTATGCATAAGAAACACCTACTAACTTTCTAAGTTCCTGTTTTCTTCCTGAATTCCGGCAAACCTCAAGAATAGGCCCATGGTTTTGAGTCCAAGATGTGTACCACCTCCAAGCTCTGTGACGTGGCCATGTGCTTGATAGCTGTAGGGAATGGGAACATCTTAGAAAACTCAAATATCTGTGTGACCAGTAAACTCTCAGTGGAGAAACCCTGCTTTGGTTCATTTGCATACTTATGGTTATGTTGCCCTGAATGTCAAGAAGGTCTTTACCTCAGGCCACCCCTTTGTGAAGCCTGAAGAAAACTGTTTTCAAATGGAAATAAATGGGCATAACATGTGGCTCTTTGCTTAATTGCTTTGAAAAGGGACGTGTCCGAATCAGCCTTTTGGGCCTGTGTGAGGTTGTGGCTTAGATTTTCAGCACATGGTAGATCTAAAGATAGATTCCATTTGTGCAATCAAAACCAAAATGGCAAAAAATCACTCATTGTGGATGAGTCTCTTGCCTTCCTCTGTTAGGTTCTTTACCTCCATCAAGTGTGAATAGGAGTCCTTTAGGTCAAATGAGTTCTTCAAATCCCTGCAGAGGTGCTTGTGTTTTCTCAAGATTCCATATCACATAAAGAATCTATACCTGAGAGTCAGTAGGCCTCAAATTGGAGAAGGAGAGCAGTATTAATGTTAGGCCTATTTGATCACTCCTGGTTCACAGGAAGGGTGTCCATGTCACCCTCACTTTAGGCAAATGAGGGGCAAGCGACATTATTTTGGACACTCTCTTGGGATGCATCCTGCATGGTAACCTCCAGCCAGAGGTTAAGATGAATGTCTATATTTAAGAAGATGAGGGCCATGTGGGTGTCTTTTGGTTTTAATTGTGGTTATTCTTGTGGCAGTTGGAAGAGATGACTGGATCCACCTGGGCTTGAACTCTGGTGTCATTCCCCTTAGAGCCTGAGTTCTGGAACACATATCAAAGAAGAATTGCCATAAATTGTGTGGGGATTTTAAGAGGCCGCGCATGAGAGTCGCCCTTGGAAACTGAGATCTATGCCCACGGTGGCTTTCCACAGAGCACTGGGAATCTCAGACAGGATATCACATGATTTAATTCTGAAAGACTTGGCAGCCATATTTGATAGTCAAAAAACACATGGACCTCAATTTTAGACTTCAATGGGCGTGGCTTCATGTGACCTTTTGGCCACTCTTTGGGAAGCCTTGCCTGTGAGAGTTCTCCAGAGCTTTCATTGAAATGATCTTCCTCAACATTGAATGATTCCTGAATGAATTGAAATAAACAGTGCCTCCAACTTCATCCTTGAAAATTGGCTAGATAAATACCATGAAATATTTAAAATTCCAATGACCAGGTGGCACTGAAGAACCCTTGGATGTCCTGTTGCTGATCATGAGTGTACCAGACAGTGCCTTGATTAACAGGCTTTCATGAATATGGTGTAGAACAGAGATGCCAGTAATTTGGAGCCTGCAGAATAGTGGGCCTAGAGCAGAGGTGATTAAGTGTGTGATAAAACATCTGTGGTGGGGTCATGTGGATCTGCCATTGTCTTCCAAATGGCTTGTGACTGACATGGTGCAGCCAGCAGAACATTGTATGTAAACGCATCATGTTATATGGAGAGGTTTAAGGGCAATGTTCAGAATCAGGTTGCTATGGTCACGGAGGCAACCTATGTGGTATACAAGTCCTGTTGGTGCATTCTCCTGCAGTCCCTGACCCACCATATGTGACAGAACTCCCTCCAGGACTGTGGTCAAGTTTAACTCCTTGTATTTCATGAAGCAAATACAAAACTCTCAGTGCAGCAGGAGACACTATAAAAAGTGGAGGATGATGAAATGGCTTCACAGTCCACATGGGGAGACACAGAGCCCCCAGTGGCCATAGTTCACCTACAAAGAGAGAATTCAGCACTACTGCTTCATGTTCATTGGAAAATTATAAACCATGTCCTCCAGGTCACAGAGATGCATAAAGACGTTTGATGGTCTTACTAGAAAAAAAGCTAAAGTTCCTGAAAACTACATATATTTCAACTGTCCATCTTAGAGGCAGTTTCTCCAGACGTCTTTAGGCTGGCAAATCTTCATGTTTGTGGAGTTTTTACATTGTCCCTTACTTTTGGAAACTCCTCTACCATCTCCAAGGTTGTGAAATCCGGAGCAGTTTTCATTTCAGGTATGAATTCAAAGATTTTCTAACTCTTTTTCTCTAATTGTGTCTTACTTGGGGTGAAGGTAATGTCAAGTTATTGTTCTAAATGAGAGTGGAAACATTTTTGTGTAACACTAATTTGCATACACATTGATCCATTTCCAATTTTCCATTCGAAATACTGAATCCCTGACAGTAACTCATACCCTACTATACTCTGACTACTAATCCTAATATGATGAAGAATAATACCCAAATAGAATAAAAATACGAGCAGTTCAGAGGAGGCATGCTGTACAGTTGGACTTCCCTTTTGCATGATTAAGGGTAGGTGTTATAAATCTACTCAATTTTTAATTGAAATAGTCCTCCATGTGTTTATAAAGTTCACAAATATGTGAATTCCTGTCTCCCTTTCTCTGTAGCCTACTCAGCACATGTATTTTTATATGCACATACAGAATCCTACCTGGTATCACACGTACATTTTCATGAGTTGGCTGAATTGGCAGATACAAATTGTGAGAAGAGATCAGTCCTCCTAAACGCTGTGGGAACTGAAAATTCAAACTATGTGTAAGCTTCCCAGTAGAACAATATTATACATAAATCCATGTTCAGTATAATAAATATTTTGCATCTTTGAATGATGTATATTACATGATGAATTACGATTAGCATATATATTGATACTTTTTAATGTATATTTGTGTTTATTTAAAAAAAAAATATATATATATATATATATATATATATATATATATATATATACACTCCAGATTTCTCAAAATATGAAAGGTATGTGACTTATACACACTCTGTAAATTCATTCATGTTCATGTATATAAATTTATAATCAACTTTTCAGAAGATATTTCTCAGAAATATTCATCCACCTGAAATACATATTTATTTCCCAGTACTGAAAACTAATTTCAATCAATGGTGTTTACAAATCCTAATATTTCTACAGTAACTGACCCAGTTTAACATCAATGCCAGTAGATTCCTATGGGACATGATGTCTATATTGACCTTCATTTTAATCCAACACTGGTACATTACTATTTCTTCAGTTTTTGCACATCATAGGATATGTATTTCTTCCACAAGTTTAAAATATATAGGAATTTGTTTCACTTTCAAACACTTCTTGCTTCAGAACACATGTATTCCTCCATGTTACTTGACTGGTCTTTTCATGAGACTTCTTTCCAAATACATTATTTTCAATTTCCATAATCAATTTCGAAGCTAAACTCACACACTCTTCATGATGAACCATAACATTAATATTAACATTAGATGTATAACTGGTTGGAATGAATAATTGTATATCAATATAAGATTTCCTCTATATGTTCACGATTCAATTCAATCCATTATTTAAAGTTGGAATCAGTTATGCTTTTTATTCACAGTATTGTCTATTAATGCATTATCTCTATATTAATAGATACAGTGTACTCTTCTTTGTCCCTTCAATACTAATTTATAGGTCTTCAAAATATTGCTCCCAGAAATGGTGGAAGAAATACTCATGTCACCTTATCTATATATAGATTTTATCACAGGAATATTCTGGACACAAAAAACGAACGTCACACTCATGATTGTATCAAAGCCTAAATGCCAAGGGAGCGTGGATTACTAAAAAGAACCATATCCAGGTTGCCTAATGCTCTCAAATGTAAATCAAATTGGTGACTACATATTTGTTTCTTCCTAAGATTATATATTCAACCTCAACCATGTTGAAAATGTCTAATCCTATCACTCACTTCATACTTTGCCTGATTTGGTAATATCTTTATTGATACCTGCTTTCATACATATTTCCCCCAGTTCATCATTGTGACTGACACTTCACATATGCTGACATTTACATTCACTCTCTACCCGAAACCCTATTGCTAAAGAACTTTTGGTCCAAATCCTATACTCACTCTTCTTTCTAAACCTACTGACTATCTTCCTAATGCTACTGACTATAGTTTTTTGACTCGATGTTCTCTTCAACAATCAATTATCCAAGTTATAAGGTCCTATGCCATTGTATATCAATTTATCTGAGACACATGTGCAGAACATAATTCAAACCTAAGTATCCCACTCAAGGGCCCAGTTCCCTTCTGGCTTCCAATCTTACCTAGATTTCTGTTTTTATACTTATATTTTACCTATATATTTTTGTAAATATCACAGGCTCCAAATACCATTATTCATCCGGCAGAAAGATTCCTAACGCAAATCAAACATGTTATTAACCCTAAACATACACTTTTCCCTCAATCTAACTTTACAGAAGAGGAGGGACAGAGTTGGTCTTACAATACAGGAATGTAGGGGATCTTCCACCTGCTGAGAACATCAAAGGTATATGCAGAAATGATCCCCTGAGATGATGAAGGAAGCTATGAAGGACCTGAGAGAGAAAAAGACATCTTCCATGGCAAACTATCTGGTCAGGATGAAGGGATGTGTCTGAATCAGCCTCTACCTTCTTAATGTAGAGAAGATGGACCAAACCAGGCCTGTGTGGAGAGCTGTTCTCAGGTACCTATGGTTGGTATACCATTCTAACTGTGAAAGTGTGACAGGAAGTAGGGACAGCCTCCATCTCATGGGACCCTTAGAAGTAACTGTTAGGACAAAGTGGTTGCCAAGTCAGTGACCTCTTTCAGTTCCTGAAGGAAATGACCTCACCTCACTGCCTTGGTGATGGAACTCTCTGGACGTTTGATCCTGGAAGACAGGCACCAAGAGCCAGTCACAGTCCCAGTCCCAGTGGTCTCACTTGTTTTGATTTACCAAGAACAGAGTCAGTCTTTCTTAGTACCTACTGATGTGATGATGGCCAAATGACAGGAAAGCTCTGAAGAGGAGCTTTTCCTGGGAAAGCAGGTAGTGGCTCACCCATGGCTCCTAACAACTTCAAAGTGTTGGCCAAGGAGACCAGATCTGATACAGGACAGGCCATTTTGGGGGAACATACAATGGCCCACCATTCTGAGGACACTATGGATAGTCACAGACTTACTTGAGCAAAGGAGGTGCCTTTGAGTGTGTGTGTGTGGGTTTGTGGTTTTGTCTCATGTTCTGAGAATAGGTAGGAAAGGCTCTTTGTTTGGATTGGTGTGGACTGTTTCCAGTAAGTCGTTTGACAAGGCGAGTGCTTCTATGTCTGTGTATCCCACTCTGTCCGTGATTGTAGACATTAGAAAAGAGAATGCATCAATGGATGTGTCCTGTCTAGTAGAAAGCTTCCAAGCATTCATCCTGCCCAATTTACAAATGGACTGCAGCTTGTCTTATTGAAGGGCAACATCTGCTCTCAGTAGTTTCTGTTTTCTTCCTGAATTCTGGAAACTCTCCAGAATAGCCTCATGGTTTTGTGTCCAAGATATGTACCACCTCCAAGCTCTGTGAAATGGTGATGTACTGGATAGCTGAAGGGAATGGCGAGAATCTAAGAAAACTCAGATATCAGTGGGACCAGGAAAGTCTCAGTGGAGAAACCCTTCTTTGGGCCTTTTGCTTACCTATTGTTCTGTTGCCCTGAATTTCAGGAAGGTCTTTACCTCAGGACACTAATTTGTGAAGCCTGAAGAAAACTGTTTTCAAATGGAAATTAATGGGCATCACCTGTGGCTCTTTGCTTAATTGCTTTGGAAATGGATGTTTCTGAAACAGCCTCTTGGCCCTGTGTGAGGCTGTGGTTAGATACTCAGCACCTTATACATCCCACGTGTTCATCCAAAACCAAAATGGCAAAAAGAGCAGTTTTTGTGGATGAAGTCTCTCCCTACCTCTGTAAGGTTCCTGACCTCTATCAAGTGAGAATAGGGTGCCTTTGGGTCAAATGAGTTCTTCAAAGCCCTTCAGAGGCTAGCCCATAGGTGATTCCAATGATTCCAATTCACATGAAGAATCTAAACCCCACAGTCACTAGTCCTCAAATTGGAGAAGCAGAGCAGTATTAACGGCAGGCCTATTTGATAAGTCATGGTTCACGGGAAGGTGTTCAGGCCACCCCAACGTTAAGCAAATGAGGGGCAAGGGAGCTTATTTTGGACACTGTCTTGGGCTGTGCCCCTCATGGAAACCTCCAGCCAGAGGTTAAAATGAGTATCTATATGGAAGAAGATGACGGCCATGTGGAAGTGTTCTGGTTTTAATTGTGGTTATTAGTGTGGTTGTTGAAAAATATGACTGGCTCCACCTGGTCTTGAATTCTAGTGTGATTCCCCTTAGAGACTGAGTTCTGGAACTGATCTCAGAGAGGTATTGCCATGAGTTTTGTTGGGATTTTAGGAGGCCATGCATGAGAGTCACCCTTGGAAACTGAGATCTGTGCCCAGGAAGGCTTTCCACAGAGCACAGGGAATCTCAGCCAGGTTATCACATAATTTTTTTCTGAAAGAATTAGCACCCATAGTTGAGAGTCAAAACACGCAAGGATTTTACATTGTAGACCTCAATATGCCTGGCTTTATGTGACCATTTGGCAACTCTTTGGGAAGCCTTGCCTGTGAGAGTCTTCCAGAGCTTTCATTGAAATGGGCTTCCTCACCATTTAATGGTTACTGAATTAAATGAAACCCTCAGTGCCTCCAACTTCAACCTTAAAAAATGGGCTCGATAAATACCATGAAATTTTTGAAATTCCCATTACCAGGTGGCACTGGAAAACCATTGGAGATCCTGTTGCTGATCATGAGTGTACGAGAAAGTGCCTTGATTGACTGGGTTTCACAAAAATGGTGTAGAACAGAGATGCCAGTAAGTTGGAACCTGCTGAGTAGTGGGCCTACAGCAAAGGTGGGTAGGTGTGAGATAAACCATCTCTGGTGGTTTCATGTGGATTGGCCATTGGCTTTCAAATGGCTTGTGACTGACATGATGCAGCCAGCAGACCCTTATATGTAAAGGCATCTTGTTATATGGATAGGTTTCTGGGCAATGTTCAGAATCAGGTTGATATGGTCAAGGGGGCAAGCTATGTTGGACATAAGCCTGGTTGGTGCATTCTCCTGGAGACCCTGTCCCACCACACGTGACAGAACTCCCTCCAGCACTGTGTCCCAGTTAAACTCCTTGTATTTCATTAAGCCAATACCAAACTCCCAGTGCAGCAGCAAGAATCACCACGAAAAGTAGAGTATGACCAAATGGCTTCACAGTCCACACGGAGAGACACTTATCCCCCAGTTGCCACAGTTTACCCACAAAGTGAGAATTCAGCACTGCTGCCTCATTTTAATTGGAAAATAAGATACCATGTCCTCCAGGTCACATTGATGTTGACCCAGTTTTGATGGTCTCACTACATAGGATGCTAAAGCTACCGACAACAACATACATTTTAAGTGTCCCAACTCAGAGGCAGTATCTCAAGAAGTCTTTAGGCCTGCAGAGCTCCATGTTGTGGAGTGTTTACCTTGTCTTTTACTTTTGGAAACTCATCTACCACCTCCAAGGTTGTGAACTCCTCAGCATATTCCATTCCGGGTATGTATTCACAGATTTTCTAACTCTTATCCTCTAATTGTGTATTTCTTCCAGTGAGGGTAATATCAAGGGATTGTTTTTAATGTGAGTGGGAAGATTTTTGTGTAGCACATATTTGCAAACACATTGGGTTTACTTTCCTATTTTCCATTTGAAATACTGAATCTCTGACACTAACCCATACCCTACTAGACTCTGACTACTAATCCTTATATGATGGAGAATAGTAACCCAAAAAGAATACAAATACCAGCAATTCAGAGAAGGTATGGTATGTAGTTGGACATCCCTTAATGTTTATTGACATAGTTCTCCATGTGTTTTTAAAATTAACAAATATGTGAATTCCTCTCTCCCTTTTTCTGTAGCCTATTAAGCACATGTATTTTAATATGCACAAATAGAATCCTACCTGGTATCACATGTACATTCTTCTGAGGTGGCTGACATGGCAGATAAAAATTGTGAGAAGAGATCACTCCTCCTAACCTCTGTTGGAACAGAAAATTCAACCTATGGGTGAGCTTCCTAGTTGACCAACATTATGCATAAATCCATTTTCAGTAAAATGTATATTTTTCGATAAGTGGATGTTATATATTTAATGATGAATTTCGATTGGCATATATATTGCTACTTTTTAATGTCTCGGTGTGTGTGTTTGTGTGTGTGTGTGTATATATATATATATATATATATATATATATATATATATATATATATATATACTCTCCCGATTTTTCAAAATATGAAATATATGTGTCTTATTATACACTTCCTAAAATTATTCATATTCATGTATGAGGATTTATAATGAACTTTTCACAAGATTATTCTCAGAAATATTCATCCACCTGAAATACATATTTGTTTCCTAATACTGAAAACTAACTTTAGTGAATGGTGCATACAAATCATAATATTTTGACATTGCAAGATGGCCGCGAATAGAGAGCATCATACCCAGTGTACCGCGCAACTGCGCAGGTGACTAACGACTAAGAACGACAAAAAACTATCTTGTTAGGAACTTACAGCAAAATGGGGGTGCACTGAAACCTAGAAGAAGGATTTCTAGCACTGAGGTCCGGTAAATGAGTCTCAAACATGAGCCAACTCTGCGACCGGAGATCCTGTCTGACTGATCCGCGCTACCAGTCCAGTGGCTACAGACAGCAGGGCACCACCGAGATGCGATCAATAATCACGGAGAAACGTTGATGCAGATTCTGTGGAATTCTGCCAGTAGAGTCCCCACTGAGCCCTGGGCTGAGTTCAGGGTTTCAGATGGGGAAGGAAGTGGTACAGTTCTAACCCCCACAATAGAAACTCCACGAAGGAAACCAACGGCCACCATCTTGGTGAGCTGAAGTAACGACAGCCACTCCCCTACAGAATGCAACAATAAAATGTTGTTATTCTGTTACTGTTACTCAGCTCCTCTCCCATACTTCGGGGAATTTGCATCAAATCTCTCCTAGGCTTTCTGGGGGAGAGATTATCAGAGGGAGCCTGCATAAAGATAGGGGAAAACTAGAGGCACCTGACTTTCAACTCCCCCTCCCATCAGTGGTGAAAAAAACCTGTCTAGCCAGCGCTGAGAGAGGGGCAAGCGGAAAAAAAAATCAAAACAATAGAGTGCCGGGGTTCCCAATAGCCAACTGTGCAATCAGAGATCCGGGCTGATTGAATCATGCAGCCAGGCCTGCTGTTTCAGATGGCGGGGCACCACCGAGAAGTGACCTGAAGCAGTGAGAAATGTTGCTGCGGATTCTGTGGAATCCTGCCGGCTGAGCTCCCACTGATCCCCGGGCTGAGTTTGGGAATTCAGACAGGGAAGAAAGTGGTATAGTTCTATCCCCCACAAAAGAAACTCCACCAAGGAAACAAGCGGCCACCATCTTTGAGATCTGAAGTAACCACCGCCCCTCTCCAATAGACTGCAACAATAAAACAGATGTGTGTTACTCAGCTCATCTCTCATACAGCGGGGAATTCGCATAAAATGTCTCCTAGGCTTTCCGGGGGAGGGTTAATCAGAGCAAGCCTGCATAAAGACGCAAGAAAAACTAGAGACACCTGACTTTCGACTCCCCCTACCATCAGTGGCCATAACGAAACGTGTATAGCCTGTGCTGGGGGAGGGGTAAGTGGAAAAACTCAAAACAATAGAGTGTCTGGGTTCCCAAAAGACACCCTCCACACCCAACAAACGGCAGGCACAGAGTACAGTTTGAACTGCCGAGAGGCATCACTCAGGGGAAATCTGGTCTAGAAAAAGAAACCAGGACAAGCAGGAGAAACCAAAGGACTAGAAGGCAGGCCCTTGTAACTGGGCGGCTGGAGACCGCAGGCCTGCACATGACATTCCACCCACTGCCTGAGTGACTGGGGGGCTGAGGAATGCCCGCCCGCCGGCAACCGAGCGTGAGACTGCGTGGCTAGAGATTGACAACCCAACGGCGACAGCCCACCTGCTGCCCGCGTGATTGGGCGGCTGGAGACCGCCTGCCCGCTGGCGACCAACCGCGCAATTGGGCGGCTGGAGACCGCCGGCCTGCCAGTGACCCAGAGCTGAAACAAACCAGAGACAGTCAAGTCCCACCCCCCAATTCGGACACCTCGGCAAGGAGCCTGGGGCCGGCCAAAGCAGAGAGGTGACATCACTGGAGCTCGGCCTTCGGAATTACTTCCAAGCGGAATCCACTTTAGCAGGCATAGTTTACCAACACAAAGGAGAGACAACAGAGATATACAACACCAAAACAAATCTAAAGAATAAAGCAGAAACACAGCAATCAAATAGAGCTGGAAAGTAACGTGAACATCATGAAAAAACAAGGGCAAAAAAGGAGTACAAACAATGCAGGAAAACTTAAATCTACAGGAGGACCTTGAAGCATCAGAAACAGGGATAGGGAAAGAACTCAAGGCATACCGAACTCAGATGGAAAGGAATATTAGAGAAGACATGAGGCAGCAAGTCCAAGCAATAAAAGTATATTTTGAAAATGAATTAAGCAAACAAATTCAAATGGCAAAGAATGAGCATTACCAGGAGATAGAGATCTTAAAAAAATATTAAACAGTAATCCTAGAAATGCAGGAAAATATAAACCAAATTAAAAACTCAAACGAGAATATTACAAATAGACTAGATCAAGTAGAAGTCAGAACATCAGATAATGAAGACAAAGTTTATCAACTTGAAAAGAATTGAGTAAACACAGAAAAGATGCTTAAATCCCACCAGGAATTTATTCAAAAGATATGGGATGTCATAAAAAAACAAAAACAAATTTAAGAGTCATCAGGATAGAAGAAGGCATAGAGATTCAAACCAAAGGAATGGACAACATATTAAATGAAATAATTCTATAAAACTTCCCAGAGATGAATGATGGATTGGATTGCCAATTCCTGGAAGCCTACAGGACCCCAAACATTCAAAACCAAAATAGACCAACTCCAAGACATATAATTATGAAGATAGCCAACATACAGAACAAGGAGAGAATATTAAAAGCTATAAGAGAAAGGAGGCAGATTACATTCAGGGGTAAACCAATTAGGTTAACAACTGATTTTTCATGACATTCTTTGAAAGTGAGAAGATCCTGGAACAGTGTAATTCAAATGCTGAAAAAAAAAAGAATTCCAACCAAGAATACCATATAAAGAAAAGTTAAGCTTCAGATTTGACAATGAAATTAAAGTCTTTCACGATAAACAAAAGCTAAAACAATTCTCAGCCAGAAAACCAGCACTGCAAAGCATTTTGTGCAAAATACTACAAGAAGAAGAGTTAAAAAGTAGTGCCCAAAACTAACAGTGGGAAGTATCTCAGTAAAGCGGGAGGAAAGTAACCAAAAAAGTAAAAACTATCCAAACTAAAATATAATAAATAAATAAACATGACTGGAAGTACAAATCATATTTCAATTGTAACCTTAAATGTTAATGGCCTAAATTCACTAATCAAGAGACATGTGCTAGTAACCTGGATCAAAAAAACAAATCCAACAATATTCTGCCTTCAGGAGACTCATATGATAGGAAAAGACATACACAGGCTGAAGGTAAAAGGTTGGGAAAAATCATAACACTCACATGGCCCTCGGAAGCAAGAAGGATTTGCCATACTCATATGGAATAATATCAACTTCAAACCTAAGTTAATCAAAAGGGATAAAGAATGACACTATATTCTGTTAAAAGGAATCATCCACCAACAAGAAAAAAACAATTATCAATTTGTATGCACCAAGCAATGGAGGTGCAACATTCATAAAACAAACTCTCCTCAAGTTCAAGAGTCAAATAGACTACAACACAATAATTATGGGTGAGTTCAACACACCACTCTCGGCATTAGAGAGATCCTCTAGACAAAAACTGAATAAATAAACTATAGAACTCAACAGCACAATCAATAACCTAGACTTAACCGACATATATAGAATATATCAACCATCATCAAGTGGATACATGTTCTTCTCAGCAGCACATGGATCCTACTCAAAGATACACCATATATTATGCCATAGGGCAATTCTTAGTAAATATAAAGGCATGGAGATTATACCGTGCACCATATCTGATCATAATGGAATGAAACTGGATATCAATGAGAAAAGAAGGAAGGAAAAATCCTACATCACATGGAAAATGAACAACAAGCTACTGAATGACCAATGGGTTACAGAAGACATAAAGAAGGAGATAAAAAATTCTTAGAGACAAATGACAATACAGACCCAACATACCGGAATCTATGGGACACAATGAAAGCAGTTTTAAGAGGGAAATTCATTTCTTGGAGTTCTTTCCTCAAAAAAAGAAAAAAAAAAAAACAACAAATAAATGAACTTAAACTACACCACAAAAACCTGGAAAAGGAAGAGCAAAACAACAGCAAATGTAGTAGAAGACAAGAAATAATTAAATTTAGAGCAGAAATCAACAAAATTGAAACAAAAAAAAAGTTGAAAAAATTGATAAAACTAAAAGTTGGTTCTTTGAAAAAATAAATAAGATCAACAGGCCCTTAGCCACGCTAAGGAAGAGAAGAAGAAAGAGAATTTAAATTACTAACATGTGGGATAAAAAAGGCAATATCACAACAGACACTACAGAAATATAGAAGATAATTAGAAAGTATTTTGAAACACTATATTCCAATAAAATAGAATATTGTGAACATATTGATAAATTTCTTAAGTCATACAATCTGCCCAGATTGAGTCAGGAAGACACAAACAATTTAAACAGGCCAATAACAAAGGAAGACATAGAAGAAGCAATCAAAAGACTGCCAACCCAAAAAAAGCCCTGGACCGGATGGGAATACAGCGGATTTCTACAAAACCTTCAAAGAAGAATTAAAATCAATGTTTTTCAAGCTTTTTCAAGAAATAGAAAAAGAAGGAGCTCTTCCAAATTCATTCTATGAGGCCAACATCACCCTGATCCCGAAACCAGACAAAGACACTTCAAAGAAAGAATACTACAGACCAATTTCTCTAATGAACTTGGATGCAAAAATTCTCAATAAAATTCTGACAAATCGAGTACAAAAGCATATCAAAATAATTGTGCAACATCATCAAGGAGGATTCATCCCTGTGATGCAAGGATGGTTCAATATACGAAAATCAAAAAATGCCATTCACCACATCAATAGACTTAAAGACAAGAACTATATGATCATCTCGATAGATGCAGAAAAGCATTTGACAAAGTTCTGCATCCATTTATGTTCAAAACTCTATAAAAACTAGGGATAACAGGAACTTACCTCAACATTGTAAAAGCTATATATGCTAAACCTCAGGCTAGCATCATCCTAAATGGAGAAAAAACTGAAGGCATTCCTTCTGAAATCTGGAACAAGACAGCGATGCCCTCTATCACCACTTCTATTCAATTTAGTTCTTGAAATACTAGCCAGAGCAATTAAACAGACAAAAGAAATTAAAGGCATAAAAATAGGAAAAGAAGAATTTAAAGTATCACTATTTGCAGATGACATGATAATATATTTAACAGACACAAAAATGTCTACAAAGAAATGGCTAAAGTTAATAAATGAATTCAGAAAAGTGGCAGGATATATAATTAACACGCATAAATCAAATGCATTCCTGTATAACAGAAAAAAAAACTTCTGAAATGGAAATGAGGAAAACCACTCTATTCACAACATCCTCAAATAAAATAAGATACTTGGGAATCAACCTAACAAAAGAGGTGAAAGATTTATATAATGAAAACTACAGAAATCTAAAGAGAGAAATAGAAGAAGATGTCAGAAGATGGAAACATGTGCCCTGTTCATGAATAGGCAGAACTAACATCATAAAAATGGCAATATTACGCAAAGTTCTCTGCAGGTTTAATGCAATGCCAATCAAAATTCCAACGGCATTTCTTGTAGAAATAGATAAATCAATCATGAAATTCATATCGAAAAATAAAAGACCCAGAATAGCAAAAGCAACTCTAAGCAGGAAGTGTGAATCTGGAGGTATAGCGATACCAGAGTTCAAACTGTACTACAAAGCAATAGTAACAAAAACAGCATGGAACTGGTACCGAAAAATGCAGGTGGACCAGTGGTACAGAAGAGAGGACACAGAAACCAATCCACAAAATTACAACTTTATTATATTTGATAAAGGGGCTAAAAGCATGCAGTGGAGGAAGGATAGCATCTTCAACAAATGGTGCTGGGAAAATTGGAAATCCATATGCAACAAAATGAAACTGAATCCCGTTCTCTCGCCATGCACAAAATTTAACTCAAAATGGATCAAGGATCTAGATATAAAATCAGAGACACTGCGTTTCATAGAAGAAAAAGTTGGCTACGATCTACATACTGTGGGGTCGGGCTCCAAATTTCTTAATAGGACGCTCATAGCCCAAGAGTTCTTAACAAGAATAAAAAAATGAGACTTACTTATACTAAAAAGTTTTTTTTTCTCTGCAAGAGAAACAAAAAGGGAAGTAAATAGATAGCCTACATCCCGGGAACAAATTTTTACCCCTCACACTTCAGATAGAGCCCTAATATCCAGAATATACAAAGAATTCAAAAAAATTATCAATAAGATAACAAATAACCTAATCAACAAATGGGCCAAGGACCTGAAAAGACACTTCACCGAGGAGGACATACAATCAATCAACAAGTACATGAAAAAATGCTCACCATATCTAGCAGTCAGAGAAATGCAAATCAAACCCACCCTAAGATACCATCTCACTCCAGTATGATTGGCAGCCATTATGAAGTCAAACAACAACAAGTGTTTACGAGGATATGGGGAAAAGGGGACACTTGTACACCGCTGGTGGGACTGCAAATTGGTGAGGCCAACATGGAAAGCAGTATGGGGATTCCTGGGAAAGCTAGGAATGGATCCACCATTTGAACCAGCTATCGCCCTTCTCGGACTATTGCCTGAGGATCTTAAAAGAGTGTACTAAAGGGATACTGCCACATCAATGATCATAGTGGCACAATTCACAATACCTAGACTGTGTAACCAACCTAGATGCAATTCAATAGATGAATGGATAAAAAAAAAAATGTGGCATCTATACACGATGGATGCAGCACTAAAAAATGACAAAATCATAGAATTTGCAGGGAAATGGATGGCATTAGAGCAGATTATGCTAAGAGAAGCTAGCCAATCCTTAAAAAAACAAATGCCAAATGTCTGCTTTGATAAAAATAGGGTAACTAAGAATAGAACAGGGAGGAAGAGCATGAGGAAAAGATTAATATTAAACAAAGACAAGTGGGAGAGAGAAAGGGAGAGAGAAGGGAAAGCATATGGAAATGGTAGGAGACCCTCATTGTTACACAAAATTACATATAAGACGTTGTGAGGGGAAAGGCGGGATCAAGAGAGAGAAGTGAAAAAGCAGATGAGGAAGAGAGGGAAGATAGGATGAAAGGGGAGGGGGGATAGTAGGGGATAATAAAGGTAGCAGAGGTCAACAGTCACTAATGTGACATTATGTAAAAATGTGAATGTGTAACTGATGTGATTCTGCAATTTGTATTTGGGGAAAATTGGGAGTTCATAACCCATTTCAGTCAAATGTATGAAAGATGATATATCATGAGCTTTGTAATGTTTTGAAAAACCAATAAAAATAAATAAACAAAGGTTTAAAATTGAGTGGGAAGAAATCAGCTAAAAAGGAGTTGAGATGCATTCATTTTGATAAGCAGAAAGTTTGTTTTGTGTAGTTGTAAATATCACAAATTTATTTTACCAGAAAACTGGCTTTTGAAATGAACATATATTGAGATTAAAGGATAATCCACCTACCTTCATGAAAAATTCATATCATTTCCTATATTTTTCATATTTCATTTTTTTTCGTGAATATTTTGTCATGGACCAGGTCTAGTCTTAGGCTACCTCATCTGACAAGTTCGTACAATGTGTTGGATTGTTCTTTTCATCTTTTATTTGATAGTTTGTAGCTGATAATGTGTATTTTTCCTTATCTTTATTTGGACATACATACCCAACTATATCTTTGCATTTTATGTTTTACTGGGGAAGAGACTCATCAAAAGCTCTTTATTATATGTATCAACAATGAAACATTTAGAGCATGCAATTATTCTTAATTTTGCATGAAAATATCTTTGTACCATTTTTCTTATAAAGATGTAGAATTATTACTGTAATAAGTAACTACTTACAAGAAGAATTAAACAATTGACTTTATATCAATCATGAATATGAAAATTAATAAAATAAGTATTTGGCAATAAATATGCAATTGATAGAAATTAAAATCACAAGAAAGCCATTTAAAATGTCAGTGCATATGGTCCTTAAATAAAAGGTTGTTCAAATAAAATTTCACTAATTCATAAGAGTTAATATGCCATATCACAGCTTAATGTAATATAAAAACTTAAATGATAAGTATTGATAAATAAGAATGATACCTGTTTACTTAAATATGTTTATTTGATTTTCACTGTAAGCTGTTAATTCTAGAAGACTTGAAAATTAAGAAAGACTTGGTCTATATTATTTCTAACAGGCTAATCAAAGTACTTTTAAATATATATGTATATATATCATATGTAATACATATGCATGAATATAGATACATATGTATAATAAATGTATTGTAATATATCTATAGGTTATTATAATTATTAAATTTTCTCAAGAAAAAAGAATGACTATAAAAAAATTCTTAAATGTAAATTTCATAGCATATTACTGTTTGTAATGAAATGAGAGAAAAACTCCTATGGAGGGAAAATGAAAAAGGAAGAGAGAGAAGGGGGAAAATGAGGAAGAAAGTGAGTAAAGAAGAGGGAGAGGAGTGTTTGATTATAAGATAAATGTGGAGGGTCTGGGTGTCTGGCTCAGTGGTAACATGCTTGGCTAGCATGTGTGAGGCACTGGGTTATATTCTCAGCACCACATATAAATAAATAAAATGAGGTCGATCAACAACTGAAAAAATAAAAAAAAATAAAAAAGTAGAAATATTACCAAAATTCTAAGTTTTTATGAATGCTAAATAAAAAAAAATGTTACATAGCCTTATGTAATTTCTAGACTCCCCAAAATAGTCATTTAATGATAGATTACTAGTGCGATAACTAAAAATCCATTGCTCTTTCCTCGACATTCTGTGGCATGCTAGTGCTAAAATAAATTGTATTATAACACCAAAAAAATTCTAATATTTCTACAGTAACTGACCCAGTTTAACATAAATGCAAGAAGATTCCTATGGAATATAATTGTATTTTGACGTTCATTTTTATTCAACACTGGTACATTACTATTTGTCCAGTTTATGCACATCATAGTATGTATATTTCATTCACAATTTAGCAAATTTATACGCATTTGTTTTACTTTCAATCACTTCCTGCTTCAGAACACATGTATTCCTCCATGTTTCTTGACTGCTCCTTTCATGAGACTTTTTTCCAAAGACATTATTTTTGATTTCCATTATCATTTTTGAAGCAAAACTCACACACCCGTCATGATAAACCATAAACCTAATATTACCATTAGATGTAAAACTGGTGGGAATGAATGATTGTATATCAATATAAGATTTCTTGTATACTTTCAAATATCAATTCAATCCATTGTTTAATTTGGAACCAATTATTTATTGGTTATATTATTTATTCACAGTATGGTCTATTCATGCATTGTCTCTATATTGATAGACACAGGGTACACCTCTGTGTACCCTCGATAATAATTTGTATATCTTCAAAATTTTGCTCACAGAAATGGTGGAAGAAAGACTCATGTCAACTGATCTACATATACATTTTATCACAGTAATATTCTGGACACAAAATGCAAAGGTCACACTTAGGATTGTACCGAAGCCTAAATGGAAAGTGAACATGGATTACTAAAAACATCCATGTCTTGGATGCCTAATTCTCTCAAATGTCAATCCTATTGGTGAGTACATATTTGTTTCTTCCCAAGATTATATATTCAACCTCAACCATGTTGAAAATGTCTAATCCTATCACTCACTTTATATTTTGTCTGATTTCCTAATGTCTCTATTGATATCTCTTTTCCTACATATTTTCCCCAGTTCATCGTAGTGACTGATTCTTCACATGTGCTGACATTTACATTCACTCTTTATCCGAAACCCTATTGCTAAAGAACTTTTTGTCCAAATACTATACTCACTCTTTTTTCTAAACCTACCGACTATCTACCTAATCCTACCGACTATCCCTTTTTGACTGGATGAACTCTTCAACAATCAATCATCCAAGGTACAAGGTCCTATGCCATTGTATATTGATTTATCTGAGACATCTGTGCAGAACATAATTCAAAGATAAGTATCCCAATCATGGGCCCAATGCCTTTCTGGTATTCAAATCTTACCTAGATTTCAGTTTTCATAATCACATTTCACCTGTATATTCTTATAAATATTGCAGGTTCCCAATACCATTATTCATCCAACAGAATGATTCCTACCACAAATCGAACATGTTATTAATCCTAACTATACACTTTTCCCTCAATCCAACTTTACAGAAGAGCAGGGACAGAGTTGGTCTTACAATACAGGGGTGTAGGGAACCTTCCACCTGTTGACAACCTCAAAGGTCCATGCAGATATGATCCCTGGAGAAGATGCAGGCAGCTATGAAAGGCCTGAGAGAGCAAACGTCATCTTCCATGGCAAACAACCCGGTCAGGTTAAAAGCATGTGTCTGAATCATCCTCTCTCTTCTTAATGTAGGGAAGATTGACCAAACTAGGCCTGTGTGGAGAGCTGTTCCCAGGTGCCTATTGTTTCTATACCATTCGAACTTGTGAAAGTGTCACAGGAAGTAGGCGCATCCTCCATATTATGAGACCCTAGGAAGCAAATGTTAGGACAAAGTGGTTGGAAATGCAGTGACCACATTCAGTTGCTGAAGGAAGTGACCTCACCTCACATCCTTGTTGATGGAACTCTCCGAATTTGGGTTCCAGGAAGCCAGGCATCCAGACCCAGTCCAAGCTCCAGTCACAGTGGTCTCACTTGTTTGGATTTACCAAGACAGAGTCTGTCTTTTGTGGTACCTAGTGATGTGAGGATGGCCAAATGCCAGGAAAGTTCTGAAGAGGGGCCCTTCCAGAGAAAGAAGTTAGAGGCTCACTGCTGTCTCCTGACAACTTCACAGAGTTGACCCAGGAGACCAGATCTGAGACAGGACAGGCCATTTCTGGGGAACATAGTATTGCCCTCCAGTCAGAGGACACTCTGGATAGTTTCAGACCTACTTGGGGGAAGGAGGTGACTTCGTGGGTGTTTGAGTGGGTTTGTGGTTTTTTCTCATATTCTGAGAATAGTTAGGAAAGGGGGTTTGTTTGGTTTGGAGTGAACTGTTTCTAGTTAGTCCTTTGACAAGGCGAGTGTTTCTATGTCTGTGTATCCCACTGTGTCCATGGTTGTAGACGTTAGAAAAGAGAATGCCTCAATGGGTGTGTCCTGTCAAAGAGAAAACTTCCAAGCATTCATCCTGCCCATTTTATAAATGGACTGTGGCTTGCCTTATCATTGGGCAACACCTATTATTTTCTTACGTTCCTGTATCCTTCCTGAATTCTGGCCACTCTCCAAAATAGGCTCATGGTTTTATGTACAAGATATGTACCACTTCCAAGCTCTGTGACATGGCCATGTACTGGATAGCTGAAGGGAATGCATCTCAGAAAACTCTGATATCAGTGTGACCAGTAAAGTCTCAGTGGAGAAACCCTGCTTTGGGCCTTTTGATTACCTATTGTTATATTGCCCTGAATATCAGGAACATCTTTTCCTCAGGCTGCTCCTTCCTGAAGCCTGAAGAAAACAGTTTTCACATGGAAATGAATGGGCATTTTACCTTTGTGTTTTACAATAAAACCTTCACAGAGATTAGGCTCTCATTAACTTAAAAATACTTTTAAATTTTATCTAAGGGTAAAAAGTAACATGTAACTGTACATATCTTTTTGATAACAAGTCCAATTATACAACACAAATGATACACATAAATCTCCAACATGTTTTTATTTTAAGCCTAGAATTACCATACAACCTTAGAACATTTCTGTTTTCATACTTATATTTCACTTCTATAGTCTTATAAATATCGCAGGTTCCCAATAACATTATTCATACAGCAGAACAATTCCTAACCCAAATCGAACATGTTATTAACCCTAACCATACACTGTTCCCTCAATCTAACTTTACAGAAGTGCAGGGAAAGAGTTCGTCTTACAATACAGGAATTTAGGGGATCTTCCACCCGCTGAGAACCTCAAACGTCCATGCAGAAATGATTCCTGTAGAAGATGTAGGCAGCTATGAAGGACCTGAGAGAGTAAGAGTCACCTTCCATGGCCAACAACCTGGTCAGGATGAAGGGTTGTGTCTGAATCTGCCTCTCTCTTCTTAATGTAGAGAAGATGCACCAAAACAGGCCAGTGTGGAGAGCTGCTCTGGAGTGCCTATGGATGATATACCATTCTAACTTGTGAAAGTGTCACAGGAAGTAGGGGCAGCCTCCATCTCATGGGGCCTTGGAAGCAACAATTAGGACAATGTGTTTGCCAAGGCAGTGACCTCATTCAGTTCCTGAAGGAAGTGACCTCACCTCACTTCCTTGGTGTTCGAAATCTCTGAACATGTGGTCCAGGAAGCCAGGCACCCACAGCCAGTCCCAGTCCCAGTCCCAGTGATCTCACTTGTTTGGATTTACCAAGGACAGAGTCAGTCTTTCTTGGTACCTACTGATGTGAGGATGGCCAAATGCCAGTAAAGCTCTGAAGAGGGCCCTTTCCTGAGAAACCAGGTTGTGGCTCACCGCTGGCTCCTGTCAACTTCACAGAGTTGGACAAGGAGAACAGATCTGAGACAGAACAGGCCATTT
This sequence comes from Callospermophilus lateralis, assembly GCF_048772815.1. Taxonomy (NCBI): domain Eukaryota; kingdom Metazoa; phylum Chordata; class Mammalia; order Rodentia; family Sciuridae; genus Callospermophilus; species Callospermophilus lateralis. The sequence goes on along the minus strand of NW_027515711.1, from coordinate 60,449 downwards.
CATGGAAACATAGTATGGCCCACCACTCAGAGGACACTGCGGATAGTCACAGACCTACTTGGGGGAAGGAGGTGCATTTGTGGGTGTGGGTGTGTGTTTGTGGTTTTGTCTCATGTTCTGAGAATAGGTAAGAAAGGCAGTTTGTTTTGTTTGGAGTTAATTGATTCTAGTAAGTCGTTTGAAAAGGCGAGTGTTTCTAGGTCTGTGTATCCCACTGTGTCAGGGGTTGTAGACATTAGAAAAGAGAATGCTTCAATGGATGTGTCCTGTCTAGTAGAAAGCTTCCCCGGATTCATACTTCCCATTTATGAATGGACTGTGGCTTGCATTATTGATGGGCAACCCCCGATATCTTCCTAAGTTCCTGTTTTCTTTCTGAATTCTGGCCACTTTCCAGAATAGGCTCATGGTTTTGTGTCCAAGATGTATACCACCACCAAGCTCTGTGACATGGCTATGTACTGGATAGCTGAAGGGAATGGCGAGCAACTCAGAAAACTCAGATATCAGTGTAATCAGGAAAGTTTCAGTGGAGAAATACTGCTTTGGTTACCTATTGTTCTGTTGCCCTCAATGTCAGGAAGGTCTTTGCCTCTGGCCACCCCTTTGGGAAGCCTAAAGAAAACAGTTTTCAAATGGAAATCAATGGGCATCACCTGTGACTCTTTGCTTAATTGCATTGGAAAGGGATATGTCTGAATCAGGCTCTAGGTCCTGTGTTAGGCTTTGGCTTAGATTCTCAGCACATGATGGATGTAAAGAAAATCCCATGTTTGCATCCAAAACTAAATTGGCCAAAAGAGCAGTCATTATGGAAGAAGTCTCTCGCCTTCCCCTGTAAGGTTCCTCACCTCCATCAAGTGAGAATAGGAACCTTTGGATCAAATGAGTTCTTCAAAGCCCTTTAGAGGCTATCCCATAGGTGCTTGGGTTTTCTCCAGAATCCAAATCACATAAAGAATCTATACCTGACAGTCAGTAGGCCTCAAATTGGAGGAGCAAAGCAATATTAATAGCAGGCCTATTTGATCACTCCTGGTTCCCCGGACGAGTGTCCAGGACACCCTGACTTTAGGCAAATGAGGGGCAATGGAGGTTATTTTGGACACTGTCTTGGGCTGTGCCCCTCATGGAAACCTCAAGCCAGAGGTAATGATGAGTGTCCATATGGAAGAAGATGAGGGCCATGTGGGAGTGTTTTGGTTTTAATTGTGGTCATGTGTGGCCGTTGGAATAGATGACTGGGTCCACCTTGGCTTTAACTCTGTTGTGATTCCCCTTAGAGACTGAGTTGTGGACCTCACCTCAGAGACGTATTGCCATGAATTGTGTTGGGATTTTAGGAGGATTCACATGAGAGTCACCCTTGTAAAATGAGATCTAGGCCCAGGGTGGCTGTTCACTGAGCACTGGGAATCTCAGCCAGGTTACCACATGATTTTATTCTGAAAGACTTGGCAGCCATATATGAGAGTCAAAACACACGGATGTCACAATGTAGATCCCAATGGGCCTGGATTCATGTGATCATTTGGCCACTGTTTGGGAAGCCTTGCCTGTGAGACTTCTGCAGAGATTTCATTGAAATGAGCTTCCTAACCATTTAATAGTTCCAGAATGAAATGAAACACACAGTGCCTCCAACTTCAACCTTGAAAAATGGGTAGATAAATACCAAGAAATTTTTAAACTTCCCATGACCAGGTGGCACTGGAGAATCTTTGGATATCCTGTGGCTGATCATGAGATTACAAGACAGTGCTTTGATTGACTGGTTTTCATAAAAATGGTTCAGAACAGAGATACCAGGAAGTTGGAGCCTGCTGAGAGGTGGGCCTACAGCAGTGCTGGGCAGGTGTGCAATAAAACAACTGTGGTGGGGCCATGTGGATCTTCCATTGGCTTCCAAATGACTTGTGACTGACATGGTGCAGCCAGCAGACCCTTGTATGTAAAGGCATCTTGTTATATGGACAGGATTCAGGGCAATGTTTAGAATCAGATTGCTATGGTCAAGGGGGCAAGTCATGTGGTATATAAGCCTGGTTGGTGCATTCTCCTGCAGACCCTGACCTACCAAAAGTGACAGAACTCACTCACGCACCGGGTAACAGTTGAATTCTTTGTATATCATGAAGCAAATACCAAAATCCCAGTGCAGCAGCAAGAAACACGACGAAAAGTGGAGGATGACCAAATGGCCTCACAGTCCACATGTGAATACACTTATCCCCCAGTTGCCACAGTTTACCTACTAAAGAAAATTCAGCACTGCTGCCACATATTCAGTGGAAAATAAGAAACCATGTCCTCGAGGTAACATAGATGCAGACACAGCTTTGATTGTCTCACTACAATGGAAGCTAAATCTCCCGACAACAACATATATTTCAAGTGCCCAAACTCAGAGTGAGTTTCTCAAGAAGGATTTAGGGAACCAGAGCTCCATGTTTGTGGACTGTTTTCCCTGTCCCTTACTTTTGAAATCTCCTCTTCCGTCTTCAAGGTTGTGAACTCCTGAGCATATTCCATTCCAGATATTTATTCACAGATTTTCTAACTCTTCTCCTCTAATTGTGCCTTAGTCTCCGTGATTGTAATGTCAAGGCATCCCTTTCTCTGTATCCTATTCAGCACATGTATTTTTACATGCAATTATAGAATCTTACCTGATACCACACGTACATTCTTGTGAGGTGACTGACTTGGCAGATACAAATTGTAAGAGATCACTCCTCCTAAAAGCTGTTGGAACTGAAAATTCAATCTATGAGTGAGCTTCCTTGTTTAAGAACATTATACATAAATCCATATTCAATAAAATAAATACATTTGGATCTGTAGATGACATATATTTCATGGTGAATTTCAATTGGAATATATTATGCTATTTTTAATGTCTGTGTGTTTGTGTATGTATATATATATATATACACACTCTCCAGATTTTTCAAAATATGAAATATATGTCTTGTTATACACTCCCTAAACTCATTCATATTCAAGTATGTGTATTTATAATCAAATTTTCACAAGAGTATTCTCAAAATTATTCATTCACCTGAAATACATATTTGTTTCCTAGTACTGAAAACTATCTTCAGTGAAAGGTGCATACAAATCCTAATATTTCCACAGTAACTGAACCAGTTTAACATCAATACAAGTAGATTCCTATGGGACATGTTGTGCATTTTGACATTTATTTTATTCAACACTGGTACATTACTATTTCTTCAGTTTATGCTCATCATAGCAAATATATTTCATCCAAAAATTTGCAAATTTTTAGGCATTTTGTTCACTTTCAATCACTTTATTCTACAGAAAACATGTATTCCTCCATGTTTTTGATGGGTCTTTTCATGAGACTTCTTTCCAAACACATTATTTTTGATTTCCATGATCACTTTTGAAGCAAAACTCAAAGACACTTCGTGATAAACCATAACCCTAATATTACCATTAGATGTATTGCTGGTTGGAATGAATGATGGTATATCGATATAAGATTTCTTATATATTTTCAGATATGAATTCAATCTATTATTTAAAGTGGGACCAGTTATATTATTGATTCACAATGTGGTCTATTTATGCACTATCTCTATATTCATAGACACAGTGTACACCTCTTTGTACCACCAATACTAATTTATAAGACTTCAAAACATTGCTCCCAGAAATGCTGGAAGAAATACTAATGTCACGCCATCTACATATACATTTTATCACAGTAATATTCTGGACACAAAATGCAAAGGTTACACTTATGATTGTACCAAAGCCTAAAAGGAAAGTGAACAGGGATTACTAAAAACATCCATGTCCACATTGCCTAATGCTCTCAAATGTCAATCCTATTGGTGACTACATATTTGTTTCTTCCTAAGATTATATATTCAAACTCAACCCTGTTCAAAATGTCTAATCCTATCACTCACTTTGTACTTTCCCTGATTTTGTAATGTCTCTATTATTATCTGATTTCCTACATATTTTCCAAAGTTCATCATTGTGACTGAATCTTCATATGTGCTGACATTTACCTTCACCCTCTAACAGAAACCCTATTGCTAAAGAAGTTTTTTTTTTCCAAATCCTATACTCACTCTCCTTCCAAAACCTACCAACTATCTTCCTAATCTTACCTACTATCCCTTTTTGACTGGATGTTCTCTTCCACATTCAATCATCCAATGTACAAGGTCCTATGCCATTGTATATTTATTTATCTGAGACATCTGTGCAGAAAGTAAGTCAACACTAAGTATACCAATGAAGGGCCCAATGCCCTTCAGGGTTTCAAATCTTAGATTTCTGTTTTCATACATATATTTCACCTACATATTCTTATAAATATCGTAGGTTCCCAATAACATTATTCATCCAGCAGAATAGTTCCTAACACAGATTGAACATGTTATTAACCCTAACCATACACTCTTCCCTCAATCTAACTTTACAGAAGAGCAGGGACAGAGTTGGTCTTACAAGACAGAAATTAAGGGATCTTTCACCTGCTGAGAACCTCAAAGGTCATTAAAGATGATCCCTGGAGAAGATGTAGGAAGCTATTAAGGACCTCAGAGAGCAAAAGTCATCTTTCATTGCAAACAACCTGGTCAGGATGAAGGGTTGTGTCAGAATCAGCCTCTCTCTTCTTAATGTAAAGAAGATGCAGCAAACCAGGCCTGTGTGGAGAGCTGTTCCTGGGTGCCTATGGTTTTATACCATTCTAACTTGTGAAAATGTCAGAGTAAGTAGGTGCAGCCTCCATCTCATGGGACCCTTGGAAGCAACTGTTAGGACAAAGTGGTTGCCAAGGTATGGACCTCATTCAGTTCCTGAAGGAAGTGACCTCACCTCACTTCCTTGGTGATGGAATTCTCTGAACTTGGGATCCAGAAAGCCAGGCATCCAGAGCCAGTCCCAGTCACAGTCCCAGTGGTCAAAATTTTTCGGATTTACCAAAGACAGAGTCAGTCTTTCTTGGTACCTACTTATGTGAGGATGGCCAAATGCCAGGAAGGTCTGAAGAGGGGCCTTTCCTGAGAAAGCAGATAGTGGCTCACCACTGGCTCCTTACAGATTCACAAAGTTGGCCACAGAGACTAGATCTGAGACAGGACAGCCCATTATGAGGGAATTTCTTATGGCCCACCATCAAACGACACTCCGTATTGTCACAGAGGTACTTGGGGGTCTGTGTGGGTGTGGGTGTGGGTATTGGTTTGTGGTTTTGTCTCATGTTCTGAGAATAGGTAAGAAAGTCGGTTTGTTTGGTTTGGTGTGAACTGATTATAGTAAGTCGTTTGACAAGGCTAGTCTTTCTATATCTGTGTATCCCACTGTGTCCATGGTTGTAGAAAATAGAAAAGAGAATGCATAAATACATGTGTCCTTTCTAGTAGAAATCTTCCCAGCATTCATTCTGCCCAATTTATGAATGGTCTGCGGCTTGCCTAATGGATGGGCAACACCTAATATCTTCTTAAGTTCCTGTTCTCTACCTGAATTATGGGCAACCTCCAGAATACGCTCATGGTATTGTGTCCAAGATATGAACCACCTCCACGCTCTGTGATACGGCCATGTACTAGAGAGCTGAAGGAAATGATGAGCATCTCAGAAAACTCAGATATCAGTGTGACCAGGAAAGTCTCAATGGAAAAACCCCGCTTTGGGCCTTTTGCTTACATATCCTTCTGTTGCCCTGAATGTCAGGAAGGTCTTTGCCTCTGGCTATGCCTTTTTGAAGCCTGAAGAAAACAGTTTTCAAATGGAAATGTATAAACATTACCTGTGGCTCTTTCTTAATTGCTTTGGAAAGGGATGTGTCTGAACCAGCCTCTTGGCCCTGTGTGAGGCTGTGGCTTAGATTCTCAGCACCTGATGGATCTAAAGAAAAATCCCATGTGTGCATGCAAATCAAAAAGCCAAAAGAGCAGTCATTTTGGATGAAGTTTCTCGCCTTCCTCTGTAAGGTTTCTGACTTCCATCATTGAGAATATGGATCCTTTGGGTCAAATGAGTTCTTCAAAGCCCTGCAGACACTAGACCATAGGTTCTTGGGTTTTCTCATGACTCCAATTAACATAAAGAATCTAAACACCACAGTCAGTAGGCCTCAAAATTGAGAATAAGAGCAATATTAACGGCAGGCCTCTTTGAACACTCCTGGTTCACAGGAAGGATGTCCCGGCCACACTGACTTTAGGCAAATGGATGCAAGGGAGCTTATTTTGGACACTGTCTTAGGCTGTGCCCCTCATGGAAACCTCCAGCCAGAGGTTATGATGAGTGTCTATATGGAAGAAAATGAGGGCCATGTGGGAGTGTCTTGATTTTAATTGCGGTCATTTGTGTGGCGCTTGGAATAGATGACTGGGTCCACCTGGGCTTGAACACTGGTGTGATTCTCCTTAGAGACTGAGTTCTGGAACTTACCTCAAAGAAGTATTGCCTTGTATTGTGTTGGGATTTTAGGAGGCCATGCATGAGAGTCGCCCTTGGAAACTGGGATCTATGCCCAGGTTGGCTTTCCACAGAGCACTGGGAATCTTGGGAAGGATATCACATGATTTTATTCTTAAAGACTTGGCAGCCATAGTTGCAAGTCAAAACACATATGGACCTCAAATTGTAGACCTCAATAGGTCTGGCTTCATGGGACCTTTTGGCCTGTCTTTGGGAAGCCTTGCGTGTGATAGTTCTCCAGAGCTTTCATTGAAATGAGCTTCCTCTCCATTTAATCATTCCTGAATGAATTGAAACCCACAGTGCCTCCAACTTCACCCTTGAAAAATGGCTAGATAAATAACTTTAAATTTTTGACATTCCCATGACCGGGTGGACCTGGAGAACCTATGGATGTCCTATTGATGACCATCAGTGTACCAGACAGTGCCTTGATTGACTGGGTTTCATGAAAATGGTGTAGAACGGAGATGCCAGTAATTTGGAGCCTGCTGAGTAGTCGGCCTAGAGCAGTGGTGTGCTGGTGTGTGTTAAAACATCTGTGGTCGGGTCATCTGCATCTGCCCTTCGCTTCCAAATGGTTTGTGACTGACATGGTACAAGCCCCAGATCCTTGTATGTAAAGGCATCTTGTTATATGGAGAGGATTCAGGGCAATGTTTACAATCAGATTGCTATGGTCAAGAGGGCAAGCTATGTGGGATAGAAGCCTTGTTGGTGCATTCTCCTGCAGACCCTTACCCACCACACGTGACAGAACTCCCTCCATCACTGTGTCCCAGTTGAACTTCTTGTATTTTGTGAAGCAAATATCAAACTCCCAGTGCAGCTGCAAGAAACACCACAAAAATTGGAGGATGACCAATGGCTTCACATTCCACCCTGGGAGACACTTAGCCACCAGTGGCCACAGTTTCCCTACAAAGAGAGAATTCAGCACTGCTGCCTCATGTTCATTGAAAAATAAGAAACAATGTCCTCTAGGTCACATAGATGCTGACCCAGCTTTGATCGTCTCACTATAAAGGAAGCTAAATCTCCTAAAAACAACCTCAGATGAAGTTTCTCAAGAAATATTTAGGCCGGCAGAGCTCCATGTTTGTGGTGTTTTTACCCTGTCCCTGACTTTTGGAAACTCCTATACCACCTCCAAGGTTGTGAACTCCTGAGCATTTTCCATTCCAGATGTGTATTCACAGATTTTCTAACTCTTCTCCTCTAATTGTGTCTTACATGGGTTGAAGGTAATGTCAAGGCATTGTTCTGAATACACATTGGATTCTTTTTCCAATTTTCCATTTGAAATACTGAATCCCTGACTGTCAGGCGTAGAAGGAATTCACCTTCAAAGAATAGCCTGACACTTACAAGAAACAGCCCCCATGGAGACATCCTGTCTGGGAGACATCCTGTAGCCAACTGTGTCTCTGAGACATCCTGTTGCCATCTGTATTCCTGAAACATCCTGAGTTTATCTCACCTTGTGAAGACATCCAGGAACTTTGGATAAGAGAGCTTTCCCATCTCCAGCATATAAATGCCCCTGTGTGAAAAATAAAAGTTTGCAGCTTGATCAGAACTCCTGTCTTGCTGTCATCTCTCGTGTCTCTTGTCCCTTCATTCCTCCGCATCTAGGTTCGCTGCCCCTGTTGATGTGTCTTTCCAGCCGTGACTACTGGCACCCACTGACTGGGGCTCGAGCCTTTGACTGATTGGGAACCCCGTCCTCCTGGAAGACTTCATCAAGTGGAGCTCGCGATTGCCTCAGCAGACACCACAAAGAGACAGATCCAGGAGGAGAGTGGGGATGACGCACGGTGAGTGACCCACCATGGGACAAGCAGTTTCGTCACATGATTTGTTTTTGTCAGGCCTCAAGGAGTCCTTCAAGACATGAGGGGTGCGTGTTAAGAAAAAGGACTTAAAATTTTTCTTCTAATACATAGGAGAATTGTGTACATGGTTTCACATTGAAGTGACCATTGATGGCAAAAGATGGCTTAGAGTAAGAGACTGTTTAAAAGATTATTATGAAACCTTTGGCCCAGAAAAAGTGCCAGTTCCCACCTTTTCTTACTGGAACTTAATTAATGAAATTCTTAAAAGTTCACCCTTTGACAATGGTACCTTACAACTTGTCAGGATTGGAGAAGAGACTATGCAAAACACCTCTCGTCTCCCCACGGCATGCCCATCAGTTAGTATAGACATTGACCCTTCTCAGTCTCCCCAGGACCCTGGGAACCTTCCTAGTCCCCCTCAAAATACCACCCTAATGAATAAGGCTCCAATGGTTACCAAACACCTTTATCGAGTTTTAAATCCCAGAGACACATTGACCCCTGGGACGGAGGCTACCTTGGAGAAGGAAGCAGCAAGCTACCATTCAGAAGATGCGCCACCTCTCAGGACCCTGCCACAGCCTATAGGACTTACACATCTACCTACCTCCTATATCCCTCCTGCCTTTTGTGCTCCAGCCTTTCAGGAGCAAAATGCAACCCAGATATTTTTCCCCACTTCCCTTGCCTAGCCTGGCTCCCTTGTGAGAGTCTCTCCAACATAGACGGGAACAGATCAAACTTTTAAAAGAATTAAGATCCCTAGACTCTGAGCTCTGTTCATTAGCCTTAGGCACGGAGTCAATGCAAACTGGCCCACGGCGGTCTAATACAAAGGCTAAGCCACTCCATCAGCCTGTTCTCGCCTTCCCAGTCACCCGCAGTCAGATAGATAAGCCTGCCCAGGCTGAGGTCAAAGACTTAGACGAGGATCAAGAGGAGGAAGTGGGGGAAATGGATCAAGGAGATCAGGACTCAGAGGATGAGGAGTTCACCCCTAGGCAGGAAGGAACCCAGAGTGTCTACAAAAAAATTAAGCCTGCGTTTTCTTGAAAAACATAAAAAGACTTGTGCTCACAATGGCCCCACTGTGCCCTACAAGTTGACTTTATTAGAAAGCCACAGCGCACAATGGCTTACTCCCAATGATTGGAAATTTTTAGACCGAGCTACCCTCAGTGCCGGAGATTTCCTGTTATGGAATGCAGATTTCGAGGAGCACTGTCAGGAAACTGCTCAAAAAAAATTAACTAAGGCCTCCTCTAAATCCTGAACTTATGTTAAGCTAGTGGGCTATGCGCCATTTGACACTAAAACTAAATAGGCACGTTTCCCTGCTGGAATTTTGGCGCAGATTCAGATGGCTTGCTTACATGCTTGGAGATGCCTCCCTCAAACTGGCTCGGCTACCACTTCTTTGGCAAAAATTTGACAAGGACCCAACGACCCTTATAGAAACCTTGTTCCCCGGCTTAACCTAGCTGCAGAATGCTTGCTTGGACCAAGCGAAAGCAAAAGAACTTTTGTAAAACATCTTGCCTTTGAAAACGCCAACCTGGCATGTCAGGATGTTCTTCGACCACATAAGGAAAAAGGGAAACTTTCGGACTTTATTAGACTCTGTGCAGGGGTGGGTGCAGCCCATGCCATGGGTCTCGCCCTACATGCCCCCTTTATCAAGGCCTTTCACAATCCTGGCTCATGTACTTGCTTTACTTGTAAACAACCTGGCCATTTTGCACGCAAGTGTCTGAAAGACAAACAAAGCGTAGGAATATCGTCTCCTCAAACTGGGGCTAAACCGCCCCCAGCTACCCTTTGTTCTAGATGTCGTAAATGTCATCACTGGGCCAGTAAGTGTAGATCTAAGACAAATGGCCTCAGACAGCCTATTTCTTCCTGCTTCTCAGGAAAACCCTGCGGGGCCAGCCCCTGGCCACGACCTCCCCCAGGACAAAACCAGGGGCAATAAGGTTTATTCCCTTCCAAACTCCAAACCTACCACAAAATTCTTCCCCACAATTGCCTCCCTCCGACTAGCCACCCCAGGCAGCGCAGGATTGGACCTCTGTGCCACCACCAATACAATATTAGACTCAATGCAAGGGCACCAGATAATACCCACTAGAATTATGGGTCCCCCTTCATCTCATACGAGTGCCCTTATTCTTGGAAGAGTCTCTGCTACCTTAAATGGTGTTCAGGTCTTCCCTGGCATTAATGATAATGATTTCACTGGAGAAATAAAAATACTAGCAACAGCTATTAATGGAGTTGCGGCCATCCCAGCAGGAACAAGACTTGCACAATTAATATTCCTTCCCTTGGATTCAGGAGGCACTTCCACCGCCCAAACATAAAATGGGGGACAGCCTCCCTCGGCTGCTCTGATGTATATTGGGTTCAGCCCATTTCTCACAATAGACCCACCCTTACCTTACTTATTGAAAAAAAGGAATTCCAAGGAATTCTAGATACTGGAGCTGATGCCACAATTATTTCTCACAAATACTGGCCATCAGGTTGGCCCATCACCCCATCCTTGAATGACCTAAAAGGGTTAAGAGTCAAAAAATCCCCATGTCAGTTCTAGGGCTCTTAGCTTTACTGATAAAGAGGGTAATAAGGTGACTGTCACTCCTTTCATTGTTCCTGACCTCCCTGTTAACCTATGGGGCCGAGATATTTTGAGTCAAATGGAAGTCATTCTTGCCAGTCCCAATTCCATGATGACTCATCAAATGCTTCGTATAAATTTTGTCCCTGGTACAGGCCTTGTGAGACTGAGACAAGGACTGGTGGCGACTATAAAACCCATAAAAAAACAAATACATATGGACTTGGGTATTCTGATTTTTAGTGTCGGTTCCTGACCCTCCTGTACCCCATGCAGATAAAATTATTTGGGAGACTCAGACTCTTGTGTGGGTGGATCAGTGGCCCCTTACCCCCCCAAAAAATTGGAGGCTGCCTCCATGTTAGTGCAGGAACAGCTGGCAGCCGGCCATGTAGAGCCCTCAACCTCACCATGGATTACTCCTATTTTTGTTATCAAGAAAAAATCAGACAAGCGGCATCTTTTACAATATTTGTGTGCCAGTAATAAAGTTATGTGCCTGATGGGAGCACTACTGTCTCGAATTCCCACACCAATGGCTATTCCCAAAACTATTGTAAAATGGTTATTGACTTAAAAGTTTGCTTTTTTACCATTCCTTTACATCCTGAGGATAGACCCTATTTTGCCTTTAGTCTCCCTTGCATTAATTTCCACGGCCCTATGCAGAGATTTCAATGGAAGGTTCTTCCCCAAGGTATGGCCAACAGCCCTAGTCTTTGCTAAATATAAGTTGTTCAAGCAGTAGACCCTGTGAGAGAGTGATGACCACAATTTTATGTTTTACATAATATGGATGAATTTTTAATTGCTGCACCTAATTACCATGACCTTAATAATTGTTACTTGGACCTTTAGAAAACCCTCACTACCTTGAGACTACGGATAGCTCCTGATAAGGTTTAAACACAGGACCCTTATACCTATTTGGGCCTTAAACTTCAAGATAATCAGATCCAAATTCATAAAATACAACTGCGTGTGAACCATCTTCACACCCTTAATGATTCTCAAAAATTACTGGGAGATATTCAATGGCTAAGAACATATTTATAATTATCCACTTGTGTACTTTTGCCCCTTAATGATATTTTGAGAGGTGATTCCTACCCTTCCTCCCCTCAAAAGCTTACTCCTGAGGCATGACAGGCATTAAACCAAGTCACAGAGGCCATTGCCAAACAGTTTGTTACACAAATTTCTTATAACCTTCCTCTGGTTCTGGTTCTTTTACACACTCCTCATATACCCGCAGGAAAATTTTGGCAGTGATATCCATATTTTAAAAATAAAGGCTTCCCCTTGCTTTGGGTCCATTTATCCACCACATCCTCCAAGTTTATTACCGTTTATCTTGCTCAGGTAGCTTCTATTATTATTAAAGGTCGTTTGCTTTCTCGACAACATTTTGGCAAAGACCCTGATAATATTTTAATTCCATATACTAATGACCAAACCCAATTTTTACTACAGAGAGGGGATGAATGGGGTATTGCCCAATCAGGCCATTTGGGAACAATTGATAACCACGTCCCCAATGACACCCTTTTACATTTTGTCCAGATACATCCATTTATTTTTCCCAAAATTACTCAAAAGGCTCCCAGTTCCAAGCCCTTACTGTCTTTACAGACGGTTCCAGTAATGGCTGTGCGGTCTTTGTTGTCAATAACCAGCCTACAACCTTTGATACTGTCTATCATTCAGCACAGTTTGTGAAACTGTTTGCCATAACACAAGTTTTTATAACATTTTGTGATAATCCTGTTAATATTCATACAGACAGTGCCTACATTGCTCATTCTGTGCCCCTGCTGGAGATTTCACCCGCCATTAAAGCTTCTTCCAATGCGGCCTTTCTGTTTCACCAGCTTCAGCAGCTAATTCAGGCCAGACAACACCCATTTTTCTTAGGACACATCAGGGCACACTCTGATCTTTTCGACCCTCTAACACAGGTAATGCTCAAGCTGATGCAGCAACTCCTACCATCTTTCAAATTTTTGGTGGCTCCATTCAATAGGCCACGGAGCTAAACAATCTTCACCAACTAAATTCCCAGAGCCTTCGATTACTTTGTAAAATTACCAGGCAACAGAAACGAGAAATAGTAAAAGAATGCCCTGCTTGCGCTCTCTCCCTCCCCATTCAACACTTGGGAGTTAACCCCCGAGGATTACTGCCAAATCAGGTTTGGCAAATGGATGTTACTCATTTTCCTGAATTTGGAAAAACCAAATATATACACGTTTCTATCGATAACTTCAGCAGCTTTATTTTTGCATCACCACATTCTGGAGAGGCTACCAAAGATGTCCTTTCTCATCTTGTTTCAGCCTTTTCCATAATGGGTAAACAAATACATATTAAAACAGATAATTGTCCTCCATATACCAGTGCCAAGTTTAAACAGTTTTGTGCTACCTTGCAATTTTGTCATCCTACTGGAATTCAATACAAACCTCAGGGCCAAGGCATTGTGGAATGTTCCACCTTACCTTAAAGACTTGGCTATCCCACCTTAAGGCTTCCGCCCTTGTATTTACCACTCACAGGAATTGCCTTAACCATGCATTATTTGCCCTTTCTTTTCTTACCCTAGACAGTGAAGGCCTTTCGGCTGCAGACACACACTTGCATCCCTTTTCCAATTCTGATCAGCCACCTGTTATGTGGCGAAATCCCCTTACAAATAAATGGAAATGCCCACATCCTGTCCTCATCTGGGAATGTGGCTCAGCTTGTGTTTTGGACCAAGAGCTAGCAGCCCCAAGATGGTTACCAGAATGCCTGGTTAAACAGGTTAATGACTTACCTCAAACCGGGGACGGAGGCCCTCTCCCTGAGTACAAATTTTCCCCTTTTTCGGATCCATCCAACAATCTGTGTGAGGATCCTGCTTAAGGCACTTCTGCTGAACAGGTTTGTGCACGGAGGCCTGGGCCCTCCACCTTCCAACATCATGGAGTACCTTCCCCCTCCTCCCCCCGTGAAGGCAAGGGAGGATCTTGGACTCAGGCTCCCACTAGTTGGAACCAGACTGCTGACTGCATGACTAAGGTGGCTTACCTCCGTTCCGAGGTTGACCATAAATTCAGAGGAGTTCATCAGCCTAAATGGGTATGTGTTAACAAGCCAAAGATTATTCCCCCTAGTACAAGTAAAGCTCTCCAAAATTGTTCTGCAACCCGTACGCATACCCAGGCGATGCATGTCTCTTGTTTTGTGTCGGCCTCAATTTGTGTTAACAAGCAGGGAGAATGATTTTTTGAAGCCTCCCTAACTAAAACTCATGAAACAGGGTGGACCACTATTCATTATACCCCCGTTCTCTTTGACCAGGGAGGAGAAGGCAAATACACCAAGCTACAGTCAGCTGGGTGCCAAGGCACTGTCGGAAAAACTTCCTACTGGCCCATTAAGGACCCTACAGGGGTCTCTGATTGTAGAGGACCCACTGATGCAGTCAAGCATCCTCAGATAATCAAACTTTTGAAACCCCAAATCCCTGAGCTCACATATCATCCCTTAATGTAGCCGAAATCCCAGTTCCCAGGTTTAGATACCAATACATTAGATATTTTGCAAACTACCTTCTCCTTCCTTAATAATTCCAACCCCACCCTTGCTGGTAATTGCTGGCTCTGCATGACAACAGGGGCAAGCATGCCTATGGCAGTTCCTATTAATTCTACTATGGACAATGATAATACATGCCAACCCGGATTTCCCTTTAAAGTACAGACTATAGGCACTTTTACATTATGTCTTTTAGGCGTGATGCAGAATAATACCTATGATATTGATGTTGGAGTTCCTTCCTTTGGAAATTGCTCAACAGTACAAAACTATTCCTCACCCACCCCATCTCTTTGTCCCCCCAATGGCACAGTTGTTATGTGTGGAGGAAATGTGGCCTTCCCCAGGCTTCCAGCGAATTGGAACAGTGGCTGTGTTCTTGCCTTATTACTCCCTGATATAACTATTGTCCCAGGAGACGAACCTCTAGCCTAGACACCTTAGTCAAAAGACAGAGGTGGGCGATACAGGCCTTATCACTTATTGCCAGCCTTGGAATAACAGCTGCTGTGGGCACAGGTACACTGGCTTAGGCACGGCAATACACCCTTACCATCGCCTGTCTCAACAACTTAAAATGATGTACAAACTCTATCAGAAACCATTAAAGATTTGTAGGACCAAATAGACTTCCTGGCAAAAGTGTTCCTTCAAAACAGACGAGGCTTAGATTTGCTGACTGCTAACCAGGGAGATATTTGATTGGCCTTAGGGGAACGATGCTGCTTTTATGCCAATAAATCAGTCATAGTATGCACTAAATTTAAGCAGCTTCAAGAAGATCTAGAAAAGAGATGAAGGGAACTATTTGAAAATCCCCTCTGGACAAAGCTTAATGGATTTCTACCCTACCTTCTTCCCCTATTAGGCCCTTTGTTGGGTTTACGTTTAATGGTGACCATAGGACCCTGCATTATAAACAGTGTGGTACAATTTATTAAAGAACACATTAATATTATGGCCTCTAAGCCCCTACAAATCCACTATCATCATCTGGAGATGGAAGACCACGCTGTCAACTTTTAAAAGGATGTTCTACCCTTCTGACAGGCTTATTTCTTAAGTTTACATCCCCACAAATCTCTCTTTCTTACATAAAACTATAAGTAACAGCTCTGACAAACCATCTTCTGCCCTTGCCATAAGGGTTTGTCTACATGGGCCCTTCGGCTTGGGGGAAGACGCACCCATGGAGTGAGGACGTTAGGCCACAATATCGGAGGGTGCAGGAAGGATTGCAAAAGGATGGATCCACGGATCCCCAAACACAAGACCTGTGAGTGACATGCTCTGGTGCATGGCGGTTGGCATGCTTCCGCTTCAAGGCCATCTCCTCCAAAAACATGCCAAGGCCACCACGAAATCTGCTAGTAAAGATGCTCGCTCGGATCAGGAGATATTCTAAGGCCTCCTAGAGAAACAGAGCCTCTAACCCCCCCCCCCCCTAAAAACATGGCCGGTAAGGTAGGTCAAATATTTTATATAAGAAAGGGGGAGATGTCAGGGGCTAAAAGGAAGTTCTCCTTCAAAGAATAGCCTGACACTTACAAGAAACAGCCCCCTGGGAGACATCCTGCCTGAGAGATATCCCACAACCATCTATCTCCCTGAGACATCCTGTCGCCATCTGTCTTCCTGAAATATCCTGAGGTTATCTAACCCTGTGAAGACATCCAGCAACTGCCGATAAGAGAGCTTTCCCATCAGCAGCATATAAACACCCTGTGAGAACAATAAAAGTTTGCAGCTTGATCAGAACTCCTGTCTGGGTGTCATCTGTCCTGTCTTTTGTCCCTTCATTCCTTCCCAACTATGTTCGATGCCCACGTTGATGTGTCCTGCCGGCCGGGACACCTGGCACTAACCCATACCCTACTAGAATATGACTACTAATCCTAATATGATGGAGAAAAATAACCCAAATAGAATAGAAATACAAGCAGTTCAGAGGAGGCATGGTGTATAGTTGGAGTTGCCTTTTGCATGATCTAGGGTAGGTGTTATAAATCTAGCTAATTTTTAAATGAAATAGTTCTCCATGTGTTTTTAAAGTTAAAAAATATGTGAATACCTGTCTCCCTTTCTCTGTAGCCTACTTGCCACATGTATTTTATATGCACATATAGAATCCTACGTGGTATCACACGTATATTCTTGTGAGGTGGCTGACTTAGCAGATTCAAATTGTGAGAAGAGATCACTTCTCCTAAACGCTGTTGGAACTGAAAATTCAACCTATGGGGGAGCCTCCTAGTAAAAAAAAAAAAAACATTATACATAAATCCATGCTAAGTAAAATTAATATTTTTGCATCAGTGGATGATATATATTTCATGAAGAATTTCGATTGGCATATATATTGCTACTTTTCATTGTCTGTGTTTGTGTTTTGTGTATATATATATATTCCACTTGGGGGCCTTCAGGGTTAAAAGTTATTTTGGCCCGGAGCTTGGTGAGCAGAACTCTGCCCATCAATGGGGCCGGGCATTCTGGGATTACTTGGAAGGAGTGATGGATTTTTCCTTTCCCCTGGTCCCAGGTCCTCTTAGTTGTCCAAGCCCGATATTTACTGCAATTAGCCCCTTGAATTAGAGACCTTTTATTTGATAGAGGGCAAAATGGAGCCTTAATGGCTGAGTATATTGCCCCTGTATCCACTTCAATGTTTACTGGGGTGCCCTCCACTTCAAAAGTTAACCTGAGCTCGGGGAGGGGATCTGATCCCCAACTTTCTTAGTCATCCTGCAGAGTCAGGATGGCTGGCTGGCGTGGCTGTCTCTTTCTAGGGCTCTCTTTGGCCCAGTGTCCTTTTTCTTTACAATAGGCACATTGATCTGAGGCCAGGGGTGGCCTCTAGTTTGGGCCCAGGTATCCCTTCCTGTCTCCATGTTTCTTATTTCTGGCCTATTTGTTGTTGTGACCAGGACCTGAGTCAATTCCTTAGTCTGTCTTTTGTTTCTTTTATCCACCCTTTGCTTCCTTATCTTCCTCAGTTTCTCTCGTATAGTATACGTTTTTGGCTTCTCTGACTAAATCTCTCAAAGTCATATCTTGTAATCCATCTAAGTGTTGTAACTTTCTTTAAATATCCATGGCAGCTTGCCCAATAAAGGCCATCATGACAGATGCCTTTTGAGCCTCTGCCTGAGTATCAAAAGGAGTATATCTCCTATATGCCTCCATAATTCTCTCTAGAAACATAGAGGGAGATACATCAGGCCCTTGAATAAACTCTATTACCTTGGCCAAATTAGTTGGTCGCCTAGCAGCCACTAAGATACCCGCTATTAGAGCCCGGAGATAAGTGGACAGATGCTCCCTACCTTCAAAGGTGTTGGGGTCCCAGTTTTGTCGATTCTAGGGAAAGCCGGGTTGAATATGTTGGGAAGTGGTGTCAGTCAACCATCTGGTCCGAGGATATTTTTTTCTAGCTTCCAAGAGGATTCTCTTTTGTTCCTCTGTCATGAAGAGAGTCCCTAGGTGTTGTTGGCAGTCATTCCAAGTAGGCTGGTGTGAAAACATCTATGAATCAACCACACCTGAGACACGAGTGGGGTCCTCTTAAAAGGGGGGATTGTTATTTTTCCAGTTATATAGGTCTGAAGAGGAGAAAGGCCAATACTGGTAGGCTTGCAATTTTTCCCCATGGCCATCATCAATCATTGGCACATAGGGACGGAGGGGGAGCATCACGGGAGTTCCAGGGTTTTCAATCTTTCATTGATGGTGAGTTCCTTTAGCCGGGCCAGGTTCCTCCAGGGGAGGAGGGGCTGTGTGTGCCGCGGGGGAGTTTTCTGGAGGGTGCTGGGCTGGCTTAGCTTCCTCCAATGGCGGAGAGGCTGAGTCAGCAGCAGGGGAATCACTTAGAGGGTGTTGGGGGTTGGGAGACCAGGGCAAGGGATAAGGAGAGGGATGAGAGTGCAGTAGAGTTAAATCTTGTGACTTAGGCAGAAAAGAGGGTGGAGGAGGAGGAGGAGCAGAGGGTTTGAGAGATCGTGGGGGAAGGATTAGGAGCGGGGGCAGGGGCAAAAAAAGGCTTCACCCATGGAGGAGATTTGCAGAGGTAATGCCGGGTTAAGATATATGGCTTTTGATCTGGATGGCTATGTGGCCCTTCCTGAAAGACAATATCTCTGACTTTTTAAATTAGTGAGAAGTAGAAAAATCCTTCTAAGGGCCATCCGAATCCAAAGGTGGGCCACTCTGAGGCACAGAGAGTCTGCCAGGTCCAGCGGTTTACTGAAAAAGAAAGATTCTGAGCCCTTAAGCCGAATTTGGTCCAGTGATCAAGGGTCAGGGACAGAGGCATTGAAGTGCTCTTTTCCATAATGAAAAATGCACAAACAGTAAAAGCAATGACACATGACACAGACAAGACAAGACAATAAAGACAGGAAATGGACGTCCAACACTGAGACGAGGACTGAGTAGCCGGCAATACCTGATGGGCTGGCAATACCGAATCTGAAACAAAATATCACTGAGTTGAGGAGACTATTGTTCCTTGATTTTCAGAGTCCTCTGGGGTGTCCCTCAGGGTGGTGGCCTGTGGTTCTGTGACACATCTGTCAGCCACCGTGAGAGAGAGCTCACACTCTTCATTGACAGCCATTTTGCCAAGCTCTAACCTGAAACCTGACACCAGAAAGAGGCGCCTTACAAATCCCTTGAGGAGCCAGTTGGGGTCTCTCGTCCGCTGCTGCCAGAACTCGGTGGAACCTCCATATGTAAAGGTCGGATGAGTGTCAGGCGAAGAGACCTCTAAGAAACTGTCTCATGCAAAAGCAAAGGGTTTATTGGTGGCCAGCATGCTGGGGCTCAGAGCTCACTTCAATAGAGCAGAGAGTCCTGAGAACAGCTTAAACAGGGCTTATATACTTTCCTTGGGGAGGGCAGGGAGGGAAGTTAAGTATACAGAAAAACATGAAGAGACAACTACCTATTTTACTAACTTTTCACTAACGACTATACTTTGCCAGATTTCCTAATGTATCTATTGATATCTATTTTCCTACATATTTTTCCCAGTTCATCATTGTGGCTGACTCTTAACATGTGCTGACATTTACATTTACTCTATACCCGAAAAGCTATAGCTAAAGAACTTTTGGTGCAAATTCTATACTCACTCTCCTTTCTAAACTACCGACTATCTTCTTAATCTTACCGACTATCACTTTTTGACTGGAAGTTATCTTTGACAATCAATCATCCAAGGCACAAGGTCCAATGCAATTGTATATCGATGTACCTGAGACATCTGTGCAGAAAATAAATCAAAGCTAAGTATCACAATCAAGGTCCTAATACACTTCTGGGTTTTAAATCTTACATAGATTTCTGTTTTCATACTTACATTTTACCTATATATTCTTGTAATTATCGCAGGTCATCAATACCATTATTCATCCAGCTGAATGATTCCTAACCCAAATCAAACCTGTTATTAACCCTAACCATACACTGTTGCCTCAATCTAACTTTACAGAAGAGCAGGGACAGAGATGGTCTTACAATACAAAAATGTAGGATTCCTTCCAACTACTGAGAAACTCAAAGGTCCATGCAAAAATGATCCCTGCAGAAGTTGTAGGCAGCTATCTAGGAACTGAGAGAGCAAAAGTCATCTTTCATTGTAAAAAACTTGGTCAGGATGAAGGAATGTGTCTGAATCAGCCTCTGTCTTCTTAATTTAGAGAAGAAGGACCCAACCAGGCCTGTGTTGAGAGCTGTTCCTGGGTGCCTATGGTTGATATACCATTCTAAGTTGTGAAAGTGTCACAGGAAGTAGGAGCAGCCTCCATTTCATGGGACTCTTTGAAGCAACTGTTAGGACAACATGGTTGCCAAGGCAGTGACCTTATTCACTTTCTGAAGGAAGTGACCTCACCTCACAACCTTGGTGACAGAACTCTCTGAACTTGGGATCCAGGAAGCCAGTCACCAAAATCCAGTCCCAGTCCCACTCCCAGGGGTCTCACTTGCTTGGATTTACCAAGGACAGATTTAGTCTTTCTTGGTACCTACTGATGTGAGGATGGCCAAATGCCAGAAAGCTCTGAAAAGTCACCTTTACTGAGAAAGCAGGTATTGGATCACCGCTGGCTCCTCAGTAGTTCAAAATGTTGACCAAAGAGACCAGATCTGAGACAGGACAGGCCATTTTGTGGGAATAAAATATGGTCCACAATTAGAGAAACTCTGGATAGTCACAGACCTACTTCGGGGAAGGAGGTGCCTTTGTGGGTGTGGGTGTGAGTTTGTGGATTTGTCTCATGTTCTCAGAATAGGTAGGAAAGTCGGTATGTTTGGTTTGGTGTAGACTGTTTCGAGTAAGTCTTTTGACAAGGCGAGTGTTTCTATGTCTGTGTATCCCACGGTGTCCATGGTTGTAGACATTAGAAAAGAGAATGCATCAATTGATATGTCCTGTCTAGTTGAAAGCTTCCCAGCATTCATCCTGCCCAATTTATGAATGGATTTCAGCTTGCCTTATTGATGGGCAACACTTGCTATCTTTCAAAGTTTCTGCTTTCTTCCTGAATTCTGGCCACTCTCCAGAATAGGCTCATGGTTTTGTGTCCAATATATGTACCACTTCCAAGCCCTGTGACATCGCCATGTACTGGATAGCTGAAGGGAATGGCGAGCATCTCAGAAAACTCAGGTATCAGTGTGATCAGGAGAGTCTCAGTGGAGAAACCCTGCTTTGGGCCTTTTAATTACCAATTGTTCTGCTGCCCTGAATGTCTGAAAGGTCTTTGCCTCAGGCCACCCCTTTTTGAAGCCTGAAAAAAAACTGTTTTCACATGGAAATGAATGGGCATCACCTGAGGCTTTTTGCTTAATTCCTTTGGAAAGGATGTGTCTGAATCAGCCTTTTGGCCCTGTGTGAGGCTTAGGCTTAGATTCTCAGCACCTGATGGATCTAAAGAACGATCCCATGTGTGCATACAAAACCAAAATAGCCAAAAGAGCAGTCATTCTGGATGAAGTCTCTCCCCTTCCTTTGTGAGGTTCTAGACCTACATCAAGTTAGAATAGGAATGCATTGGGTCAAATAATTTCTTCAAAGCCCTGCAGAGGCTAGCCCATAGGAGCTTGGGTTTCCTCATGTCTCCAATTCAGACAAAGAATCTAAACCCCACAGTCAGTAGTCCTCAAATTGGAGAAGCAGAGAAGTATTAACAGCAGGCCTATGTGATCACACCAGGTTCACAGGAAGGGTGTCCAAGCCACCCTGTTTTTAGGCACATTAGGGGCAAGGGAGATTATTTTGGAGACTGTCTTGGTCTGCACCCCTCATAGAAACATTCAACCAGAGGTTATGAAGAGTGTTTATATGAAAGATCATGAGGGCCATGTGGGAGTGTGTTGGTTTTAATTGTGGTCATTTGTGTGGTGGTTGGAAGAGATGACTGGGTCCACCTTGACATGAACTCTGGTGTGATTCCCCTAAGAGACTGAGTTCTGGAACTGACCTCAGAGATGTATTGCCATGAATTGTGTTGGGATATTATGAGTTCACGCATGAGAGTCGTCCTTGGAAACTGAGATGTATGCCCAGGTTGTATTTCCACAAAGCACTGGGAATCACAGCCAAGATATCACATGATTTTATTCTGAAAGACTTGGCTGCCATAGTTGAGAGTCAAAACACACATGGACCTCACATTGTAGACCTCAATGGGCCTGGATTCACGTGACCATTTAGCCAATCTTTGGGAAGCCTTGCCTGTGAGAATTCTCCATAGCTTTCATTGACATGAGCTTCCTCAAAATTTAATGGTTCTGGATTGATTTGAAACGTACAGTGCCTCCAACTTCATCTTTCAAAAATGGCTAGATAAATACCAAGAAATTTTTGAAATTCCCATGACCAGGTGGCACTGGAGAACCTTTGGATGTCCTGTTGCTGATCATGAGTATACCAGACAGTGCCTTGATTGACTGAGTTTCATGAAAATGGTGTAGAACAGAGATGCCAATAAATTGGAGCCTGCTGAGTACTTGGCCTAGAGCAGTAGTGGGCAGGTGTGTGATAAAACATTTGTGGGTGGGCCATGTGGATCTACCATTAGCTTCCAAATGTCTTGTGACTGACATGGTGCAGCAAGCAGTCCCTTCTATGTAAAGGCATCTTGTAATATTGAGAAGTTTCAGGGAAAGTTTCAGAATTAAGTTGCTATGGTCAATGGGGAAAGCTATGTGGGATAGAAGCATGGTTGGTGCATTGTCCTGCAGAAACTGACCCACCACACGTGACAGAACTCCCTCCAGCACTGTGTCCCAGTTGACCTCTTTTTATTTTGTGAAGCAAATACCAAACTCCCAGTGAAGCCGCAAGAAACACCATGAAAACTTTAGGATCACAAAATGGCTTCACAGTCCACACGGGGAGACACTTAGACCCCAGGGGCCACAGTTTAGCTACAAACAGCAAATTCAGCACTGCTGCTCATGTTCAGTGGAAAATAATAAACCATGTCCTCCAGATCACATAGATGCAGACCCACCTTTATTGGTCTCACTAGAAACGAAGCTAAAGCACTTGACAACAACATATGTTTCAAGTGCCCAACCTCAGAGGCAGTTCCACAAGAAGTCTTTAGGCCAGAAGAGCTCCAGTTTGTGGAGTGTTTACCCTGTCCCTTACTTTTGGAAACTCCTTAGCATACTCTATTTCAAATATGTATTCACAGATTTTCTAACTCTTCTCCTCTAATTTTGTCTTACTTGGGGACTAGGTAATGTCAAGCCATTGTTCTGGATGACAGTGGGAACAATTTTTTGTAGCACATATTTGTATACACATTGGATTCATTTTATAATTTTCCAGTCAAAATAGTGAATCCCTCACACTAACCCCTATGCTACTAAACTCTGACTAGAATAATAACCCAAACAGAATTGAAATACAAGCAGTTCAGAGGAGGCATCGTGTATAGTTGGACTTGCCTTTTGCATTATATAGGGTAAGAGTTATGAATCTAGTCAATTATTTGGTTGAAAGAATTCTCCATGTTTTTTTAAAGTTAACAAATATGTGAATTCCTGTCTCTCTTTCTCTGTAGCCTATTTAGCACATGTAGTTTTATATGCACATATTTATTCATACCTGGTATCACACGTATATTTTTGGTGAGGTGGCTGACTTGGCATATAGAAATTGTGAGAAGATATCACTCCTTCTAAAAGCTGTTGGAACTGAGAATTCAACCTATGGGTGATCCTCCTATTTAAATAGCATTATACATAAATCCATGTTCAGTAAAATAAATATTTTTGAATCTGTGGATGATATGTATTTCATGATGAATTTCGATTGGCATATATAATGCTACTTTTTAATGTCTCTCTGTGTGTGTCTGTATATATATATATATATATATATATATATATATATATATATATATCCTCCAGATTTTTCAAAATATGAAATATATGTGTCTTATTATGCACTCCCAAATTTCATTCATATTCATGTATGTGGATTTATAATCTACTTTTCAAAAGATTATTCCCAGAAATATTCATCCACCTGAAATAACATTTTGGTTTACTAGTACTGAAAACTATCTTCAGTAAATGGTGCATAGAAATCCTAATATTTTGACATTGCAAGATGGCCATGAATAGAGTGCATCACACCCTTTGTACTGCGCAACTTCACATGTGAATAAGGAGTTAGAATGACGAAAAAGTATCTTGTTAGGATCTTACAGAAAAATGGGTGTGCCTGGAGCCTAGAAGAATGATTTCCACCACCGAGGTCCTGTAATTGAGTCTCAAACAAGAGCCAACTATGCGACCGAAGATCTGGGGTGGCTGATCCGTGCGGCCCATGCCGTGGCTACAGACGGCGGGCTTCCACCTTGAAGCGACCAGCATGCAGGGAGAAACGTTGCTGCGGATTCTGTGGAATCCGGCTGGGTCACCCACCACTGAGCCTGGGGCTGAGTTCGGGATTTCAGATGGAGAAGAAAGTGTTACAGTTCTATCCCCCACAACCGAAACTCCACTGAGGAAACCAACGGCCACCATCTTGGAGAGCTGAAGTATCCACCACCACTCTCCGACAGATTGCAACAACAAAACAGGTGTGTGTTACTCAGCTTATCTCCCATACAGCAGGTAATTCGCAAAAATTCTCTCTTAGGCTTTCCGGGGGAGGGATTACCAGAGAAAGCCTTCATAAAGACGGGGGGAAAACTAGTGGCACCTGACCTTCAACTTCCCCTCCCATCACCGGTGAAAACAAAACTTTTCTAGCCAGCGCAATGGGTGGGGCAAGCGGAAAAAATCAAAACAATAGAGTGCCAGTGTTCCCAATAGACACCCTCCACAACCAAGGAACGGCAGGCAAAGAGTACAGTTTGAGCTGCCAAGAGGCATCACTCAGGGGAAATCTGGTGTCGCAGGGGAAATCAGGACTCACAGAGGAAACCAGGGGACCAGAGGACAGACACGCGTGACTAGGAGGCTGGAGAACGCCTGCCCACAAGCAACCAATCACCCGCTGGCTGCCTGCGCAATTGGGCAGCTAGAGATCACCCGCCCGCCGGTGACAGCCCATTCGCTGATTGCACGACTGGATGGCTGGAGACCGCCCACCCGCCAGCGACCGGGAGGTGAAACCAACCAGAGACAGTCCAGTCCCACCCCCCCATTCAAACACCCCAGCAAGGAGCCTGGGGCCCGCCATAGCAGACAGGTGACATCACTGGAGCTCAGCTGTCGGAATTCCTTCCAAGTGGAATCCACTTTTGCAGGCATAGTCTACAAACACAAAAGAGAGACAACAGAGATATATAAAACCAAAACAAATCTATTGAAGAAAGCAGAAACACAGCAATCAAATTGAGCTGAAAAGTAACGTGAACATCATGAAAAAACAAGGGAAAAAAAGGTGTGCAAAAAATGCAGGACAACTAAATTCTAAAGGAGGACCGTGAAGCATCAGAAATAGGGATAGGGAAAAAACTCAAGGCATACCTAACTCAGATGGAAAGGAATATTAGAGAAGACATGAGGCAGCAAGTCCAAGCAATAAAAGTATATTTTGAAAATCAAATAAACAAACAAATTCAAATGGCAAAGAATGAGCTTTACCAGGAGATAGAGACATTAAAAAAAAAATATCAAACAGTAATCCTAGAAATGCAGGAAAGTATAAACCAAATTAAAAACTCAAACGAAGAGTATTACAAATAGACTAGATCAAGTAGAAGTTACAACGTCAGATAATGAAGACAAAGTTTATCAACTTGAAAAGAATAGAGTAAACACAGAAAAGATGCTTAAATCCCATGAGCAATCTATTCAAGAGATATGGGATGTCATAAAAAAAAACAAATTTGAGAGTCATCGGGATAGAAAAAGGCATAGAGATTCAAACCAAAGGAATGGACAACATATTAAATGAAATAATTTTAGAAAATTTCCCAGAGATGAAAGATGGAATGGATTGCCAAATCCTGGAAGCCTACAGGACCCCAAGCATTCAAAACCATAATAGACCAACTCCAAGACAAATATTTATGAAGATAGCCAGAACAAGGACATACAGAACAAAGAGAGAATATTAAAAGCTACGAGAGAAAGTAGGCAGGTTACATTCAGGGGTAAACCAATTAAGTTAACGACTGATTTTTTTCATCACAAACTTTGAAAGCAAGAAGATCCTGGAACAAAGTATTTCAAACGCTCAAAAATAATGGATTCCAACCAAGAATACTGTATCCAGCAAAATTAAGCTTCAGATTTGACAATGAAATTTAAGTCTTTCAGGATAAACAAAAGCTAAAAGAATTCACAGCCAGAACACCAGCAGTGCAAAGCATTTTGAGCAAAATACTACAAGAAGAGGATTTGAAAAGTAATGCCTGAAACTAGCAGCAGGAGGTATCTCAGTAAAGGGAGAGGAAAATAACCAAAAAGTAAAAACTAACCAAAATAAATAAATAAATGAATAAATAAATAAATAAATAAACAAACAAACAAACATGACTGGAAGTAGAAATCATATTTCAATTGTAACCTTAAATGTTAATGGCCTAAACTCACCAATCAAGAGACATAGGTTAGTAACCTGAATCAAAAAAACAAATCCTACAGTCTAGGGATAAAGAAGGACACTATATACTGTTAAAAGGAACCTTGCACCAACAATGCATAACCATTATCAATTTGTATGCAC
Organism: Callospermophilus lateralis; assembly: GCF_048772815.1. NCBI lineage: Eukaryota > Metazoa > Chordata > Mammalia > Rodentia > Sciuridae > Callospermophilus > Callospermophilus lateralis. Next base: position 33,730 of record NW_027515711.1, on the reverse strand, counting down.
CAAACAATTGAGCTGCAACACTCATAAAACAAACTCGCCTCAAGTTCAAGAGTCAAATAAACTACAACACAATAATTATGGGTGACTTCAACACACCACTCTAGCCATTAGACAGATCCTCTAGACAAAAACTGAATAAAGAAACTATAGAATTCAACAGCAAAATCAGTAACCTAGACTTCACCGACATATATAGAATATATCAACCATCAAAAAGTGGATACACGTTCTTCTCAGCAGCACATGGATCCTACTCAAAGATAGACCATATATTATGCCATAGGGCAATTCTTAGTAAATATAAAGTCGTGGAGATAATACCATGCAGAATATCTGATCATAATGGAATGAATCTGGAAATCAATGATAGAAGAAGGAAGGAAAAATCCTACATCACATGGAAAATGAACAACATGCTACTGAATGATCAATGGTTTACAGAAGACATAAAGGAGGAGATAAAAAATTCATAGAGACAAATGACAATACAGACACAACATACTGGAATCTATGGGACACAATGAAAGCAGTTTTAAGAGGGAAATTCATTTCTTGGAGTTCTTTCCTCAAAAAAAAAAAGAAAAATCAGCAAATAAATGAACTCACACTACGCCTCAAAAACCTAGAAATGGAAGAGCAAAACAACAGCAAATGTAGTAGAAGACAAGAAATAATTAAAATTAGAGCAGAAATCAACGAAATTGAAACAAAAAAAAATTGAAAATATTGATAAAACTAAAAGTTGGTTCTTTGAAAAAATAAATAAGATCTGCAGGCCCTTAGCCATGCTAAGGAAGAGAAGAAAAGAGAGAGCAGGCCCTTAGCCATGCTAAGGAAGAGAAGAAAAGAGAGAACTCAAATTACTAACATACGGGATGAAAAAGGCAATATCACAACAGACACTACAGAAATAAGAAGATAATTAGAAAGTATATGGAAACCCTATGTTCCAATAAAATAGATGATAGTGAAGATATCAATAAATTCTTAAGTCATGCGATCTGCCCAGATTGAGTCAGGAAGACACACACAATTTAAACAGACCAATAACAAAGGAAGAAATAGAAGAAGCCATCAAAATACTACCAAACAAAAAAAGCCATGGACCGAATGGGTATACAGCAGAGATCTACAAAACCTTCAAAAAGGAATTAATACCAATACTTTCCAAGCTATTTCAAGAAATAGAAAAATAAGGAACTCTTCCAAATTCATTCTATGAGGCCAATATCACCCTGATCCCAAAACAAGACAAAGACACTTCAAAGAAAGAAAACTACAGACCAATATCTCTAATAAAATTGGATGCAAAAATTCTCAATAAAATCTTGGTGAATTGAATACAAAAGCATATCAAAAAAATTATGCACCATGATCATGTAGGATTCATCCCTGGGATGCAAGGCTGGTTCATTATACGGAAATCAATAAATGCTATTCACCACATCAATAGACTTAAAGACAACAACCATATGATCGTATTGATAGATTCAGAAAAAAACATTCGACAAAGTTCAGCATCCCTTTATGTTGAAAACACTAGAAAAACTAGGGATAACAGGAACTTACCTCAAGATTGTAAAAGCTATATATGCTAAACCTCAGGCTGGCATCATCCTAAATTGAGAAAAGCTGAAGGCATTCCCTCTAAAATCTGGAACAAGAGGGATGCCCTCTATCACCACTTCTATTTAATTCAGTTCTTGAAATACTAGGCATAGCAATTAGACAGACAAAAGAAATTAAAGGCATAAAACTAGGAAAAGAAGAACTTAAATTATCGCTATTTGCGGATGACATGATAATATATTTAACAGACCCAAAAGGGTCTACAGAGGAACTGCTAGAGTTAATAAATAAATTCAGCAAAGTGGCAAGATATACAATCAACACGCATAAATCAAAGGCATTCCTGTATATCAGCAGCAAAACTTCTGAAATGGAAATGAGGAAAACCACTCCATTCAAAATATCCTCAAAGAAAATAAGATAATTGGAAAAACAATTATATAGTTGGGAATCAACCTAACAAAAGAGGTGAAAGATTTATAAATGAAAACTACAGAAACATAAAGAGATAGAAGAAGATCTTAGAATATGGAAAAATATACCCAATTCATGGATAGGCAGAACTAGCATCATCAAAATGGCGATATTACCCAAATTCTCTACAGGTTTAAATTGATGCCAATCAAAATCCCAACGACATTTCTTGTAGAAAAGATAAAGCAATCATGAAATTCATATGGAAAAACAAAAGACCCAGAATAGCAACAGCAATTCTAAGCAGGATGTTTGAATCTGGAGGTATAGCGATACCAGACTTCAAACTGTACTACAAAGCAATAGTAACAAAAACAGCATGGTACTGGTACCAAAACAGGCAGGTGGACCAATGGTACAGAATAGAGGACACAGAAACCATTCCACAAAATTACAACTTTCTTATATTTGATAAAAGGGGCTAAAAACCTGCAATATACGAAGGACAAATGGTGCTAGAAAAATTGGAAATCGATATGCAACAAAATGACACTGAATCCCTTTCTCTCGCCAAGCAAGGAAGTTAACTCAAGATGGATCAAGGAGCTAGATATCAAATCAGAGACACTGCATCTGATACAAGAAAAAGTTGGCTACGATCTACATACTGTGGGATCGGGCTCCAAATTCCTTAATAGGACACCCATAGCCCAAGAGTTAATAACAAGAATAAATTAATGGGACTTACTTAAACTAAAAGTTTTTTTTTTTTTTTCTCAGCAAGAGAAACAATAAGAGAGGTAAATAGAGAACCTACATCCTGGGAACAAATTTTTACCCCTCTCACTTCAGATAAAGCCCTAATATCCAAAATATACAAAGAACTCAAAAAATTAAAAAGTAAGGTAACAAATAACCCAATCAACAAATGGGCCAAGGACCTGAACAGACACTTCACAGAGGAGGACATACAATCAATCAAGAAGTACATGAAAAAATGCTCACAATCTCTAGCAGTCAGAGAAATGCAAATCAAAACCACCCTAGGATACCATCTCACTCCAGTAAGATCGGCAGCCATTAGGAAGTCAAACAACAGTAAGTGTTGGCGAGGATGTGGGGAAAAGGGGACACTTGTACACTGCTGGTGGGACTGCAAATTGGTGCAGCCAATTTGGAAAGCAGTATGGATATTCCTGGGAAAGCTGGGAATGGATCCACCATTTGACCAAGCTATCACACTTCTTGGACTATTCCCTGAGGATCTTAAAACAGCGTACTATTGGGATACTGCCACATCAATGATCATAGCGGGACAATTCACAACAGCTAGACTGTGGAACCAACTTAGATGCCCTTCAATAGATGAATGGATTAAAAAAAAATGTGGAATCTACACACAATGGAGTATTACGCAGCACTAAAAAATTACAAAATCATAGAATTTGCAGTGAAATGTATGGCATTAGAGCAGAATATGCTAAGCAAAGCTAGCCAATCCTTAAAAAAACAAATGCCAAATGTCTTCTTTGATATAAAGAGAGCAACTAAGAACAGAAAGGGAGGAAGAGCATGAGGAAAAGATTAACATTATACAAAGACGTGTGGGGGGAGAGAAAGGGAGAGAGAAGAGAAAGCATATGGAAATGGTAGAATACCCTCAATGATACACAAAATTACACATAATAGGTTGTGAGGGGAAATGGGGCGGAAATAATGGAGAGAATTAAACAACAGCACATGAGGTAGAGAGGGAAGATGGGAGGGCAGGGGAGGGGGGATAGTAGGGGATAGGAAAGGTAGAAGAATACAACAGTCACTAATATGCCATTATGTAAAAATGTGAATGTGTAAGCAATGTGTTTCTGCAATTCTTATTTGGGGAAAAAATGGGAGTTCATAAACCAAATGAGAAAAATGTATCAAAGATGATATATCATGAGCTTTGTAATGTTTTGAACAACCAATAAAAATAAATAAATAAATAAAGGTTTTAAAATTGAGTGGGAAGAAATCAGCTAAAAAAGGGTTGAGATGCATTCATTTTGCTAAGCAGAAACTTTGTTTTGTGTAGTTGTAACTATCACAAATTTATTTTACCAGAAATTTGGCTTTTGAAAATGCACATAAAATGAGATTAAAGGATAATTCACCTACCTTCATGAAAAATTCATAGCATTTCCTATATTTTTCATATTTCATTTTTTTAGTTAATATTTTGTCATGGACCATGTCTAGCCTTAGGCTATTCTTCCAGAATACTACCTCATCTGACAAGTTCGTACAATGTATTGGATTTTTCTTTTCATCTTTTATTTAATTGTTTCTAGCTAATAATGTGTATTTCTTCTTATCTTTATTTGGACATATATACCCAACTATATCTTTGCATTTTATGTTTTACTGCGGAAGAGACTCATCAAAAGCTCTTTGTTATATGTATTAACAATCAAACATTCAGAGAAGGAAATTATTCTTAATTTTGCATGAAAATAACTTTGTACCATTTTTCTTATAAAGATTTAGAATTATTAATAATGTCCCTGCTGTAATAAGTAACTACTTACAAGAAGAATTAAACAATTGACTTTATATCAATTATGAATATGAAAAGTACTAAAATAAATATTTGGCAATTAATACACAATTGATAGAAATTGAAATCACGAGAAAGCCATTTAAATTGTCAGTGCATATGGTCCTTAAATAATAGGTTTTTTAAAAAAATTTTTCTCTAATTCATAAGATATATTATGCCATATTATAGCTTAATGTGATATAAAACCTTAAATTATCACAATGATAATAATAATCCATTGTTCCTTCCTCTACATTCTGTGGCATGCTAGTACTAAAATAAATTGTATTATAACACCAAAAAAAAAAGCCAAATCATAATATTTCTACAGTAACTGACACGAGTTTAACATCAATGCAAGTAGATTAGATTCCTATGGGACATGATGTGCATTTTGACGTTCATTTTTATTCAACACTGGAACATTACTATTTCTTCAGTTTATGCACATCAGAGGATATATAAATATTTCATCCACAATTTAGCAAATTTATACGCATTTGTTTAACTTCAAATCACTTCCTGCTTCAGAACCCATGTATTCCTCCATGTTTCTTGACTGCTCTTTTCATGAGACTTCTTTCCAAACACATTATTTTCGATTTCCTTTATCATATTTGAAGCAAAACACCCGTCATGATAAACCATAACCCTAATATTACCTTTAAATGTATAAGTGGTTGGAAAGAATGATTGTATATCAATATAAGATTTCTTACTTAGTTACAGATATCAATTCAATCCATTATTTAAAGTGGAACCAGTTATATTATTTATTCACAGTATGGTCTATTCATGTATTATCTCTATATTCATAGACACAGGGTACACCTCTTTGTACCCCCAATACTAATTTATACGTCTTCAAAATATTGCTCCCAGAAATGGTGGAACAAATACATGTAACCTGATCTACATATACATTTTATCACAGTAATATTCTGAACAGAAAAAGCAAAGTTCTCACTTATGATTGTACCATACCTAAATGGAAAGTGATCCTGGATTACTAAAAACATCCATGTCCAGGTTGCCTAATGATCTCAAATGAAAATCCTATTGGTGACTACATATTTGTTTCTTCCAAAGATTATATATTCAAACTCAACCCTTTGAATACGTCTAAAGCTGTCACTCACTTTACACTTTGAATGATTTTGTAATGTGTCTATTGATATCTGCTTTCCTACATATTTTCCCCAGTTCATCATTGTGACTGAATCTTCACATGTGCTATCACTAACATTCACTCTCTAACCGAAACCCTATTGCTAAAAAACTTTGGTCCAAATCCTATATTCACTCTTCTTCCTAAACCTACCTACTGTCTTCCTAATCCTATCGACTATCCCTTTTTGACTGGATGTTCTCTTCTAAATTCAATCATCCAAGGTACAAGGTCCTATGCCATTGTATATCGATTTATCTGAGACATCTGTGCAGAACGTAATTCAATGCTAAGTATCCCAATCAAGAACCCAATGACCTTCTGGGCTTCAAATCTTACTTAGATTTCTCTTTTCGTTCATATATTTCACCTCTATATTCTTATAAATATCACAGGTTCCCAATACCATTGTTCATCGAGCAGAATGGTTCCTAATCAAAATTGAAAATGTTATTAACACTAACCATACACTGTTCCCTCAATCTAACTTTACAGAAAAGCAATGACAGTGTTGGTCTTACAATACAGGAATGTATGGGATCTTCCACCTGATGAGAACCTCAAAGGTATGTGCAGAAATGATTCCTGGAGAAGATGTAGGCAGCTATGAAGGACCTGAGAGAGCAAAAGTCATCTTCCATGGAAAACAACCTGGTAGGATGAAGTTTGGTGTCTAAATCAGCCTCTGTCTTCTTAATGTAGAGGAGACGGACCAAACCAGGCCTTTTGGAGAGCTGTTCCTGAGAGCCTATGGATTATATCCCATTCTAACTTATGAAAGGGTCACAGGAAGTAGGGGCAGCCTCCATCTAAAGGGACCATAACAAGCAACTGCTAAAACAAAGTGGTTGCCAAGGCAGTGACCTCATTCAGTTCCTGAAGGAAGTGACCTCACCTCACTTCCTTGGTGTTGGAACTCTCTGAACTTGGGATCCAGGAAGCCAGGCACCCCGAGCCAGTCCCAGTCCCAGTCCCAGTTGTCTCACTTGTTTGGATTTACCAAGGAGAGGGTCAGTCTTTCTTGGTACCTACTGATTTGAAGATGTCCAAATGCCAGAAGAGCTCTGAAGAGGGGCCTTTCCTGAGAAAGAAGGTAGTGGCTCACCACTGGTTCCTGTCAACTTCACAGAGTTGACCAAGGAGACCAGATCTGAGACAAGACAGGCAATTTCGGAGGAACATAGTATGGCCCAGCAGTCAGAGAACACTCCGAATAGTCACAGACCTACTTGGGGGAAGGAGGTGCCTTTGTGGGTGTGGTTGTGGGTTTGCGATTTGGTCTCATGTTCTGAGAATAAGTTTTTTCAGATATCAGCTCCGGAGCCCAGGAATTAATCCTCATTGGGGCTAAGGTTCCCCACCAGTGAGATTTGAAATTGGCGCTGGCTGCAGAGTTAACAAGGGCAGGGACTTTTAACGCCACTGCAGAAAAGAAGAAGGTACAAAGAAGAAGTCCTTAGGTGCCATGTTGGGGTTTTTCTCTGGGGTATGGCTGCCATTTATACTTTTCCTAACATTCCTCCCTTTTTGTTTTCTTAGAAAGTGGGGCATTGTTTGTCATTTCTGGCTGCTGCCTGCTGTGTGGGGGTGCTGTGGGGCCTAGAAAGGGAAGTGGACAAATGCTCGGGGGCCAGGTCTGGGGATATCATGGCAGCCAGAAATAAAAGCCAGTGGTATAGATAGCTACTTCAGTAGGGGTAAAGTCTATGAAAGTTCCCTGATGCCACAAGTTGTCGATGGCATGAAACCAGTCCTGGATGGAGGAGATTGTTGGTATCAGCTACTGGTCCTGTAACAGAGACTCTAGGAAATACTGGAAGCGTTGCCTGGTCATGGCGTCACCAGCACTTGAAGAAGATCAGAGCGAATAAAAACAGAATGAAGATAAAAATTAAAGCAAAGGTCAATTTTTGGCAGAAGTTCCATGTTGGGGGACTGACATAGAAGAGGCCAAGGGCCATGAGGAAGCTTAGAAGGTCATAAAGACTCATGAATCCAGGATGGCAGCTTGAGAGGTTCTCCAAGCTCGTTGCCTCCCGCTGTCTGATGTACGTTGCATTCCATCGTGCCTGGTAGTGAGCTTCATCACTGAGTGAACTGTTCTCTTGGAGATGTTAGGGGTTCATCGGTCATCAGAGGATGGTAGTGCCTAAGCAAAAGCTGGTTGAAATTTTGATTAGAAATTTTTTGCAGTTGGGTTTGAAGGAACTTCATTATGCATGGCAAGAGAGCAAAAAAAGAGAGCATCCCAATAAGGGGCCCCAAGATAGGTAGTAAGTACATGGCAAGATAGGATTGGAAGAACCCTGTTATGGGATTGGAGGAGCTAGGTTTGAGCAATTTGGTCAATAATTTCTGCAATTTAACAACATTTTTTTTTCTATCAGCCCAGATTCATTAACATAAGAGCAACATTCCTCTCTGAGGAATAGGCATGTACCCACTTTTTCTGCAGTGAGAAGATCAATTGCCCTTTGGTTCTGTAAAGCCACTTGTGCCAATGAAGTAACCTGGCGCTGCAAGGAGCCCAGAGACTCAGCAGTGGTATCGAGTGCTTCCTGCAGTTTTTGTTGCAGGTCTTTGAATGCCCATAGAGCATGACCTATAGCTCCACCAGAGAATCCGAGACCCGCCACTGAGGTTGTTAAAGTGAGGCCTACCAGAACCGGCAGAAAGACTGCCCTACGGGTTCAGGAAGGTAGGGCCAACTGTCGGAATTCGGTGGGAGTATACAAAGACAGCTGAGGAACTACAGTAACCAAGAAACAGGTGCCAGAGACATTGATCGTTGAGGTACTTAAAGACCCATTACACCAGAGGAAATGTCCAGGTTGCATAAATGCAGGGCTCGATTGGGTGCTTAAGCTCAAGGAACAAATGGGTAAAGGATTCATTATTGGCAGGTGGAAACAGATGAAAGCAAATAAAGTATTGGTGAAATAACTTTCCCACAGTGGGATACGTGTCACATGTAGGGGTTGTCCTTTCTTAGAGAAATTGTAGGTTTTTGCTGAAATATTTCCTGCCGCTAATGGGACTAAGTGAAGCACAGAGAAAGCACTGAGAAGGAGGCACAAAAAGAGGGGTGGAGTTTAATAATCGAAGAGATTGGTGTAACAAATTGAGCCATGTGTCAGGGGGACCTGAGGGGGTTGAAGGGTCTGAATCCTTTGTGGATGAGCTATGGATAAGATCTAAAAGTTTTGATTCTGACTCCTTAATGTGTTCAACTACCTGGATGGTTGCCTTAGGTGGCATAATCAGGGTGCGGCCAACTGTCATCCACCCTGTGGGTCTGGCTGAGGTTGTCCGAGCATAGACAGCAAACTCAACATAGTCCCAACGTTTGGCCTTGGGGTCAGGTATATCTAAAGTATACCATCCATTGTTATCAGATAAAGAGACTTTATCCCACTTTAGGTAACTAGAAGTCCACACTTTAGGGTAACAAAGTGAGTGGTAAGAATAGCTACCATGTTCATCATGGAACCTGCATGACCAATAGGGGCACCCATTATATATCTCAGGCCACCAATGACAATAGTCTTTTGTTTGATCAAAAAGGAAGCAAATGAAAAGCCAGTTCCAGCTACCAGGGACGAAGGTCCTTGAAGGTGACAATTTTAGGGAAATAGAGGTGCAGTTGTGGATGAAGCAAGTAGTTGCATCCACTGCACGGACCTTCTACATGCCATGTTCTGAGTATCGTTCCTGAAGAGTGAATAAATACATGGTAGGAGAGGAGGGTAAAGACCAGTCCCGATAGAGCACAGAAAATAAGCAGAGCACAAAAAACAAGCAGTTACAGAAGATTAGGGTGTTGAGAGAGCCCATTGTGACTTTTTTAAGAGGAATTGGGCTGCATGGAACACCGTGTGAGCCGCAACTTAAATGGGTGAGATGAGTGTGGAGAGCAGGAGTTAATGGGAGGTTCAGGAGGTGATTCTTGGAGTTCCTCTGGGTTGGTCCTGTCGTCAGCAGGTGGGGCCTCCTGGTGATATGGCTTCAACCTAGAAATGTGAATCCAGGGAGTTAGATGGTTGTCTGGTAAGGAGAGTTTGGCGGCAGTGGGGGTACAGAGAATGACAGGATAGGGGCCTTCCCATTTTGGGGCAAGAGTCCCTTTCTCCTCTGGGGTATTATAATATACTAGACTCCCAGGTGTTAAGGGAGGAGTGTTTGGAGAGGACACTGGGTCCGGATGAAGCCAGTCCTGATATTTCCAGTGTTCCGAGCAGAGATGATACAAAAGAGGCAAAGACAAATCTCGGGTGAGAGGTCCTTGTGAAATGACCAACCCAGGGGGTATAAGAGGTCTTCCATATATTATCTCAAAGGGAGACAGTAAAGATGGTTTTTAGGGAGAGCTCTGATTCGAAGCAAATCCAAGGGAAGGAGTTTGACATAGTCTAAGTTTAATTCCATTGTCATTTTGGTAAGGACTTCCTTTAGAGTACAATTTACCCTTTCCACTTTCCCTGAAGCTTGTGGATAATATGGACAGTGGAAATGCCACTTGAAGGAGAGGGCTTGAGAGACCTTTTGTGTGATTCTAGAAATAAACTCAGGGCCATTGTCATATTGTAGAGAAGTGGGCATACCAAACCTGGGGATGATGTCTGTCAGTAAGATTAAAGCTACAGTGGAAGCCGTTTTATTGGAAGTGGGAAATGCCTCAATCCAACCAGAGAAAGTGTCCACAAAGACAAGGAGGTATTTAGTGCGCCATACTGTGAGCATGTTGGTGAAGTCTACCTGCCAGTCAGCAGTGGGAATGTGTCCCCGGGCTTGGTGGGAAGGAAAAGGTTTGGGCCTTAAAGGAGTATAAGTGTTGGTCCACTGACAGATCTGACAATTAGAGGCTATATTCTGTAGCATGGCTTTGTCAGAGAGGGTGAGCGAGAAGAAGCTCTGTAAAAAGAGGGTCAAAGACTGAGAATTGGAAAGGAATAGAGTATGAAGGAACTTGAAGAGATCCTTGTTCTTACTGGAAGAAGTAGGGGCTTCAGATGAGCTGTCTAAAGTGGCCATTATATGTCCCCCAGGGGGTCCATCATTGGAAGTGGTAGCAGCCATTTGTTCCGCCTGGTCAGCTTTGGCATTGCCCTCAGTGATAAGAGAGACGTCCTTCTAATTAGACATACAATGGACAACTCCCACCTGGGTGGGTAAGTGGGAGGCCTTTATCAGATTGGTTATAAGAGCCGAATTAGTGATCACATTACCTTTGGTGGTAAGTAGGCCTCGCTCCTTTCATATTGCAGCATGGGATAAGATATGGAAGACATATTTTGAATCAGTATAAAGGGTTAGGGATTTTCCTTGTGCTAGAAGGCAGGCACGAGTGGCTACTATAAGTTCAGACTGCTGGTTGGTAGTTCCTGAAGGCAGAGCTTTGGCCTCTATAATCTCAGTGGCTGAAACTACAGTGTATCCAAAGTAATGAGTGCAATTCTGCCTAAAGGAACTGCCATCAGTAAACCAGATAAGGTCAGGCTTGGCTAGTAGTCTCTCAGAAATGGAAGAATGACAGGGGAGGAAATCATCTAAGGTTTCCAACCAATTATGAGTTGGTGTGTTAGACGTGGGAGTCATTGAGAGCAGTGAGGCAGGGTTCTGTGCAGAGCAGGGGAGGAAAGTAATGTTAGGGTTTTCCAGAAAGGAAGTGAGGAGTGACAGAACTCTGGATGGAGGAAGGGTTTGAAAGCCCTTATAAGCTAAAAGATCCTTCAAGTGATGTGGGGAGTGGATAGTTAAAGGGGCCCCAAAAGTAAGCTTAGAGGCTTCTTTGTGTAAAATTTGTTCAGCAGCCAGAGCTCTTAAGCAAGGGGCCCACTCACGGATGGTAGGGTCAATTTGCTTGGACAAATATGCCACAGGTGCAAATGTAGGCCCATAGTTTTGACCTAAGACCCCAAGTTCTTGCCTCCCTTTTTCATGGACATATACATGAAATGGTCTTGAAAGATCAGGAAGGTGAAGGGCAAGTGCCTTTAAGACAAGTTGCTGAAGCCTGCGCAAGTGGTAGTTTGGGGAGGAGGCAAGAGATTCACTAGGGGGTCCCTTTGCTAGTTCATACAGGATTTGTATAGACGAGAATAATTTGGGATCCAGGCCCTAAAATAACCTGCTAGTCCTAGGAATAATAGTATTTTGGCTTTTGTATGGGGCACTGGAAGATCAGAGAGGAGTTGCCTCCTATCCAGTGTTATTTCCTTTTTTCTGGGTGTAAGGCAAAAACCAAGAAAGGTGACAGAAGACTGGGAAACCTGGGCCTTGTGGGGAGACTTCCTATTTCCCTTGTCTGCTAGGAAATTAAGAAGCTGTGCAGTGTGGGATTGAGAGTGTTCCCAGAGGGACTACATAGAAGAAGGTCATCGACATATTGAAGGAGAGTAGAGTCAGGACAGGTCGGGTGAAAGGATGTGAGGTCCTGGGCAAGAACTTGGCCAAAGAGATGGGTGCTATCCCTGAATCCCTGTGGGAGGACAGTCCAGGTAAGCTGATGAGAATGGCGGGTGTGAGAGTCAGTGCAAGTAAAAGCAAAGATATCCTGAGATTCTGAGAACAAGGGAATAGAAAAGATTGCATGTTTCAAATTTAGAAGAAAGAAGTGGGTAGTAGTGGCAGGGATCTGAGAGAGGAGGGTGTAAGGGTTGGACACTAGCGGGTGGATGGGGACCACAGAGGAGTAGACAAGGGGAAGGTCTAGAACCAGCCTGTAGGACACGTTAGGTTTCTTAACTGCCAGAATGGGGGTGTTGAAAAGAGAGTGTGTAGGCCTAAGATACCCCTTTAATTATAAATCCTGGATGATGGCTTCTAATCCGAGGAAGGCTGTGGTTGTGAGTGGATATCATGGTTGACTAATATATCTTGAAGGCTCCAGTAAGACAATATGAATAGGACTGCATTTAGCCATAAAGGGTGTAGTTGTGTCCCAAAACTCAGGGTTAACTGGTTTAGATAGTCGTGGGAGAGTGCATGGAGGAGGTGTATCTGCCCCTAGGAACATCATGAGGAAATGAGAGGTAGGAGAGGTGTGGGGTGATATGTGAATGGTGACTTTTAATAGTGAGAGTATGTCCCTTTCCAGAAGGGGAATGGGGCAATGGCTCATAACGAGAAAGGAGTGAGTGAAGGACAAAAGGGATTTTGAGGGAAAATATGTTTACCTCCTACCACGACAATAGGAGTTTTTGAGGGTGTGGTAGAACCCCAATACTCCCTCAAGACCGAAAAAGTGGCACCAGTATCCAAAAGGAAGGTAATGAAGCGTCCATCCACCAGGAAGGTGACCCTAGGTTCTTGATTCTTGATGGTAATAATCTGGAGGGAAGGCCCAGGGCTCCATCATTCCTCCTCTGCCAAGCCCAGGAGAGGCTGGGGTTGCCGGGTGGCTGACCAACCTCCCTTCCGGGTTGTTGGGCAGTCTTCCCCCCAGTGTCTCCTTTGATGGCATGTTGGGCAGGGGTTGTAGGGTGTTCTCGGCGAAGGACAATCCTTACCACATTTGAAGCAAGCTCCAGGGGGTGTCACATTGGGACGGCGTGGTGATGGCCTTCTCTGAATGACCTGGGCCAACATTTGGAATTTGGCATTTTCAGCTCTCTTCCTACGACATTCACTTTCATCCTCTCTACTATGAAAAACCTTTAAAGAGACAGCGAGGATTTCGGTCTGAGGAGTAGCAGGGCCCTGTTCAAGCTTTTTAAGCTTGGCTTTAATGTCAGAGTATTTTTGGGCCAGAACATATGTCATTAAGAGATGACGGCCATCAGGGGTTTCTGGGTCGAGTTATGTGCAGTGTTGAAGGGCCTTGGTTAGTCTATCCAGGAATTCTGAAGGTGTTTCCTCCTTCCTTTGAATGACCTCCTGCACCTTTTTAAAGTTAACAGCATTGTGGGTCGCCTTTTTCAGGCCCGCCAAGAGGCAGGATGTAAAAAGGTCATGAGTCTGTAAGCCTTCAGGGGTGTTGTAATCCCCATAGGGTTCCTGCTCTGGGACAGCATGAGAGCCCGTGGGGTGGTCAGGATTGGTCCTATGATTTTCATCAGCATGGGCTTGGGCTAGCTCCCAGACCCATTGCCTTTCCTCGGGGAGAAGTGTATTGGCCAAGAGCATGTATATGGCATGATGAGTGAGGCTATATGCTTGCAGGACCCATTGAAACTCCCGAATGTAAGTGGTGGGTTTAGTGGTGATTGAGCCTAACTTGCTCTCTAGCTGAGTAATGTCTGACCTGGAGAAGGGCACGTGGACTCTGATGACACCCTCGGGACCAGCTACCTCACGAAGGGGTGCGATTGTCTTAGGGGTGGGAAGGAGTCCTTTAGACCTGGTAAAAGGAGGACTGAGAGAGGCAGGCGGAGGACAGGAAGGAGAGGGAGGGGAAGGGAGTGTCTCTTTGGAAGAGGAGGAAGTGGAGCAGGCAGAAGAGGATGGAGGGGAGGGGGATAAAATGGAAGGCTGAGGATCCATGGAATCAGGCAGAGGATGAGGAGGGTATTGCAGAAGAGAAGGGGCAGATGGGGCTGGGGAGAAGGTGGGGGTTCATCTGCTGGGTTGAATGAGGAAGAATCTGTGAAGTCAGAAGTAGAAGTAGGGAAAGAGAGGGGATTGCAAGCAAGGAGGACCTGACGGGGAGGGCAGGAGGAGCAGAGACAAGGTGCTGTGTGGGAAGGCTAATACCTTCAATGCAGGGAATCTCCCTCCAGTTTTCCAGACGCTGGCAGTAGTTAAAAAGGTCCCAGGGGAGGTTTGGATCTAAGGAGCCTTCTGGAGGCCAATGATTGCCATTATCCAGTGGATATGGAGGCCAATCTTGGGTACAGAATTTAATTAAAAGTTTGGGCTTGATGTCTGGTGTGAGGGAGAGTGTGGCCAGATTTTTTATTAAACATTTGAGAGGTGAGGCTTCAGGTACAGATGAAGAGGTGCCCATTGTCACAGGGAGAGATGGAAGAGAGAGAGAGAGAGAGAGAGAGAGAGAGAGAGAGAGAGAGAGAGAGAGAGAGAATAAGAGTAAGCGAGAGAGACAAAGAGAAAACCCGAGCTGGAAAGGCTTCCAGGAAATTCAGGGCGAATGGGGGTCACGTGGGTGTCCCCAAAATGACCAGCTGTCGCGAGGAAATACAGAGGGTACTACCTGGTCGTCACCAGTGAAGTGCGATCTGGAAGACCCAATGGGTTTGGAGCCATGGGCAACCTGACGTCAGGAAAGTTTTCGAACGCAGCTGAAGAAGTCAGTAATGAAAACAGAACTCCAGCTCCAGCAGAATGCAGTTCTAGGACGGGAGTTCAGTTTTCCCTGAGCAGAGAGGCAGCTTCAGCCAGACACAGCAGCCCTGCAGGAAACAGCAAATCTAGCCGGCAGCAGCAGTGGCAGCAAAGTAGGAAAAACCACAGAGCCTCTAGTGTAAACTCAGAACCCTCATGCCCCAAAGGGAAACGGATCACTAGAGGGTCCACTGTGACCAGTAAAGGTCTTGATGGGAGGAATTCCCTCTCCCCTACCGGGCGTCTAGAGTGTGCTGGACGTTCAGGGTCACAAAACTAGCGGTAGCCCGAAGGAAGTTGGCGAGCCGGGGTCAGGGGAAGCTTACATACATCAGATCAGTGGTGAGTGCAGGAAGCTGGCGTCTGAAAAGAGCGGACCAGGACGGAGTGTCTGGGCGGAACGGGGGACGGGGCTCTTGTTGGAAAGAGCTCACCCGTATCCTCAAACGGGGCACCAAAATGAAAGAACTCCCCACTCAAAGGCACTTCGCCGGGAGAATTCCAATTTTATTGCAAAAAGCTGTGTGCTTATATAGAACTAAGGAGGAGATGAAAGGACTTAGATAAATGGCAGGCAACCCGTTTATTGGCAAGTTCTTTCAGATATCAGCTCCGGAGCCCAGGAGTTAGTTCTTATTGGGGCTAAGGTTCCCCGCCAGCGAGATTTGAAATTGGCACCAGTGGGAGAGTTCACCCGGCGGGAACTTTTCGCGCCACTTCAGAAAAGAAGAAGGTAGGAAGAAGAAGTCCTTAGGCGCCATGTTGGGGTTTTTCTCTGGGGTATGGCTGCCGTTTATACTTTTTCCAACAATGAGTATACCAGACAGTGCCTTGATTGACTGGTTTTCATTAAAATGGTGTTTAACAGAGATGCCAGAAAGTTGGATCCTGCTGAGTAGTGGGCCTAGAGCAATGGTGGGCAGGTGTGTGATAAAACATCTGTGGTGGGGCCATGTGGATCTGCCATTGGCTTCCAAATGGCTTGTCACTGACATGGTCAAACCAGCAGACCCTTATATGTAAAGGCATCTTGTTATATGGAGAGGTTTCAGGACGCTGTTCAAAATCAGGTTGCTATAGTCAAGGGGGCAAGCTATGTGGGATAGAAGCCTGGTTCTTGTATTCTCCAGCAGACCCTGACTCACCACACGTGACAGAACTCCCTCCCGTAGTGTGTTCCATTTAAACTCCTTGTATTTCGTGAAGCAAGTACCAAACTTCCAGTGCAGCAGCAAAAAACACCACGAAAATAGAGGATGACCATATGGCTTCACAGTCCACATGGGGAGACATTTAGCCCCCAGGGGCCACAGTTTACCTACAAAGGGAGAATTCAGCAATGCTGCCTCATGTTCATTGGGAAAAAAAGAAACAATGTCCACCAGGTCACATAGATGCAGACCCAGCTTTTATGGTCTCACTAGAAAGGAAGCTAAAGCTCCTGACAACAACATATATTTCAAGTGCCCAACCTCACAGAGAGTTTCCCAAGAAGTCTCTAGGCCAGCAGAATTCCATTTTTGTGGAGTGTTTACCCTGTTCCTTACTTTTGAAAACTCCTCTACCACTTCCAAGATTGTGAACTCCTGATTGTTTTCCATTCCAGATATGTATTCATGGAATTTCTAACTCTTTTCCTCTAATTGTTTCTTACTTGGGGCGAAGGTATTGTCAAGACATTGTTCTGGATAAGAGTGGGAAGATTTTTGTGTAGCACATATTTACATACACATTGGATACATTTTGCAATTTTTCATTCGAAATACTGAAACTCTGACACTAACCCATACCCTACTAGACTCTGACTACTAATCCTAATATGATGGAGAAAAATAACCCAAACAGAATAGAAATACAAGCAGTTCAGAGGAGGCATGGTGAATAGTTGGTCTTGCCTTTTCCATGATATAGGGTAGGAGTTATAAATCTTGTCAATTTTTTTCTTGAAATTGTTCTCCATGTGTTTTTAAAGTTAACACACATGTGAATTCCTGTCTCCCATTTTCTGTAGCCAATTCAGCACATGTATTTTTATATGCACATACAAAATCCTACCTGGAATACATGTACATTTTTGTGAGGTGGCTAACTTGGCAGATACAAAGTATGAGAAGAAATCACTCCTCCTAAATGCTTTTGGAACTGAAAATTCAAACTATGAGTGAGCTTTTTAGTTGAGCAACATTATACATAAATCCATGTTCAGTAAAATTAATATTTTTGGATCTGTGGATGATATATATTTCATGATGAATTTTGATTGGCATATATTTTCTACTTTCCAATGTATTTGTGTGTGTGTGTGTGTGTATATATATATATATATATATATATATATATATATATATATATACACTCTAGATTTTTCAAAATATGAAATACATGTGTCTTATTATACCCTCCCTAAATTCACTAATGTTCATGTATGTGGTTTTATAATCAACTTTTCATAAGATTATTTTCAGAAACATTCATCCACCTGAAATACATATTTGTTTTCTAGTACTGAAAACTTACTTCAGTGAATGGTGCAAACAAATCCTTATATTTCTACAGTAACTGACCCACTTTAACATCAATGCTACTAGATTCCTATGGGACATGATGTGTATTTTGACGTTCAATTTTATTCAACACTGGTACATTTCTATTTCTTCAGTTTTTGTACATCATAAAATGTACATTTCATCCACAAGTTCACAAATTTAAAGACATTTGTAACACATTCAATCACTTCCTGCTTCAGAACACATATATTCCTACTTGTTTTTGACTGCTCATTTCATGAGACTTCTTTCCAAATACATTATTTTCGATTTCCATAATCAATTTTGAAGCAAAACTCACACAGAATTTATGATAAACTACAACCCTAATATTACCATTAGATGTATAACTGGTTGGAATGAATGTATGTATATCAATATAAGATTTGCTATGTATTTTGAGATATAAATTTATTCCAATTTGTAAAGTTGGAACAAGTTATATTATTTATTCACAGTATGGTCTATTCAATCATTCTCTCTATATTCATACACACATGGTACACCTATTTGTGCCCCCAATACTAATTTATACCTCTTCAAAATATTGCTCCCAGAAATGGTGCAAGAAATACTCATGTCACCAGATCTACATATACATTTTATCACAGTAATATTCTGGCAAGAAAATGCAAAGTCACACTTACGATTGTACCAAAGCCTAAATGGAATATGAGTATGGATTATAAAAATCACCCGTGTCCAGGTTGGCTAATGCTCTCAAATGTCAATCCTATTGGTGACTACATATGTGTTTCTTCCTAAGATTATATATTCAACTTCAAGCCTGCTGAAAATGTCTAATCCAATCAATCACTTTATCATTTGCCTGATTTCCTTTGTCTCTATTGATATCTGCTTTCCTACATATTTTCCCCAATTCATCATTGTGACCAACTCTTCACATGTGCTGACATTTACATTTTCTCTCTACCTGAAACCCTATTGCTAAAGAACTTTTTTTTCAAATCCTATACTCACTCTTTTTTTCTAATTCTACCAACTATCTTCCTAATCCTACCAACTATCCTTTTTAGACTGGATGTTCTCTTCGACATTCAATCATCCAAGTACAAGGTCCTATACCATTGTGTATAGATTTATCTGAGACACATGTGCAGAACATAATTCAAAGCTAAGTATCCCAATCAAGGATCCAATGCCCTTCTGGGCTTCAAATCTTACCTAGATTTCTGTTTTCATACATATATTTCACCTCTATATATACTTACAAATATCGCAGGTTCCCAATACCATTATTCATCCAGCAGAATGATTCCTAACCCAAATCAAACATGTTATTAACCCTAAACATACTCTTTGCCCTCCATCTAACTTTACAGAAGAGCAGGGACAGAGTTGGTCTTACAATACAGGAACATAAGAGACCTTCCACCTGCTGAGAACCTCAAAGGTCCATGCAGAAATGAACCCTGGGGAAGATAGAGGAAGCTATGAAGGACCTGAGAGAGCAAAAGTCATCTTCCACGACAAACAACCTGGTCAGGATGAATGGGTGTGTCTGAAGCAATCTCTCTCTTCTTAATGTAGAGAAGATGGACCAAACCAGGCCTGTGTGGAGAGCTGCTTCCGGGTGCTATGTTTGAAATACCATTCTAACTTGTGAAAGTGTCACAGGAAGTAGGGGCAGCCTCCAACTATTGGGACACTTGGAAGCAAATGTTAGGAAAAAGTGATTGCCTAGGCAGTGACCTCATTCAGTTCCAGAAGGAAGTGACCTACATCACTTTCTTGGTGATGGAACTCTCTGAACTTGGGATCCAAAAAGCCAGGCACCCAGAGGCAGTCCCAGTCCCAGTCCCAGTGGTCTCACATGATTGGATTTACCAAGGACAGAGTCAGTCTTTCTTGGTAACTACTGATGTGAAGATGGCCAAATGCCAAGAGAGCTCTGAAGAGGGGCCTTTCCTGAGAAAGCAGGTAGTGGCTCACCACTGGCACCTGACAACTTCACATTGTTGGCAAGGAGACCAGATCTGAGATAGGATAGCCCATTTTGGGGGAACATAGTATGGCCCATCAGTCAGAGGACACTCCGGATAGTTACAGACCTACTTGGGGGAAGGCGGTGACTTTGTGGGTGTGCGTGTGAGTCTGTGGTTTTTTCTCATGATCTGGGAATAGGTAGGAAAGTCGCTTTGTTTGGTTTGGATTGGATCGTTTCTAGTAAGTCTTTTGATAAGGCGAGTGTTTTTATGTCTGTTTATCCCACTGTGTCTGTGGTTGTAGATATTAGAAAAAAGAATGCATCAATGGATGTTTCCTGTCTTGTAGAAAGCTTCACAGCATTCATCCTGCCCAATTTATATATGGACTGTGGCTTGCCTTATAGATGGGCAACAACTACTATCTTCCTGAGTTCCTGTTTTCTTCTTGAATTCGGGCCACTCTCCAGAATAGGCTCATGGTTTGGTGTCCACAATATGTACCACCTCCAGGCTCTGTGACATGGCCACGTACTGGATAGCTGAAGGGAATGGGATCATCTCAGAAAACTCAGATATCATTCGAGAAACCCTGCTTTGGGCCATTTGCTTACCTATTGTTCTGTTGCCCTGAATGTCAGAAACGTCTTTGTCTCAGTCCACCCCTTTGTGAAGCCTGAAAAAATGGTTTTCAATGGAAATTAATGGGCATCACCTGTAGCTCTTTGCTTAATTGCTTTGGAAAGGGATGTGTCTGCATCAGACTCGTGGCAATGTGTGAGGCTGTTGCATAGATTCTCAGAACCTGATGGATCTAAAGAAAGATTACATGTGTGCTTCCAAAACCAAAATGGCCAAAAAAGCAGTCATTGTGGACGAAGTCTCTCGCCTTCCTCTGTAAGGTTCCTGACCTCCATCAATTGAAAATAGGGATCCTTTGTGTCAAATGAGTTCTTCAAACCCTGCAGAAGATAGCCCATAGGTGCTTGGGTTTTCTCATGATTCCAATTCACATAAAGAATATACACCCGAGAGTCAGGAGGCCTCAAATTCGGGAAGCAGAGCAGTATTTATGGCAGGCCTATTTGATCACTCCTGGTTCTCAGGAAGGGTGTCCAGGCAACCCTGACTTTAGGCAAATGAGGGGCAAGGGAGGTTATTTTGTACACTGTCTTGGACTGATCCCCTCATGGAAACCTCGAACCACAGGTTATGATGAGTGTCTATATGGAAGAAGATGAGGGCCTTGTGGGAGTGCTTTGGTTTTAATTGTGGTCATTTGTGTGGCGGTTGGAAGTGATGACTGGGTCTACCTGGGCTTGAACTCTGGTGTGATTCCCCTTAAAGTCTGAGTTCTGGAACTGATCTCAGAGAAATATTGCCATGAACTGTGTTCAGATTTTAGGAGGCCACGCATGGGATTCGCCCTTGGAAACTGAGATCAAGGACAGGGTGGCTTTCCACAGAGCCTTGGAATCTCAGCTAGGATATCACATGATTTTATTCTGAAAGATTTGGCAGCCATAGTTGAGAATCAGAACACACTTGGACGTCACATTGAAGACCTCAATGGGCCTGGCTTCATGCGACCTTTTGAAGACTCTATGGGAAGACTTGCCTGTGAGAGTTCTCCAGAGCTTTCATTGAAATGAGCTTCCTCACCATTTAATGGTTCCTGAATGAACTGAAACCCACAGTGTCTCCAACTTCATCCATGAAAAATGGCTAGATAAATACAATGAAATTTTTGAAATTCCAATAATCAGGTGGCACTAGAGAACCTTTGGATGTCTTGTTGCTGATCATTAGTGTACAAGAGAATGCCATGATTGACCGAGTTTCATGAAAATGGTGTAGAACAAAGATGCCAGTAAGTTGGAGCCTGCTCAGTAGTGGGCCTATTGCAGTGGTGGGCAGGTGTGTGATAATACATCTGTGGTGTGGCCATGAGGATTTGCCATTGCCTTCCAAATGGCTTGTGACTGACATTGTGCATCCAGCAGAACCTTCTATGTAAAGGCATCTTGTTACATGGAGAGGTTCCAGGGCAAAGTTCAGAGTCAGATTTCTATGTACAAGGGGGCAAGCCCTGTGAGATATAACCTGGTTGTTGCATTCTCCTGCAGACCCTGACCCACCACAAGTGACAGAACTCCCTCCAAAACTGGGTCCCAGTTGAACTCTTTGTATTTCATGAAGCAAATACCAAACTCCCAGTGCAGCAGCACGAAACACCACGAAAAGTGGAGGATGAAAAAATGGCTTCACAGTCCACACGGGGAGACACTTAGCACCCAGTGGCCACAGTTTACCTACAAAGAGAAAATTCAGCACTGCTGCCTTATGTTCATTAGAATACAAGAAACCATGTCCTCCAGGTCACATAGATTCAAACCCATCTTTGATGGTCTCACTAGAAAGGAAGCTAAAGCTCCTTACAACAACATATATTTCAAGTGCCCAACCTCAGAGGAAGTTCCTCAAGAAGTCTTTAGGCCGTCAGAGCTCCATGTTTTTGGAGTGTTAATTGTTAGACCACGACACATGAAAAGACCACTGACTCTAATTAAAATCATATTAAATTAATCTTATTATTTCTACCTTTCATGCTGCCTCCCCTCCCAAAACAGCCGGAACAAGACAGCAACCCCAGCTTTCCTACAGCCCAGCTTTATAGCCCAGAAAGTTACACAAAAGGGGTGTTACAGATAACAGAACTCTGACAAGCATCACACTAATGGTAGTTTAGGTTTTTTTTGCTGTCCCTACATCAGAATTCAGAGGACCATTAGAGCCTCAGAGAGGGATGTTGTCTGGCCAGAGAAGGCAAATATTTATGATGTGTCACTAAAGTTTCAGAGAGGGCTGCTATCTGGTCAGAGAGCCGGGCATGCGTGAGTTCAAGGCACGGGCAGGCATTTCAAGCAGGTTCAGAATTTGCAGTAATTTATGGTAAAGCCAAAATTACCTTTTCATGGCTTTGTGGCAAGATGGCTCTCAATTTTAATAAAAGATCAGGTTGGGTCTATCATTTCCCCCTTTTCTCTGTGTCCCTTTCAAATCTTTAATAGATTAGGGGAAGAGCACTGAGGCAATTTTAATCCCTCAGGTAAGATTCTCCAAATTTTTAGAACTTACCCAAAACCGATCTCCCTGATTTTACCAGACTTAATTAATTACTTATATTGATAGTCTACTTATCTTTCTCTCCATTGTTGTAAGAAGAGTGGCGTCAATCATTATTTCTTCTTCTGACCTGAGACAGGGTGAAGTGAGTGGGCATGGGGTGAGGGACATGAGTTGCCTTTTATAAGTCAGTTGGGGGACATGAGTTGCCTTTTAGAAGTCATTTCGGATTGAAGTCTGGTTGGGGAAGAACAGGTTGTAAAGTCATCTGGGGATGGGTTCTTCTATGAGAGAAACAAAAACCATGAGTACTGAATAAATGTTGCAGCAGCCGGAACATGTTAGTGTATAGAAGTTCCCTCACCAGTCTTTAATATCCCCAGTTATCAGGACTATCAAATTAATATTTAACTTTTAGTGTTACAGTTGTCCTTCCCCATAAGATACAGTTTAACAATGTACTGTCATCTGATCTTGTAAAATCCTTTTTCTAGTATGACCTCTGCGTCTAATAGAGAAACCTTTAATTCTGTTACTCAGGGCTGGATAATCGTACTAGCAAACACCAAGCCTACCTGTGTTGGTTAGGAATATCTGCAGGCCTTAAATTAAAAATTTCTGCCTCTGGCAGCTCTTCTTGATAGTCTCTTTTTATAAGTATCAGGCATTCCTGTCTGAGAATCCTTCTTTGTAGCCTCCAGTCTTACTTATTTTGGGAGGCTAAAATAAAGTGCATACCTTAAAATATTATTATTATTATTATTATTATTATTATTATTATTATTATTATTATTATTTAAAATGCCCAGGAATGGCTGAATTTTCGTCTTAACTGTCTTTCCAAAGTGTTTAAGATGAAGCAGTCAAACGGACTTTTGTTTCTATCTATTGTTAACAGTCAGCTGAGCTTTATGGGAGTCAATTCTGGAAAAATGAGAGCACATTTTCAATTCTGCTAGTGCCATTTGCGCTAGGTGGGTCCAGGTCTTGCTTGACCATTTATCTTCCCTCAGAAGCATCAGGGATATCTCCTTTCTCTGATGACTCTCCTCTTCATAACAAATGCACTGATTGGCTTTCTGTTCTCCAGTGGTCTCATTAATCTCCCTGATCAGGAGGTTATGTGGCTCAGAGTTGCAAAGCTCTTTAGAGAAGTCCCCTGTTCCCTGGATTCAGATTGACTCAGAGGGTAAGAGCCAAATATTGGTTTTCTTGGCCCTTTTCATTTAACTTTAATTTTAAATCCTAATCTTAAACATCCAGCAAATTAATTTTAACAGCCTTATATTAAGAGTACTGGACTTTAATGTCTATAACTTTATAATTATCTTTTTATTAATTGGGATCTGTATTATTCTGTCTGTATTGTAGGTGATGACTTATTATCTTGAATAAACCCATGTTGTGTTCTTAAAGCAACACATTTGTAAAACACTAACAGGGAATCTTTAGATAACTTATAAGAAAATTTCAACTAAAATTAACAAAAGTAAAAATACTTAGTTCGTGTAATAGCTACCCTAAATTTTTTGGCTGAGTATTACATTATATCCCCTGTTTGAGATCCTAGGAATCTTGACATTTTTTATGTTTTTAATATAACTTTAAAGAAATATTATCTGACGTACTTGTTTCATAGTCATTCTCACATATAGTAAGATGGGACACACAGCCTTATCTCAGGTAAGGCAGGGCTCTTTATAAATCTTAAGCATTTTAGTTCTAAAGCTGATCTTTATTTTTTTTTTGTTTGGGGGTCTGGGAAGATCTA
Source organism: Callospermophilus lateralis (assembly GCF_048772815.1). Lineage (NCBI taxonomy): Eukaryota > Metazoa > Chordata > Mammalia > Rodentia > Sciuridae > Callospermophilus > Callospermophilus lateralis. The sequence continues at coordinate 9,333 of NW_027515711.1, read as the reverse complement.
CTCCTTAAGAAACTAATAGTTCATACTCAGGATTGGTTTTTGGTAGGAAAAATTATGATAAACATGGATTATTAGAATTACTTTATAATTTGGAAGGGTTTCTAGAAAACAGTATACCAGATCTGTAAGTTTCTATGTGAGGAGCCTCTAGGTCATTGTGGTGTTTGTGAACTTCCATTTTAGTGTACTGTGGCCAAGGTCAAAATGTACAGACAGTGAAGGTGTAACCCATCAACTTCATCTTCAGACACTTGCAAAATAGTTCCCAATTTCAGGTTTGGCTCTATGAGCAAGTGAATGTGCAGGTTGAGGGCTCAATCATTGGTTTTAAGAAGTATATGAACCTCTCATCAGATGATGCAGAAGAAATTGATTTAAAACAAAGTAAAGAACAGAACTGGGTCACTGTGTACCAAAAGGAGATAATATTACTCTGCTACCAAGTGTCTCTAACTAGAAATGATCAATGAAGTCATGAATTATTGAGAAGGCAGTTTTGTTTTTTTAGGTGTTTTTGTTTAGGAGTATAATCCTAAAGTATTTGTTTATATTGCTTTGATTACCCTTTTGTTATTACCAGATGACAATAATGGTATGGGGTTGTTTTTATTAAAAAGTAAAAATTAAAAGCAACATTGACAAAGTTTACATAAATTGTTTGTGGTCTCATGAACAATAGCTAACACCATATGATATCACATTTAAAACATGAATTAAAGAAAGCCTGAAAGTTTTCAACTTTTACATCGATTAGGCTCTCATTAACTTAAAAATACATTTAAATTGTTCCACAATGTAAAAAGTAACATAAAACTTTACATATCTTATTGATAACAGGTAAATAAATCTCCAATATATTTTTTTACCATACAACTTCAGAAGACGAGCTTGATATAATGCTCTTTTAAAGTTTCTACCTTACAGACTTGCATACCTGTAAGATATGAAAACATTAATAGCATCACAATTACATTGATGTTTCTACATTAACCAAGTTTAGCTTTTAAAGAAATGGCAGTACAATGCTCTAAAATAACAGTTCTGATTTAATAAGTTTTCTAATTTTTATGGTTCCTTGCTCTAGAAAAAATAAAACTTAATAAACACAATGTTATGGGTAAACTTATGTTTCAAAAAATTTTTGTCTCATTAACACATGACTGATTTTTAAAACCTTATATAGAGTTTAGTAAAAACTTATACAGACCTTAGTAAATGAATCAGATTTCTAACAAAAGTACTCACGAATGAGTAATCCCATATCAAATTTACTTTACTTATTTATCAAAATATTAGAGAAATGTATTGAACAGTGTAAACCATTTTTATGTTGAAGAAAATGTTCTAGAACCAAGGCACATTAGACGTTTTGTAGATATTAATATTTTATTAGATTTTTGAACACCTAGAAAAATTTGTAAGCTTAAATTTAAAAACATTTATTTTTATCTGTTTATCCGATTTAAATTGAAACATTTAAACCACGTGAACTAAAGATCTTTGGATCCACTTTTTAAAATTTGTTTTTATGAGCACTTTTTTTAATGAGCGCTCCTTATATATGTTAATTTGTGTATCATATATATGATATACGGATATATGTCTATATAGACAGACAACACATAACAAAATTGTGCACACATAATAATAGTAAAGGCCTTGTAGTTTTTCACAGGTTAAATATCTATTGCAATGTTTCAAAAAGTCCACAGTTGGTCAAAGATAGAACTGATCAGAAAAACATTAACGTAGGTCTGTATGCTCAGAATCATGAGCTCAAAAATAATAAAGTATCTAAGGAAAACAATAAGAGTCCTAGAAAAATGACTGGCCAGTAATTAGTAAATACCATACAATTTACTTTTTTTTTCCATTAGGCATCAAATCAGTCTCCTACTAAGCTTGCAGGCTTTTTTCATTTGCATTTCAACATGAGTCATGGCTGAGGTCTGGAAGGAGCAGGAAAAAAAAATGCTATTCTGAGCAGACACCTCAGGCCTAAGGCATATTAACCATAATTTTCCAGTTGGGGTGTTGAAAATTATGATACAAGTTCAAGATACAATTCACAAAATTTTATGTCTTTACATCTTATTTTGTCAACAGATACCATACTATGGTTTACTATCCTTGTCCAAATTAATGCACTGGTACACACAGTGACATTTTCTCTGGCTACCGAATTCAAAATTGGTTAAAAAAAAAAAGTGAATGATTGGGAAGTTACTTGCCAACTTGGAAGTAGAGTTCTTCAGTTTTCCATCCTAAGTATTTAAGTTCTCTGGCATGAATTACCTGAAATCTTAAACTAAACAATGACCTAAACCCGACTTTTAACTGCAAGATTGTGCAATGCTTCAAAAACCCATTCAGATACCAGTTTTTTTATGATAAAACATCATCATTTAGACACACATTCAGCTAAGATCATTCCCAAGAAAAAATTTATAATATCCACACATTATTGCACATGTCTTAAAGGACCAGAAACAAAGACACAAGACAGACAGAAAGGAGGTAGAGACTATGGTTGTCAGACAGAATCCTTTAAACCAGAGCAGATAAGAGAAAAAATCTACTACACCAGTGGCACCCAGGGGGGGACCAGATGTTTTAACAGAGGGGCAACCTGAAATGTAAAATAAAGTGTCTATATGGTGACTTTACTGAATTTAGTGTCCCCTTTTTCTTTTTCTCTTTTTTAACAAGACAGAGGTGGCATAATACTTACAGTGCAAGGAAGGAAGGAGGGTATTCCCTGAATCAACAGAGCTTTGGCAGCTGCTGGGGGTCCCTCAGTCCCTCCTTTTACTTACAGGATTAGCTCCTCTGGTTCAGTTCCACCCCAAGCAAGCTCCATCTCCTAACATTTCAGTAGACAGCTCTCACAAAGTTCTGGGGCGGAGGGGGGGTACCAATATGTAACTTAAAGTTCGGTTCCTGACCTAGAAGCCAATTTATACCAATTAAATAATGAGGAATGGGTTCTGAGAAAAAGAAAAGGGGAGGCTAATTGCTTTGCTAACAAAGGAGAAACACAGGGGACTCTGCCAAATGTTGTGACTCTCTTGATCTGGAGGGACAAGGGGTTTTAAAGGAGTTTCACTTGTTAACCTGGGAGATACTCAGTTCTTAGGTCCCCAGCAGGCATTGCCCTCTGCAATGGTTGTGCTCCAGGCAGCCAGCTAGGGGCTTCTATCATCCTGCTAAACAAAGGGGGGTAAAGTTCATCGCAGTTCCTTAAAACACAGTTCAAACGGATGTCAGGCTTACTCTCTTTATTACCCATTTTCACGTCCAATATCCTTAAGTTTTTACAACCAAAATCACACAACAAAATGAACAAAAGCAAACAAACAAACAAAAAAAATAGAACGGAGAACAAAACACACCACACACACACAAAAAGAAAAACAGAAACCCGGCGCCTAAACAGAAAAACAGTGGTACAGTGCAACATCTTGCTAAAGCTCCAGGGTAGGAGCGCGTGCGTGCCCGTCGGCACCTCTCTACACTTCCAGAGGAATTTCCTACAGAACAGAACAGAGGACAGAACGATTCTTGTTACTGTCCTGGACAGGAGTATATGTGAGCCTCCCCAGGCCACATCTCTGTCATCAGAAGAGATCTCCCTTAACCGGATATCAGATGTTATAAAGGCGCCACTTACCTATGGAGGCCTCCTCCATCAGGTGCTTGCTAATAGTTTTAGTGCAGAGGTTCACTGCAATGCTCCCGGGACTAAAGGCTCTCTTTCTAATATAGAGAAGATGGACCATACCAGGCCTGAGTGGAGAGCTGTTCCTTGGTGCCTATGGTTGATATACCATCCTAATTTGCAAAAGTGCCACAGAATGTAGGGTCAGCCTCCTTTTCATGGTACTCTTGGAAGCAACTGTTTGGACAAAGTGGTTGCCAAGGCAGTGACCTCATTCAGTTCCTGAAGGATGCGACCTCACCTCACTTCCTTGGTAATGGAACTCTCTGAACTTGGGATCCAGGAAGCCAGGCACACAGAGCCAATCCCAGTCCCAGTCCTAGTGGTCTCACTTGCTTCGATTTAGCAAGGACAGAGTCAGTCTTTCTTGGTACCTACTGATGTGAGGATGGCCAAATGCCAGGAAAACTCTGAAGAGGGGCCTTTTTTGAAAAAGCAGGTAGTGGCTCACAGCTGGCTCCTGACCACTTCACAGAGTTGGACAAGGAGACCAGATCTGAAACAGGACAGGCCATATCGGGGGAACACAGTATGACCCAGCAGTCAGAGGACACTCTGGAGAGTGAGAGACCTACTTGGGGGAAGGAGGTGACTTTGTGGGAGTGGATGTGTGTTTGTGGTTTTGTCTCATGTTCAGAGAATAGGTAGGAAAGTCGGTTTGTTTGGTTTGGAGTGAACTGTTTCTAGTAAGTTGTTGGACAAGGTGAGTGTTTCTATGTCTGTGTATCCCACTGTGTCCGTGGTTGTAGACATTAGAAAAGAGAATGCATCAATGGATGTTTCCTGTCTATTAGAAAGCTTCCCAGCATTCATCCTTCCCAATTAATGAATACTCTAGGGCTTGCCTTATCAATGGGCAACACCGGCTATCTTCCTAAGTTCCTGTTTTCTTCCTGAATTCTGGCCACTCTCCAGAATAGACTCATGCTTTTGTGTCCACGATATGTAGCACCTCCAAGCACCGTGACATGGACATGTACTGGATAGCTGAAGGAATTGGCAAGAATCTCAGAAAACTCAGATACCAGTGTCACCAGGATAGTCTCAGTGGAGAAACCCTGCAATTGGCCATTTTATTACCTATTGTTCTGTTGCCCTGAATGTCAGGAAGGTCTTTGCCTCAGGCCACGCCTTCGAGATTCCTGAAGAAAAGAGTTTTCAAACGGAAATGAATGGGCATCACCTGTGGCTGTTTGCTTAATTCCTTTGGAAAGGGATGTGTCTGAATCAGCCCTTTGGCCCTGTGTGAGCCTAGAGCTTAGATTCTCAGCACCTGATGGATCGTAAGAAAGATCCCATGTGTGGATCCAAATCAAAATGGCCAAAAATCAGTCATTGTGGATGAAGTCTCTCGCATTCCTCCATTAGGTTCTTAACCTCCCTCAAGTGAGAATAGGGATCCAATGGGTCAAATGAGTTATTCAAAGCCCTGCAGATGCTAGCCCATAGGTTCTTGGGTTTTCTTATGAATCCAATTCAAATAAAGAATCTAAACCGACAGTCAGTAGGCCTCAAATTGGAGAACAGAGCTGTGTTAACGGCAGGCATATTTGATCACTCCTGGTTCACAGGAAGGGTTTCCAGGCCACCCTGACTTTTGGTAAATGAGGGGAAAGGGAGCTTACTTGGGACACTGTCTTGTGCTGCGCCTCTCATGGAATCCTCCTGCCAGAAGTTATGATGAGTGTCTATATGGAAGAAGATGAGTGTCATGTGAGAGTGTTTTGGTTTTAACTGCGGTCATTTGTGTGGAAGTTGGAAGAGATAACTGGGTCCAACTTGGCTTGCACTTTGGTGTGATTCCCCTTAGAGACTGTGTTTTGGAACTGACCTCCGAGAAGGTACAAGGTCCTATGACATTGTATATCCATATTTCTGGGACATCTCTACAGAACGTAATTCAATGCTAAGTATACCAATCAAGGGCCAAATGAACTTCTGGACTTCAAATCTTAACTAGATTTCTGTTTTCATATTTATATTCAAAGGTTAATAAAATAGATACTTGTCATTTCCTGTTTTTCTGTATGCTTAACAAAACACCATTGAAATCTTGAGAACTGTTTACTATTCTTGTTCCCAGAATGTGCTGTCCCAAACTGCCAAACTGCAGAATGTACTCCGTCAACCAGTTGCTCGCAAACTGACACTCGCCATTACCCATCAATAAATTTCTCTCCCTGCCCTCTCCAAGAAAAATATATAACCATTTCTTAAGCTGTTCTCAGGGCTCTCTGCTCTGTTCAAGTGATCTCTGAGCCCTTCATGCCGGACTCCCAATAAACCCTTTGCTGTTGCATGAGACAGTCTCTTAGTGGTCTCTGCCGCAGATGCTCGCCCAACCTTTACATCTGGTGGCCCTAGCAAGATCCGGAAGCTGCAGACAAAATACCCCCAACGGGCTCCTCTGGGGGTAAATAAGGCCCATCTTTCTCGTTTCAGGCTTCAGGTTAGGGTATGGCAAAACGGCTATTGGTAAAGAGCGTGAGCTCTCTCCCATGGTGGCTGACACACATGTCACAGAGCCACAGGCCATGTCCCTGGGGGATAGACTCGGAAAATCGTGGAACAATAGTCTCCTCGACTCAGTGATATTTTGTTTCTGATTCGATATTGCCAGCCCTTCAGGTTTTGCCGACTAGTCAGTCCTGGTCTCAGTATTGGACGTCCATTGCCTGTCTTTATTGTCTTATCTTGTCTGTGTTGTGTGTCGTTCCTTTCGGTGTCTGTGTATATTTCATTATGGGACAGATCATTTCAATGCCTCTGTCCCTGACCCTTAATCACTGGACCAAAATCTGCTTAAGGGCTCAGAATCTTTCTTTTTCAGTAAAACGCCAGACCTGGCAGATTCTGTGTCTCAGAATGACCCACCATTGCAGTCGGATGGCTCCTAGAAGGATCTTTCAACTTCACACTTATTTGAAAAGTCCGAGATATTGTCTTTCAGCAGGTGCCACATAGACATCCAGATCAACAGCCATATATCTTAACTTGTCAGTACCTCTACAAATCTCCTCCTCCATGGGTCAAGCCTTTCCTTGTCCCTGCACCTGCTCCTACTCCTTCCCCCACGATTCTATCTCAACCTCTCTGCTCCTCCTCCTCCACCCTCTGTTCTCCCTGAGTCTCAAGACTCTACTGGACTCACCACCCCCTCCTTATCATCTGCCCTCGTCTTCCAACCCCTAACACCCTCTAAGTGATTCCCCTTCTGCTGACTCAGCCTCTCCACCATTCGAGGAAGCTAGGCTGGCCCAGCGTCATCCAGATGACTGTCCCGCGGCACACACAGCCCCTCCTTCCCTGGAGGAAGCTGGCCCGGCTAAAAGAACTCAGAGAACTCACCGACGTTTTCACACCTGCCTACTTGAGGTGACTGCCAACACCACCTAGCGACTCTCTTCATGACAGAGCAATGAGAGAAAAATCTCCTGGAATGTAGAAAAAAATATCCTCAGACCTGATGGGCGACCAACACAACTTCCCAACATAATCAAAACTGGCTTCTCCTTAAACCCACCCAACTGGGATCCCAACACCTTTGAAGATAGGGAGCATCTGTTCAATTATTGCCAGGCTCTAACAGCGGGTCTCCAAGTGGCCGCTGGGTGACCAACTAATTTGGCCATGGTAAGAGAAATTATTCAAAGGCCTGATGAATCTCCATTTATGTTTCTAGAGAGAATCATGGAGGCATATAAGAGATATACTCCTTTCGATCTTCAGGCAGCAGATTAAAAAGCATCTGTCACGATGGCCTTAATTGAGCAAGCTGCCATGGATATTAAAAAAAAAATTAAAAGAGAGATTTTGTCAAAGAAGCCAAGAAAGTATACTATAAGAGAGAAACAGGGAGAAAGAAAGGGAGCAAAGGGAGGATGAGAGAACCAAAAGACAGACTAAGGCATTGACTAAGGTCCTGATCACAACAAGAAAGAGGCCAGAAATTAAGACATAGGGTGACAGGAAGGGCCCATGCCAGAGGCCACCCCTGGCCTCAGATCAGTGTGCCTACTGTAAAGAAAAAGGATACTGGGCCATAGAGTTCCCTATAAAGAGACAGCCACGCCAGCTGGCCATTCTGACTCTGGAGGATGACTAAGAAAGTCAGGGCTCAGAACCCATCCCCTAGCTCAGGGTAACTTTTGAAGTGGAGGGGACTCCAGTAAACTTTGAAGTGAATACAGGAGCAGTATACTCAGCCCTTAAGGCCCCATTGGGCCCTCTATCAAATAAAAGGTCTCTAGTTCAAAGGGATGATGACAGTAAATATCAGGCTTAGACAACTAAGAGGACCATGGACCTGGGGAAAGGAAAAATCCATCACTCCTTCCTAGGAATCCCAGAATGCCTGGACCCATTGATGGGCAGAGATCTGCTCATCAAGCTCCGGGCCAAAATAACTTTTAACCATGAAGGCCCCCAAATGAAATTTCTAAATACTTCAGCAAAAACTCCTATAGTCACGGCTTTAACTATATTAGTAGAAGATGAACATCCACCATTCACATGCCCCAAGTCTGATCAAACAGGCAAGCTACCCCAAAAATGGATAACAGATTACCCAGATGCCTGGGCAAAAACTGCTGGGTTAGGCCTGGCCGTGAAACAATCTCCAATAACAGTGGAGTTAAAAACCTCAGTCTCCCCAGTCAATGTCAAATAATATCCTCTAAGCAAAAAAACTAAAGGTGGGATAAGGCCCCATATTCAGAAATATCTGGCATTAGGGGTCCTAAGGCCCTGTCAATCGGCCTGGAACACTCCCCTGCTACTAGAAAAAAAAAGCCAGGGACCGGGAACTATCGCCCCATTAAAGAGCTAAGAGAGATCAACAAAAGAGGGCAGGACATTCACCCCACGGTACCTAATCCGTACAATCTGCTTAGCACTCTGAACCCTGAGGGGAAATTATATACTGTTCTGAACTTAAAAGATGCTTTCTTTTGCTTGCCTCTGCATAAAGATAGTCAGTTGCTGTTTGCTTTCGGGTGGGTAGACCCAGAAACCAAAACGTCTGGTCAACTAACTTGGACTAGACTCCCACAGGGGTTCAAAAACTCCCCCACTCTCTTTGATGAAGCCCTCCACAGAGATCTCAACAAATTCAGAACTACGCACCCTGAATTTACCCAGCTTCAATACATGGATGTCCTGCTACTGGCAGCCAACACCAAGGAAAACTGTGAGTCTGGGACCCAAGCACTATTATATGAGCTTGCTCAACTCGGGTATAGAGTTTCGACCAAAAAGGCCCAAATTTGCTAGCATGAAGTAATCTTCCTGGGCTATTCCCTTAGGGGCAGTAAACGATGGCTCACTGAGCCCAGAAAACAAACCATTATGTAGATACCACCCCCATCTTACAGCAGACAACTCAGAGAATTTCTTGGGACTGCTGGCTTTTGCAGGTTATGGATGCCTGGGTTTGCGTCCTTAGCTGCTCCATTATACCCGCTGTTAAAGGAAGATGCCCAATTCCAATGAAACCCTGAGGACCAGGAAGTTTTTGATAACATCTAAGGACACTGACACTGAACGCCTCAATTTCACTGAGCTCAGCCTGCAATTAGAGCAAGCCCTACACTACGTTAAAAATGTACATCAACTCA